>NC_084644.1:13726653-14049513 GCF_019802595.1 Syngnathoides biaculeatus | reverse complement strand
ATATAAATATTCCTACCTAATCAAGAATTTTGGGGGGCATCATAAGTTGTTTTTTTTTTTTCAATTCAGTGATAACGACCTTCAATTAATTGCATATTTTTTCTCCTTACGATCAGGCCCAGTTCCTATCAAAGATTCAAAGATTTAGGACCTGCATATTCACATATTAAAACTACTCGTAGTCATTTTGTGGAATCTTTTGATATCTATAGGCAATTATTAACCTCTTAAGCGTGTTCTAATTCATCACATCACAGAGTTTTGCAATTCCCAGCAGGCTTGTTTATCATCGTGTTTGTAGTTTATAGTGCGATAGAACTCCACTGCATCACTGCAGCAAAAAACTAGAAAAGTGAATATTTAGTGGAAGCGCTTGACTTTAATCTTGGCAAGCGTTGCTCTCATTACACTGTGTTAATGTACATAAGAACCTGGCTGCTGTGTCTCTAAAACTTCCATTGTGTCTATTTTTTTTTCCAGGAGGCCTGCGAAGGCATGGAAAACCGCCTCATCCTGCACATCCTCACTCGTCCGTTCTGCCTTTTCATCCTGGCAGTCTTTTCCTCTGCCCTGCGCTGCCTCATTCACTCCTTCATCCTGGCCCTCGCCATTCCAGTGTTCCTGGTCATCATCTACCTCAAAATCACCATACCACGCTCCACGGGGGTTCTGGGCTGCAGCCGCCCCTCGTGGGACTATGTGGGCAGCAGCTTCAGGGGGACGGATGATGAAATCCTACAGAATCCTTACTCTCGGATCAGTGGCAAGAAAGCCATATCGAAGAAGGTTGGTCAAATGGTAAACGAGTGACGACTTTTGGTCGTAAAATGTACTTGAATGAATCGTCAAAATATTGCAGTTCATTTGTGCCCCGGGTATACAGTGCATATTTTTAAGTGGTGGCACGGTGGGTTTGCTGGTAAAGCACTGGCCTCGTAGTTTTGAGATCCGTGGTTCGATCCTGGACCCGCGTGTTTGGAGTTTGCATGTTCTCCCCGTACCTGCCTGGGTTTTCTCCGGGCACTCTGGCTTCCTCCCACATCCCAAAAAACATGCAACACTAACTGGAGATTCTAAATTCCTCCAAGGTGTGATTGTGAGTGTGACTGTTTGTCTCCATGTGCCCTGCGATTGGCTGGTAATCAGTTCAGGGTGTACCCAGCCTCCTGCCTGTTGACACCTGGGATAGACTCCAGCACTCCCTTTGACCCTTGTGAAGATAAGCGGCAAAGAAATGGATGGATGGATGTTAGTATACCTCTTTACTGTATACATACTAAGTGTAATCCCCTTTCAGGTGGGAAAGGGAGCCACACTGACCAATGTACTTTTCAGCTATTAATTGAATGCCAGTAAAGTGATAAAACACGTGAGCATGCTTGCTCAAGACCTGCTGTCAGCCACAGCCCATGCCCAAACTCAACTGAGGTCAACATCTCAAAAGACCCCGCCACTTAGAGGCACATGCATGTATAAAAACACTAAAATACATGGAGTATTTCCTATCTATTTTATGTTTGGAATCTGTCGTGATGCATCCATCTGTTTTCTTAGCCGCTTATCCTCACAAGGGTCGCAGGAGTGCTGAAACCGATCCCAGCTGTCAATAGGCAGGAGGAACTGGTTGCAAACCAATCAGAGGGCACATGGAGACAGACAACAGTCGCAGTCACAATAACACCTTGGGGCAATTTAGTGTGTCCAATTAATGTTGCATGTTTTTGGGATGTGGGAGGAAACTGGAGTGGCCGGAGAAAACTCACGCAGGCACGGGAACAACATGCAAACTTCAAACAGGCGGGGCTGGGATTGAACCCTGTGTGTTTGATAAGGAAATATGTTTAAAAACTTTAAATGTGTTTCACGCACATGGGAGGGATAAAACCTTTAAACATTTTTTTCAAATGTGGTTTCTTTGTTACAGAGATTTTGATTCACCGGCATTAGGGCTGAGGTCTCCGGCGAAAAAGAGTGTAGTGTAGGCACCCCAAAGGGGTTTCTAATTGTCTGTCGATTCCACAAGATTACAGCAAAACAGTCATTTTGTCTAAATGAAGTTCTCCAACTTACTTCACTATAGAGTGGTGCCTCGAGATATTCGTGACGTGACTTATCTTTTTTCGCGATAAAAGCCAACATTCAGCTATTTTATTTATTCATTTTTGCTTTGACTTGCAATCAGAAATTTGTGATATGAGTGCTGTATAGTGGCACAGAACTGAACTCATTTCACTTAGCAGATGAAAATTTCATCAAAAAAGAGTTAGTTAAAGTTTAAGTTTAACCAAAGATAACACTAGATATGTTTATAGCAACTGCATAGCTCTGTCGTAATGTAGTTAATTTAGCTTATTGCAAATAAACATTGCAAAACACCAGAGTACTAACAAATGTCATTGGTATTATAATGATGCAACACTTTATGCGTTGGATATTTGAAGACAAACAGTGCATCAACAAATAAACACTATAAAAATACTCATAAACATACAGTCTTTCTCCTCTGCGAAAAACAATAGTTTACCATTTTACAGTGTCACTTATAAAAGTTTTACATCTCTGGGATTATACTCCAGTTGATGGCTAAATCACACACACCAAAGGGACAACAATGAGTTAATCATGATGCAAAATCTGTTCCATTCTTTACATCCATTTTCTTTACTTCTTATCCTCACAAGGGTCACAGTGCATGCTGGAGCCTATCCCAGTTGTCAATAGGCAGGGTACACCCTGAACTGGTTGCCAGCCAATCGCAGGACACATTGAGACAAACAGCCGCACTCACAATCACACTAACTAATGTTGCATGTTTTTGGAGTGTGGGAGGAAACCAACGCAGGACCAGGGAGAACATGCAAATATCATACAGGCGGGTCGGGGATTGAACCCGGGACCTCAAAACTATGAGGCCAACGCTTTACCAGCTGAGCCACCACGCATTGTTCATTTTTTTTGTTTTGTTTTTAAGTACTAGATCAGAGAGTGCCATTTTATTCATTTAAACAAATACATTATACTTTTAAAATATAGTTTTTGGGGAGGCTGAAAAAAAATGTCACTTCCATTCATTTTAGTGAAGAAAGATGATTTGAGACATGTTTCAATTTTATACCATGGTCACAAACTGAAGGGATACCTCAAGGCACCAGTGTAGTTGCTTACAACGAGGATGCTACGAGATGATGGTACTTTTTTTTCTAAATCAAACTCCTCAACTCACTTATTAAACTTCCTTGGCACTGCGATACCACAAGATGACTATTTTTTGGCATAGCCACAAAAAATGCAAATGATAGAGGATAGGTTAAAAAAAATGGGAACAAGTGAAGCTGTTAGTTGCTAATATGCGGGGGAATACTACTGCGGGTGGGTCTGGTACATATCTCTTGATGAATGATAAGTTCACTGTAGTTCTGTTATTTCCCCCCAACCCCCACCCCTTCTAGCCAAGGCGCAGAATTGCAGCCAAAGAAAAAGACAAGGAAGCATCAACGGAGACAATCACTCCAGAGAGAGAAGAGGCCGCAGGCCAGGTCTGGGTCGCAGAAAGCGAGGGAGAAATCTTAGGCTGCCTCTTCCGAGAGAGCGAGAAACGAGCCGGCGTCAGGAGGATTTGTCGGCTGGTGACGGGCAGCTGGTACCGGAGGGAGGGCTTGGCGCGGCTCTTTGTCCAGAGCCTGGAGCAGAAGGAGAGAGAAACGGGGGCGCTGCGAGTTTACGCTCACGTGCCTTACCCTTCGAAGGTGGGCGAGGTCTTTTTCAGGAAACTGGGTTATCTGCAGCACGGGGAGGAGGCTGAAGATGAGGACGCAGAGGGAGAGGAACAGCGGGAGACTCCGGAAAAAGGATTTCTTGGATATCCGCTCACCAAAGTGTTTTACAAAGACTTGTGAGCCACAGCCTCTACAGAGGCGTGACTTTAAGGGACATAAACCAAACATTACATCTTACAAAGCAGTGATGCCATTGCTGCTCTATGTTCGGATATTTAAGCCTGCCATATAGTGTTAGAAGTATTATTTATTTTAAAAACGAGCCACATTGTACCCTGGGTCGAGTAAAGAGACAGAAAGGGATGGTGTGATCAACTCATCACTTCAGTTGTCTTTTCAGTTTTATTTTAGAATTTGTGGTGTGTTCAGACTGAGACGCTACAACTGAGGTGTTGCAGGCTAGATTTAAGTAAAATGTGTGGCTAGATTCTTAGAAAAACATTACTTGAGTGAAATCTGCGCTATGTTTGAGAATTTTAACAATATTTAATTTAAATAAAGTTTATTCAAAATTACAAGACAAAATGGGATGATCAACTATTGGTACTTCACATGGGTGTGTACTGAAATGCAAGCACTTGTCTGAAAAAAAAAAAAGTAGTATCAATGCATCGCTAGTTGGAATGAAAGTAAAATAAATTCCAATAGATACATTTTGTTTGTACGGTATTTCTGTTTTAGCTTGCACTTAGACTAACATTGCTTAAACTTCATAAAACGCAAACATGTCACATGAGATGAGCCTATAATTTTTATTATTTATAGATGTAAAATGAGTGTTTGTTAAATCTGTGTGGGTGTGTTAATGTGGTTTGTGCATTTCCGGACAGTAATGTGTGAAAACAGTACAGTAGATGCAGAGGGAGATGCACGTTCACTGTATAGGAAGTATTTGCGGTTTATGTGATAGCGCAGAATCGGTTTGGCTCCACACGTTAGAACTGCTTCTGTAACCCTTCTCACCTGCATTGCTACACTTTTGAGCTACTAAAACCCTTCTTCAAAATCTTTATTATTTTTTGTTTTTCGTGGTTACATGTAAATACTTTCCTGGCCCCAACAATAGCTCCACCGAGATCCACAAGCTCCAAAATGTGAAGAGTCTCACAAATTCATTTTCATCTGTACATTGCGGTTATCACTATGTTTATTTCTTTCCAAACTAACCAATAAGTGTACAGCAGATGATGCTTTTCGCCCTGCCCTACAATTTTAGCATTTCCCTCCTCGGCCCTGCGCTCTCCTCCTAAATCAAGTGGTGCTCTGACAGATGCATAAACAAACCGACCAGCGTTGGACGCAAGCGTCCACGTGCACACATTGCCAAAATACCGCACGACTAGACTAACCTCAGATGGTGTCAGTGAGTGTTGCATCAATCTGCCGCAGCTTCCAGACCGTAGCACAGACAGGATGTTTAGTGTAAGAGGAGACAGGATTAAATACACAAGTGAAAGTTTCTTACATATGTAAAGTGAAATACTCTCATACATACTACGAGTGTACAGTATTTAGCTTTTTACATATACTTGTGGAAGCTGTCACACGACTGAAACGCTCTTATATACTACTGAAATGTTCTCATATATCAGATTTTTTTTCTCAATAACAGGTGAAATGCTTTCATATATTTTTTCTCGTAGATTCACAAGTTTTAATGTACATGGAACACTCTTGTATGCACAACTTACGTACATTGTTTTCCACTCAGATACACTCAATAAACATCCATCCATTTTCTTTGTCACTTATCCTCACAAGGATCGCGGGTTGTGCTGGAGCCTATCCCAGGTGTCAACGGGCAGGAGGCGGGGTACACCCTTAACTGGTTGCCAGCGAATCGCAGGGCACATACAGACAAACAGCCGCACACATAATCACACCTAGGGACAATTTAGAGTGTCCAATGAATGTTGCATGTTTTGGGGATGTGGGAGGAAATTGGAGTGCCCGGAGAAAACCCATGCAGGCACACCCGGGATCAAACCTGGGTCCTCAGAACTGTGAGGCCAACGCTTTACCAGCTGATCCACTGTGCCGCCACTAGATAAACAGTAGTATACATTATTGACATGCTTTCATCGAAGATTTTTTACACTACTGTCTTGCTCTCATACATGCTACTGAAATGCTTTCGTTGATGACAGAACGTTTACATATACTAGCAAAATGCTTTCACAGAACAATGAAAATTTTTTGCTCACAAGTGTAATACTTTTACATAGATACTGACTCATACGCGTTGATGAAATGCTCTCACACACTAGTATCTCTAGTCTTGAAGTTACACCTGTTTTTTACATAACACTGAAATGTGTAGTTCAGTATATTATCTGAGTGCATTTCAGAATAAAGTGATGTGCAAAAGTTATATGTAGGCCTAAACCCGTTTCACTCGTATGAGTGTGTGTGTGTGTGTTGTGTGTGTGTGTGTGTGTGTGTTGTGTGTGTGTGTGTGTGTGTGTGAGAGAGAGAGAGAGAGAGAGAGAGAGAGAGGCAAAGAGATCATTTCAGGACTGTGCATGAGAGGTAATGCTGAACTATAATCCTGACAGCCTCTCATAATCTCAATTGATGTGAGAACACACACTAAAACACACACCCTGCTAACTCCCATCATGCAAGCTGCACTTGCAAACCACCGTCCTTTAATTATCTTTGATGAAAAAGCTTCAACACCTAGTAACACAGCACTGTTGTTAGTAAATGCTCGGTCAGAGCTTTTCGGCGCGTCAAAGCTGTGTTTTTTACTTTTTCGACCATCGTCAGATTCTTTTCTTCTTTCCGCATGACTGCCAAAGAGTAGACACCTGCTAGCGGGGCCTCCGAGCCCGGCCGATCTGAGGCTATTATTGTTGTCAGGAAACAGATGTGAGTTCACACACTGGAAAGAAAGTGTGTTTGCGACTGTGGTCATGTGCATCTCCATGGTATGGCTGTGTGCGAGCACGCGGCAGGCGTAGGCCGACTAGGAAAGAGTGACTCTGCATTTCCTACATTCGGGCTCTGGCCCCCGATTAGAGGGGGTTAAATGCACTGTAACGTCTGGCTGTCCGATTGTTCTGCATCCATTTTTACACACGAGCAGAGGTGGCCAAAGTACTTACGCGACAAGTAAATATAATACGTAATTGTATTGAAAAAGTTAAATGTAGAAGTGATTAAAGTTAAAAAAAAAAAAAAAAACAAGGTCCAAAATAAAACTTAAAAAGTACAAAGGAAAAAAATGTAAACTTTTTATTCCTGACAACTGTGCAAAATACCCATTTTGATGACTTGGTCCAACCAAAAACAATCTTTACAGCAAACAATATAGTTTTCCTGTTTGTTTAACTTACAGGGAATATAAAGTCTACATACCCCTCGTCTGATTTTTCACCATTAACCTGACCTACAACTTTCTTTTTTCGGGTTATCTTTTTTAAGAACAGGAAGTACAAAAAAATCCTACTGAAATAATGTGGTTGCACAAGTGTACACACCCTTTATGACTGGGGAAACCATTGTCTTCAGAATTAACTAATCCGATTCAACAAGATTCAGCTGGTAACGTGTTGGCCTCACAGTTCTGAGGTCCCGGGTTCAATCCCGGACCCACCTGTGTGGAGTTTGGATGTTCTCCCCGTGCCTGGTTGAGTTATCTCCGGGCACTCGGGTTTCCTCCCACATCCCAAAAACATGCAACATTAATTGGACAGTAAATTACCCCGTTGGTGTGATTTTGAGTGCGGCTATTTGTCTCTATGTGCCCTGCGATTGGCTGGCAACCAGTGTACCCTGCCTCCTGCCCGTTGACAGCTTGGATAGGCTCCGGCACTCCCCGCGACCCTCGTGAGGATAGGCAGCAAAGGAAATGGATGGATGGATTCAAGTTCATGTTAAATGAGAATTATCAGATACCTGTCACCATTTAAAGTCCCTCTGATTAGCTGCAAATCTTTTTTTTATTCTTTCGCAGGCATTGCGACATCTTCCTACATGCGTTTGGGAGATTTTGTTTTGGTATGGCAGTGTAAGCAAGACCACTTTTTGTCCACAATTGCAAAAGCTTTGCTGTAAAAACAAAACTGCTCATCACCAAAAGAACACTATATCGTACCTTCAGTGAAGTAATCATGTTTTAGGCCCAGTTTTTCTTAAGTTGGAACTTGGGCCTTAGACAAGGGGAGGGAATTATGAACAATTCAAAATTACTATCAGTGTTAGCACTAAAACTTCAGTCTTTTGCTGGAAAGCCTACTAAATGGAAACCCTGATTTAATGTGAATCTGAATGTAATGAACATATCTACATGCCTAGTTATAAGAGGGTGTGCTCACTTGTAAAACTCCATTATTTAAGTTTATTTTTACTTCCCCTCCCAAAGATTCACAATGTTTTCCAACTGAGTTGTAAAAGTTAACCTGGCAAATTACAAGGGGTGTGTAGATATTTTCCACTGTATAGCCATGTACATTGTGCTTATACTGAAAAGAAGAAACTCAGTCCCGAAAAGTAGGTATTACTTTTTCCCATACAAAGAATATCTTTAGAATCCAAGTAGAGGTGGCAACGAGCCATTTTCAGAGAAAAACATTATTGGAAAAGTATGGATATCTAAAAAAATATATACTTGGGTCAAGTAACAAAGTATTTGTACTTAATTTCTTGCCCCCACTGCTCATAAGATACAGGCCAGAAGTGCATTTGGTTGATCGTGTGCGGAATGAAATGACCTCGGTCGAGTGTGGTCAACATGGGAAGTGGTTCCATGCAATTTGGCAATTTGGAACCAGAAGGTACACATGCGCCAGAGATCAAATGAGCAGAGAAATTAGTGCACTGTCTAGTAATGCAGTATGATGTGAGGCCCACACACATGAATCAGACTAAAATTAGGCCGCCACACTATAATGGGATCAGTTAGATAAATTACTTCCAGATGATGTATGGCAGGCACTGTGTGTGTGAATGGCATGCCTGTGCGAAAGGCGAGCATCACACACAATTGAGCCCCCCCCCAAAAAAAAAACAACAACTACCCAGGGAAAGGGTGAATTCCCCGAACCGCAGAGTGCACGCGAGGGTGAGGGGAGTAGACAGAGCAGAGAGAAAAGAGGAGCGCTGACTGGAACACGCCCCGATTTGGCGAGGAGAGACCATGCCTGCGAGGCTGCGGGCAGGGCGTCCAGTCTCGTGTCTCACCGACGTGCCAGGCCAGAGTTCTCAGCTTGGGAAAATCCAGACGGCAGGATGAGGTAGTATGTGCCAGTCCTCTGTGGTCTGGGCATGCTTATGGGTTTCACCAAAATGTGGTAGCATGTGGGACTGTTGAAAAGTGTGTGGCACTGTAGGGATCCCGCTCTGGTTCCAACTAAGAACATGCACTAAATGGGCAAAAATACTGAGAGACACCTCATTGCCAATATACGGGTTGGGTCTGACTTCTTGGGGAATGCCATTTTTCTTTTCTTTTTTTTTCCACAAAGACATGCTTCATTTGAGGTAATTTATAATATTTACTACAAATAAAAAAATTGCTTAGCTATCCATGTCTGCAAAATATGGGCCTACAGGTAATGAGAGGCATAACAATTAAATAGACTTGTCTATCCGTCGTTATTGAAAAACATGTCCTTTTTGCCACATTTTTGTTTGTTGTGCTGTGAGATTCTTCGAATATAAAATATATGCATTGGCTTAATAAAGGTTGAGAATAACTGCTTTTGATCATGAGCTTTTCCTTTCAATCCATAAAATCATTCTGAACAAATCCAAGTGTACAGTGGGCACGAGGTTATTGTAGACCGACGGTGTGATCCGTTGACAGGCCATGATTTTTCTTGTAAATGTGACAAGTGAATAGACAAACAACCTTCATCGTGCCACACCCCTAAAATCAAACTTTAAAAAATATTTCTGTCCAACCAGAAGCTGCTTCTGTCGAATGCAGGATGTTTATGATGATATATAGGTTCTCGGTTCCCCCCCTGCTTGCAAAACACACACACAAACACACTTTCGCTATTTCTCACTCAGCTTCAATGAATACCCACACCCCAACGATTGACAAAGCGCGCCTTTCAAAATGATTGCAAAACTAGACAGGTGAGCAAAATGAATGCATTTACATGCGTCGTGCGTATCGATTTTAGTATTGTTTGTTAATGTTAACATTTGGAAAAAAAAAATGTATCCTCCGACATATTACATTTTTGTCTGTCAGGAATGTAACCCGTTTGTTGGAATTGAGTCACAACTGAGTCTACTATGATGACCCCCAGGGGGTTAATATTCATTTTCACACTGTTAAACACATACTCTGAAACTGTAGCATCTCTAACCAGTCAAGGTTTCAGTCTTAATGAGTATTGACAACATGGTTTCAACATAACTGGTGAAAGCGAGAGCAGATGTGACGCTGCCTTCTTACTGTCCATTACTTGTGTTCTGATTAAGCACAAGTTTCACATTTCGTGCAAAAGCAAGAATGATAATAACAATAATAATGACAGAATAGGGTTAATAATGATTGCATATCATTTAACCATCCAATTGTTCATGAAAAAAAAGCACATTTAATTAACGTTTTGTAGAATAGCACTTTTTGCTGATCTATTACTTCTAGGTCTAGTCCACGGAAAAAAATCCTAATCATACCTATGAAGATTACAGTTCAATGAGTATTAGAAACAACTCTCTGGATGATTCGGTGTAGTTTTACACCACTGCATACCAAATTAATAAGCAAAGTGTTGAATGAATTCATTCACATACTGTAAGTATTTGTAAATTTACTACGGCCACTGAATAGAAACTACATTGATTGGCACTCTATCTCCCTTTGGGCTAGTGTGCTTTTGCCTCAGAAAAAGTTCATCTACCACTACAAGAACATGCGCTGGGCAAAGGGCCGCCACGAAACCTACCTGTGCTTTGCTGTGAAGAGGCGAGTGGGGCCAGACTCCATGACCTTTGACTTTGGACACCTTCGTAATCGAAATGGCTGCCATGTAGAGGTGAGTAGTTGAGGCGTACGTGATGGGGGCCTGTGAAGAGAAACAAAAATACTGAATGAATTGAGTCCAGTTACACACACAGTGCAGTGGAACCTACACAGTTACGTTATTTGAATGGCAGAATGAATTTTCCTATGGGATAAAATGTTTGTGTGTGCCGTTAAGGGGCGTGGCCTGGAGAGTGACACTTTTGTGTAGACAGAAAAAGTGAGATTTTTTTTTTTTTGCTTCGGCTCATGAAAAATGGGAGCAAAACAAAAGCAGAGCGTTTATATTTTCATTCTGTTTTAAAACAGCCAAACAAAAAGCAAAAGCTGTGTGGATTAATCAGTTTAGCTTCTTATGAAACTGTTAAATTTGAAGTTTGGGACACATTTTTTCTGAAAATTGATTCTAAATTGTACCACTTCTGTGATGTCCAACTTCCACTGTACTGTATTCCTTATGAAATACTTAATCTAATATTTCTATTCTTCTGTGTGTTTACCTGTAGCTGCTGTTTCTGCGCTACCTGGGGGCCTTGTGCCCTGGAGTCTGGGGTAGTGGGGAGGGACACCAGAGGCTCAGCTACTCCATCACTTGGTTCTGCTCCTGGTCTCCCTGCGCAAATTGCTCCGTCACTGTGTCGCAGTTCCTCAGGCGGATGCCCAACCTTCGGCTCAGGATCTTCGTGGCCCGCCTCTACTTCTGCGACATGGAGGACAGCCGCGAGCGAGAGGGCCTACGGATGCTGCAGGAAGCAGGAGTCCAAGTCACAGTCATGAGTTACAAAGGTACTTTGAAAGGACTGTATTTGGTAGCAGCAGAAGCTCCGAAAGTTAACATTCTGGGATGCCAATTGACCAATTTTGAAACCATTGGGTAAAATCGTCACGATCACAAAACCTTAATTAAATGTACTGGCAATTTATAAAGTGTTATTTCCACATCTTTTTTTTAACATTCTTAACTGTCACAAAAGCATGAAAGAAGTTAAATGCCCGCCCCCAAAATATAACTTCTGGTGTACATTCTTCTCTCCTGACATTCTTCTCTCAACCACCCTGGTTGAGGACACCACTTTTGGAATAAGCCACAAAAAAGTCAAAGAAAAGCAAAACACATGCAGCTAAGCTTTTCATGTTTGTTGAATGGAGGTCTTCTGAGGTTCCGAACGCTTTGGTTTGAGTGCCAATATTATGACCATCATTTTCTCACGTGTTGCTGAAAAAGCCAAAGAATAGCAAAACACACACCCCAAATTAATCATTTGAGGCTTGTGGGATATGATGGCAAATCGCACAGTGGCAAGGCAAGGCTTTGTGGGATTTCATTGCTATATTTTCCTTAGAAAACAAACAAAAGCAAAGGTTAAATGCCAAATTGTACAACAGATTCCACAGTATCTGGCTCCTCTGAATTTGCTAAGTTTTGATCACTTTCTTATAACCTTTGAGGTCAAAAGTATTGATTGCATGTTGTTCTGTTCTGCATAGACTACTATTACTGCTGGCAGACATTTGTGGATCGTAAGAAAAGCACTTTCAAGGCCTGGGAAGACCTGCATCAAAACTCAGTCAGACTGTCCAGGAAACTCAATCGCATTCTCCAGGTACAGCAGCAAACTAACAATCGCGATAACTAAAATGATTTCAGTTCTAACAACAACTTTTTTTCCCGCAGCCTGAGATAGATCTAAGGGATGCCATCAAGCTTCTTGGACTCTGAAATATCTACAGTGGCCCATCACTACTATAACTGAACTGAGAAAAAAAAATGCTTTGTTATTGCAAGGCTTGAAAGAACATTGCTTGCTTGCTTGTTGTGTCTATGGAGTAACACCATACTTGATAAAATATCTACCATGTTACCTTTTGTATAGAACATGTGAGTGAATATGTTTTTATGTCTCAATTGACTGCTATGTATGTTGTAAAAGATTGGCTCCAACTACTGAAGACAATAAGATGATTCAGATGTTATTCTACAAGCTAGTAATCTTTAATGATGAATAATAAACCACTCTTACAGCTGAATGGATTTAAAGTCGTTTAAAGGATATATTTTGTTTTACCATGACTGGGTGTCGATACAAGATTTTTGTTATATAATGCAGAGGGTCCAAATACCTAAAAAAAGGCAATTTTAATACACGTGCAAAAAAGCCGTAATGTTTGTCTTACAAGTGAGACACAAAAACGTTCAGGTAAAACAAAGTACACAAGTGGCAACAAGTGTGTTGAAAGCCAAGTCAAGAAGATAAGATACGTCCACCCCATCCTATATTTCCCATGTCATCATACAATATCGCCTCTGAAAAAAATGAACGAAAATAGAGTGCACGGCTACTCAATATATTACGGCCCCGCTTCAACCGCACCGACTTAGCCACTCGCTTGCCCACAACACCGCCGCCGCCACCACCCGCACGGACACCGGCTACGGTGTACACCGACGGAAGACCAAGGCAAGATGGCGACAGAGGCTCAGTTCGAGTACGAGTCGATCCTCTGCGTCAAACCAGAAGTCAACGTGTACCGAATCCCACCGCGAGCATCCAACCGGGCAATCAGGTGAGGCCTGACCGGGGCCGGGACACGCACGCCGCTCGGTTTACGTGAGCTGTCAGTGGACGAGCCGTTACCGCGTCCATCCGCTAGCTGACTCAATGTAGCTTCATGCTGCTAGTTAGCATTATGTTTATTTGATTTTTTTTTTTTTAAAGTCTGTAGCCACCTACTAATAAACACCAATTCACAATTAAAAGCTTGTTTTGTACCGTAAGGTGAGTCTGTACACAGATAGCGTTGGTTCTTGCGCTTTATCCGAGGCCGTTCGGTGACATGCCTGACGAAAAATGATGCTTGTTGTCGTATTTGTTGTTTTGGAAGCGCTTGATTAAATAAGAGTTCCTCTAATGGCGCTCATTTGGATTTACACATAAATGGACACAGCGTTGCTTGCTCAAGGACACTTGGAACGGATGGATGCTCAAGTTGCATTGCATTCACAGAAGTGGAGCGATTGTCAAATTGCTGACATTATTATTATTATTTACCCACGAATGTTGCGTCTTACTGGACATTTTAACTAATATACATTCATCAATCGGTGACTGCATGCGGACCAGAGTAAGGCAGATGATGTAATATTGGGTGCACGCTCACTCACAGCTTGATTGAGTCACGCTTTTTTTCACCATTGTCACTAATGCGTGCCATCAAGTAATGACATCCTTTTACAATATAAATTCGAACATTTTTTTTTCCTAACAAAATTGTATCATTTATTATTGGCATGAAAGAATTGATAAGTGTCAATATTGCGCTGATACCGGCCTTATTTCGATGTATCGGTCACTAGTGGATGCTGTGACTAATACGTAATTTGAAGAAATCTGACATAATGTTTGTTGACATTTGTCTGTCATTGTGTGAATAGAAGTTATATCAAAAGTACTAGTCATATATATTCGAACATTCCTAACTCTTGGCTACACTGCTTCAGTTTGTTTTCCTCTCCAATCAGATTTTACCTTCAGTGCCTTGAAACATGAATATCATTTGTCGTGGGCTGTTAGAATCTGTTGAGTATATCAAGTATTTGTAATCATACTTTTTCTCTAAAAACATTTTTAGTACATCCCTATTTAATAATCATCATCACTGGGGAGTATGATGCAGTTTATTTGTTTGAATTTTTTCCTCTTGTGAGAAAAATACTGATTCTGAATTGCTCCAAATGATGGCCACTGCATAGTGTTTTATTGCAGTTTTAAAAAATGTATTGATGGTTTGTATTTGTGTGACATCACGGTGGTGGTATTAAGAGGTGGCTTAAGTCTGGTAAATCCAGTAAGTCTCTACTGAAGACCCAGTAAAATCACACCAAAGCATGAATGACACAATCAATCCATTGCTGTCCTCTCTTTACTACAATAATTTTGTCTTGTGCGTCCGGTTCCAGGGCTGCTGATTGGAAGCTGGATGCTCCCGACTGGTCGGGCCGCATGCGAGTGGTGGCTCGGGGAAAAGTGGCCTACGTAAAACTGGAGGACAAAATGTCCGGTGAGAAAGAATCCAGTTTCCTGTGTATTAGGATCATTTCTTGGTGAACGAACATATGGCTAATAGCTGCACAGGAGTTTTGCTATTGCATAAGTGTGAGAGGTCCAGAATCTCACCGGAACATTTCTTTTGCACCGTTCTTTAGGGGAGCTGTTTGCCCAGGCACCAGTAGATGAGTACCCTGGCATTGCCGTGGAAACAGTGAGCGACTCGAGCCGATACTTTGTACTCCGTATCCAGGATGACAACGGTATGTACAGTGCAGCTCTTAAGTGCCTAATTCTGATTTAACATCTAGATCCCAATTCCATGTCCATGTCAAATGTCACGTATCCCATATAACTGTTCTTGCGCTGACCCGACACATTCAACAAGATTGTGCCGACATACCTGTAATGATGTATCGGAAGTAAGCAATAATACATGAATAATACAAGTATTAATTAAACAGTACATGGCGATTATTTAGACAGGTCTCTCTCACGCTCTCTCTCTCTCGCTCTCTCTCTCTCTCTCTCTCTCTCTCTCTCTCTCTCTCTCTCTCGCTGTATACCAGGGGAGTTTGAAATACTCTGTCTGTTTAATTAAGTTATGTCTGTTTATTATTAAGACATCCAACAGCTAACCAATAAGACTAGATGAGAGACCCCCATCACATTTCCCAAGAGTCAAGCCAAGAGAAATGCGAATAGCCACCACTCACCCTGTTAGAATGGTGACCAGATTCCCGCCTGCCAACCACTGTGCCCGTACCATGATTATCTGTGGTAGGGTTTTGTGCATTAAAATTGGCCCGACGACCACTGGGTGATTATGATCTGCAACCGTTACTCCCACCCAGGCCAATCAGCTCCTCCTAGGATCTGCAAATCCACTCTGTGTGCTGCATTAAAAATCAGAAGGCCAGCCGAAGTGACATAGCAACTCGCCAAGGAAACTTCCCCAGGCCAACTCCCCACAACTGACAGATGTATAAAAGACTTTTTTTGATCATACAATTTATATCAAGTTATATACCTTTACCTTTGAAGAGATTCCATTCATACCATCATTTGAATTTTAGACCATTTTGCCCAGCCCTAAGATCATGTTTGAATTAACGGGGTTTATGCTCTCCTCAGCTTCACTTGCATTGATAGATAGCTGGTACGTGTCTGATTTGTTGCCACATTTGGATGCCTATTTTTAAGATAAAAAGAAAATTTTAATTACATATGTTGTTTATTTTTGTATTTATACTGCAATGGAGCATGTATGCATTAGGCCATTAGACAGCAAAAAAAAAAAACAAACAACACAGTGTGTGTGTGACTTATCATGCGGGGTAAATCCAACCTCAGGTGCTTTTGAATATCTGTACGTAGATCCAACCTTTTGTAAAGTACCGTATTTTCCACACTATAAGGCGCAGCTAAAGCCTTTAATTTTCTCAATAGCCGATGGTGCGCCTTATAATCCGGTGCGGCTTATATATGGGTCAATATTGAGCCTTTAGTGCAGTTCCATCTAATGGATGCATAACGTAACCCCAGCTTCTACTGAAGCGTCTATTCTATGCGCCTTATAATACGGTGTGCCTTAAAAATAAAAAAGTTTTAAAATAGGCCATTTATTGAAGGTGCGCCTTATAGTGCGGAAAATACGGTAATCTGATGCTTCTTTTACAGGCCGCAGCGCCTTCATCGGAATCGGGTTTGGAGACAGAGGTGATGCCTTCGACTTCAATGTTGCACTGCAGGACCACTTCAAGTATGCACATTTGAAATCATCAATTACCATGCTTAGTCATTAATAATTCATTTTAAGAACCTATTTTCGAACTATGTTGTCCCCTTTCTCTTTCTGAAGGTGGGTAAAACAGGAAAATGAATTCAGCAAACAAGCACAGGCTCCAGACTCCACTCCTAAGCTCGACCTGGGCTTCAAAGAGGGACAAACCATCACGCTCAATATTGGGGTAACTTTGTTGTTGATACAATGTCCTGAATTGGATTTAAACTTACAGGGGACCTCAGTTGACAACGGTCCCAAACATGCGTTTCAATTTCAGTTGTCATGAACAAATAATTTTAGAATATTTTATCTCATAGATATTCTTCCGGGTTTTCCCCCCACTGAATATGTATTTTACACATGTGATAGTGTCTTGAAAATAACTTACAGACACTCCTCTGTTGTTTTTGATCATGTTTTTCTACGGTCCCAACAGTGCGTCCATCTGCAAAAGTCTGTGTGGTAAACATGAACAGTGGCCAAATGGTTCTGGGTAGCGTAAATTGGTTCCAGGCGGCCTTGCAGTGTTTTTCGTGCAAATATTTACTGTTATTATGACTTAAGTCACTGCCATAGGAACAGAACTCTTTCCTTTTCCAAAATGATCACATTTGCAAGGAGCTGCTATAAGCCACAGTTCACACCCTGACGTTCACACGGAACTATAACTGGCCAATCAGCTCTTGACGTCACTCAGTCGTCCATTGCCATTATAAAGGCACACATCCAAGCTATGCACACTACATTATGTACTTTGATTAAGTTTTATAATAAAATGGTAATGTGTATGTGATGGACTAACGGCATTTCAATACATTTTAATTGGGCAAACGGAACGTTATAATCTTGGTGACAGAACAAACTTGTGAGTCAAGGTACTGTTGTATTTTGTTCTTTCAAATCACGCAGACCAAAACCACTCATCCAAATGTCGTCTCTCCCCCCACTCCCCCCTCCCCAGCAATCCAAGAAAAAGGATAGGACTCGTCCACAGAGTTCCGGTGGTCTAGGACTCCTTCCACCTCCCCCTGGAGGCAGGCTAGCCCCGCCCCCGTCATCCCGATCTAGTAATCATAACACGCAGCCATCTGCGGGAGGAAATGACACAGGTAGGTAATTGTAAGCCTCCGCGAAAACGCAGCTAGAGGTCATGCAGGCAATTAGCCCGTGTCTTGTATTTTTGTTTTCCTTTCATGTCAAGAGTATTTTGCGATCTCAGGAGAAACGAAAAGGTGCTGGTGAGGTCACCAGGTGTCTTGCTCATGACAAGTCACTTTTATTATTTTCTTTTTCCTTCCATCACGACTGGTGGAGAGAGTACAAGACCTGCTCTTATTCAACTTATTTGGAAATTTAGACATTTTAGCCCCAAGTCTTTGCCATTAATGCATTGCTGTGTTGTACCTGACTCATAACTGAATCAGGTTCATGGAGAAGGTCGGAGGAAAGTGATTTATTTGTTGAAAGAAGTCGTGAAACGGCATACGTTACCTTGGCCTCAGCGGACTCTTGTCAAGCTGTTGCCAATGGATCTGTACAACCAAAGTGTGGAACTGTGTGTGCTCCAAAACCAGGCCAAATGCACTCCAGGTTGAACACACTGGAATTTATAATGAATGGGATTTTTACCTGACATTCAAAAGTAATTCTCTAATCGCCCGGTTTCATTTCTATTTTTAAGAGAGCCAGTTGACAACTAAGATGACCTTCAGGGAGTTTCCATATGGAACCAATTCAGTAGCACGCTCCTCTGCGTTAACGAGACGTGGCAGGACGCCTTGGTCAGGGATAGATAACTGGTGCACTTTCAGTCTCTTTATTAAATAAAATGCTAACAAATTACATACACGTTATGAATACATTCATAGTACAAGCTGATGCCGAGGCATTTAATGGGAATGGCTAATAGTTAACCACTTACCGTAATTCCCGGCCTACAGCGCACAACTGGTTATAAGCCTCACCCTGTACATTTGTAAAGGAAATACCCTTTGGTACATACATAGGCCGCGCCAGTGTAAAAGCCGCAAGTGCCCACATTGAAACCGACGTTGAAACATGAGATATTTACAAAGACAGACAGTACACAGAGTTTAATGCCAGTGCCGCTGCGCTAACGCTAACGCAAGCGCCATACTGGTAAAAATCACTGAGACACGGCAGTAAAGTGTAAAGGTAAGTGAAAGTGTGCGAAAAAAGTTGCGGCTTGTAGGCCAGAAGTTACGGTAACAAGCGGTGGTACACTTTAACTTGCTGACACCCATGTCACTCACTAGGCTCGGTCTTGCCTTTTAAAGCCATACACATACATCACATAAACCTTTTTTGTTGTTTAATGCAAAATCAGTTTTCTTTGATTTAATCCACACGAAAATCATCCTAATAATAATCTGTTCTAAAAATATTTTGCTCCCAACAAACACTTCATTTTTAATATGTTCTTTTACTTTTAGGGCTCCCTGTTGTTACTGCTTGATTGTGTTTTAAAAATGTATTGCTTCCTAAGAGCTTGATGGTTTTATTGTTCTGTCTTCTTCTTCAGGTTGCTTGCTGGATCTTGACTCCAGCAACTCTAACTCGGTGACTCCGTCCAATCAACCAATGACGGCCAGCTCAGACCTGTGGGGAGACTTTGACTCCCCAAAGTGAGCGGAGCACCAATGGGCTCTTTCTCCCTCTTCTTTCTCTCAATAATATTATGCAGCACTTTTGGCATCGTTGCGTTCCCCTTTGAGGGGGTCCCTACTGCTCCCTGCCGAGCAGGGTAAACCCTCACCTACCACCTCTCGCGTCGCGTATTAATCAGTTTTAGGTTCAGATCTTGGTTAGTCTCAAGCCGAACACTACAGCCGTCCATGTTCTTTGCTATTCATCTCCTTTTAACTGTGAACATTATATAGAAACGCCATTAAGGAAATATAAAAATGAATGCAGTTTATGTACAGAGAATATTTATTTTCAATGTATATATCCCCTGTCTGTACATCATTTGTGTTGTAGCGTCCCCCCCCCCCCCATCTTTCCAGGGCTTATTATATGCACTCTGTCTGTCTGTCAGTACGTGTTTCAATACTGGGATTGTGCTACTAATCTTATACATGAGGTTTACCACCATAATCGTCTACTTGAAAGAAACCTTGTTCAACTGCAGTGGGTTCCCCGAGTGGCGCTGCTCTATAGCGCCTTATAGTGGACTCTTGGAGCACGACAGCAATACTTGTAGTGTAGAAATGATGGAGCTGCTGATTTTTTTTTTTTTTTTTTTTAAAAACAAGCAGCTGTAGTAAATCAGCCCAGGTTGTGAAGGAGCCAGCCAAGTGGGATGCGTTCCGGCGGCCTAAAAGGCTCGTGATTTAGTGGCTGTGGATGTAAGTAAACTGAGCTCGCTCATGACCTGTTGTCCTTCGTAGTGGATTTGTATTCCGTCATTTTTGGAGTGAGTCGTCATCTGACAACCTGAAAGGTGGCGGGTTGTGTGGTACTGACCAGATTTGAACCCCAGGTTTTTGATGTTAATTTTTTTTTTTTTAGTTTTGAATTGATTCCTTGTTGGGACCAAGCTTCTGTTTGTGAAAGGAATTGTGGGCTTATTTGTTGTTGTTTTTTTTTTGTTTTTTCTTTTTTTTTGGGGGGGGGGCTTATTGTGATCTTGTTGTGTATAAGCAGATGGATTACATTGATTCACAATGGATGTCGATGGGTACTTTCAGAACATTAACACGAACAAAATGTTTAATGTAATTTGTTGTGAAATGAATATGCAAAGATAAATATAAGACAGAAACAACACAACTATGTGTATGTTATTTATTCGACAAAGGAAATGTGGAAAGAAACAAAATCAAGTGTTGATATAACTGATTGGGTAAAACAGCGCGCGTAATGCATAATGGATTATTATTTAGCACCTTGCAATGTCAAACAGTCTTTTGTGCAAAACATATAGGAGTTTATGGCAAGCTCTTTCAGCATTTATTCAATATTCATGATGTCCAGTTTAAGTTCCATGTATTAGTATGCTCTTTGGCATTACTAGTATGACGTTTCGGCCAACTGGTAGAACAATTGCGTCTTAATCATTTTTAGTGTGTGTGTGTGTGTGTGAGGACAAAGAACGTGCTAGTACAAAGATATCTGGATATCCAATAAACATGCAACTTGTAAGATCTATTTCCGTACTAAGAGGTAAAAAGTGGCGCTTGTGCCGATAAAAAAAACATTGCTCAAGATCTTCTACTAATGTTCTGAATTATCTTAGCAGTGAGTACCAAGAGCGTTGTAGTACAAAGACTTTAAATTGGGTATCCAGAGTAAATGCTTAAATGGCTTTCCATATCACCTTTTAAAGGGCCATAAACCCTGCTTGACATGATACATGAAATGCTCTGTATTCACAGGCAATTAAAAGTTAGTACACATAAACATAGATATGACTCAGCACATGGGCTGTGTGTGTGTGTGCGTGTGTGTGTGTGTGTGTGAGTGAGTGTGTGAAAAACCGGGGAGGAGACCCCCGCAGGTGTTGAGCGCTGGATTTATGGTGTTATGGACTGTTTTGATGACAACGTCCCCGGAGTCCCGTCTTCACGGCGCCCCGACCTTGCCGGGTGGTCACGTTGCCGTAGCCGCAGCCCCTCTCCCCGTCAGGCCTTGTTTGCCCAGGTTTTGGGGTTGTCACGGCGATTGCGACAGCGCTTTCTATTCAGTGACCTCTGGATGCGCTTGGGCCACCCAGACAACTCTCTGCACAACTCGGCTGTCAGTCAGAGTTTCGTGTTAGTGGGAATGTGCGCAGATGTGTTGAGCAGCAGCTGGCTCACCTTTTCGATACTCATCCTGCTGGCACACCATCCTCACGCAAATCTCGTTGTTGATCACGTAGACGCGAGGGAGGCTAAGACACAAAGTTATACACGACTCACAAAAGTTAGGGATATTGGGCTTTTGGGTGAAATTTCAGGATGAAACGTACACCGTAACCTTTGCAGTAAACAACAATGCATTGATTAATTGCTAATTAATTAAAATTGTTGAACCACAATTTTCTGAATTTTAGCCTTTTAATTATTAATTATTCTCAGATTTCTGTTGTCCTGCATGAGGTTAGTTTTGTGTTTTTACAAAATAAGTTATTTGTGGACATAACATCTGCTTTCACGTGGGAAAACATGTTCATGATCAGGATCTTGGCCAATTTTCTGACATTTTACGGAATAAAACAGGAACCGAATCAAAATGAATGAATGTGCATTTTCTGCACTGTCAATTAAAAATAATGTTGGGGTTTTGAGTAAGGTTGGAGGTTTATGAGTTATCGATTTTAATGTGATGCAGGTCAACAACAAAATTGTCTAAAATTTGGGGGAATTTTGATGTGCTGATTACAAATACTGGAGATTCCTTTTGTCCAATCAGGTCAACTTTTTGAACTCCGGCCACATGTTTTTGTTTACATCTCCAGACAGGTATTTACACTTTTAGAGGTTCAAACTCTTAACAGGGATTCATGCTATGAATTTTGAACAATGACATCATATCCAATTTACAGGTACGTACTTTCTTTTATCACCGTCTACTATTAGATTTACAGTCACGTTTGATAAATAAACTGTTAACAACTTGGCATGAAAACATGACCTGACCAAGAGAAATTGATGTCCATCTTGGACTCCAAAATGCAAAATCATCCAACTTTTTTTGTTGTTGTAACAATTGCTACTTGAGTGTAAGCCCTACTTTACAGATTAATTTAATATTTTCCTCTTAACATTTTAATGTACTTGTCCAGGTGATCAATGTTTCAGTACTTTTTGTGCAATTAACTAGAATCTCCATCCATTTTCTTTTGCCGCTTATCCTCACGAGGATCGCGGGGAGTGCTGGAGCGTATCCCAGTTGTCAACGGGCAGGAGGCAGGGTACACCCTGAATTGGTTGCCAGCCAATCACAGGGCACATCAAGAGAAACAGCTGCACTCACAATCACACCTAGGGGCAATTTAAAGTGTCCAATTAATGTTGCATGTTTTTGAGATGTGAGGGGAAACCGGAGTGCCCGGGGAAAAAAAAAACACGCAGGCACGGGGAGAACATGCAAACTCCACACTGGCAGGATCAAACCTGGGTCCTTAGAACTGTGACGCTAACACTTTACCAGCTGATCCACCGTGCCGCCCTAACAAGGATCAGAATAGCAAAATTCCCAACAGATGTCTGAGCTATTAAAATTTCCAAGGACTTCTGCTTCTATGCCTTTCTGTGACTCTTCCAGTCTCTCAGGTCACACAGACACGTCATGCTTAAATTTTTGTTGTGGTCTTAATCTGATCGTGTCAAAATGTTAATTGAAGCATGAAGAGGACTCCTTAAATAGCAATGCCAATTGTACCAGGAAATTATTGGTCCATTCATGGAACAAAGTATGGAAAGTTCAAAATCTTCTTAAATTGTAACTGCCTGTGACTAATTGCCGTACTATCCCAGACTACTAACCCTAATAACTACTGCATTTTACCTTTTTAGTCAACCACAAATTACAAATCGTTCTGTTATCACTACCATGCTGACAACATAAATGTACACCTGAGAGCAGACTTGACTCGCTACTGTTACTTCCAGTGACTTTATCAAATTCTACTTGTTAATACGTAGTGCTTCATTAGGAGGCCTAGACATCAACTAGTGCGTAGTTTTACCTAATTAGTAACATGTACTTATCCCAGTATGCCTTTGTTGTCCAAGTAGTGAATAGTTAAGAATGTGCTAGTACGTGGGTATCAAATATTTTGACAAAATGTTCAAACAACTTTCCGAAGATTTGTAACATTTGTATAGAGCAAAAGTTACACGAGTAGAGCGACTAGAGGAAAATAGTAGTACAACTTTCATCTTATTAATTTTTTCCCCTCATTATTAGGGGCAGTTTTGACCATACTAGTAAACTACTCTGATGCACTAGTGGCCCAAGTAGGGGACATGAGTCATGCACAAGTGGCCTCCTTTTGAACCTAAAGCAACATGAGAACTGCCTACTGGTAGTTTTGCCTCACTTGTAAAATATAGTCGCCATGTGAGCGTAGAAAAATAATACAGTAGTGGAAGGCGGTGGAAAAATGTTACTTGTACACCAAATGTGTTCTTCTAATAGTTCTAATATTGTGTTTACTTGTCTTACGAATAAGGACAAAGACCATACTATTACATGGACCTTAAGATGAATATCAAATAAATGCTTAAGCAAGCCACCAAAGATTAAGATAGAAATACATCATTAGTTCAGAATAAAAGAAAAACCAATCAGTACAACAAACATACATAGCAGATGATGAACTATTACAAGCACACAGCACATCAGAGTTTTTTTTTTTTCGTTTTATTTTTAGGAATTGAAATCTAATCCAATTAACATGAGATATGCAGATCATTACCAGTGTACCACGAGTTACTTACAGTTACAGTTACACACCTGTAAATGCAACGTTCGCCGATGCATCTTTTGATGGGTCGATGAACCGAGTACATCCTGGTGCATGGGTACATCTCCTCCCTGCAGTCTACACAGACAAACACACATCATGCCTGAATTAAAAAAAACAGGAGACAAAAATACACTCTAATGGTAGAAGTACAGGTACTTGCAAGTAAAGGTAGCATTAATGATTCAACTCCCATATTTTGAAAATGTAGAACTCTCTCACATGGACTTAGTATCAAAGTGTCAATTTCATCTGAAAAAACACCTTGGTTTTGTCATAAGAGTGTCCAGAAAAGGCCCGTCTAACAGCTACTTGTGTTTGACCCAGTTTTCTATCCGCTTTGCCCATATTTGGCTAAGACTGCCCCCTTTCTTCTGATTGGTTGATTCTGTGTCAAAGACCCAATTGTGAGAGCACACGCGTTTACTGAGGGATCAGAGACAATGTTACATTCCAAATGCTAGGGAAAAAAAAGGTGGTTTGGCAAAATACGGGACCTTTAATTAAGTAAAAATTTCAAAAGTACAGACTTTGACATGTACTGCACTTAAGTTGTTGTTGTTGTGGCTTTTGGCTCGCCACAGTGAGTCACTTGCATGTTTGTTTAACACAGTCATGAGCGCCAGATGCCCTTCCTGACGCAACCTGGGTTGGAATGTTGTTGTTGGATGTTTTTCCACCCTTTTTTCCCCCCCTAAAAGACCAGTCCATAATTTAGAGGGGACCTCTCAGTGGTCCATCTTCTGAACCAATCAGGATATAGTAGGAAAACCCCTACCTGTTCCTTGCGGTGGCCCCTCTAATGGCCAGTACTTTAAAAGAACAATGGTGCTTTGAGATACAATTTTCAATTGATTCTGTTTCCATGCTTGCAATTCAAAATACTTGTCTCAAACCAAATACCCCACAAAAAAAAAAACAACCAAAAAAATTTGTAATTTGTATTTTAATGAGTAAAAAAAAAGCACTCCATAAGACTCTACCATACAAAGATCGACATTGAGATGTCTGAACACCACACAGCTCACTGGTATGGCACTGATATTTGTCGCACTTTGTAGAAGATAAAGAATACACTGTCTAAGGGAGTTATGTAAGAATGTCTTTCTTCATATGTTGCTGTACTTACTGTTCAATGTGTTCAATCTGTTGCTAAAAGCGACTAAACACTGCAAAATAGATACTATTCAGTGTTAGCATTAAGCTAGCAGACTGAAAGATCTCAGGTGGGACCTTAGTAAATGTACAAAGTAAAGATTTTTTTTCCAAATATCGATTGATTGAATATTTTTATTAACAATTACAAATTTTCAGGGGCGCTACCATTTTCGCAAGTCACTTGACCTACGTGCCGTTCGATTACATGGGAGACCATTTATGCCCAGCGCTGATTTCTCAGATTTATCCTCATCTGATGAAGAAATAGCAGTATCAGTTGATTGGGAAGACTGAGGAATACTTCCATACAAATTTGAACCTGTGGGAGTAAATGTTGAATATTCGGATGGTTCTTCGGCGGAATGACGTGGAGTCTGACAACTCAGAGGCCTACGCGCGGGACATAAGTGCCTAAACGAAGCCCCCCGGAGCTCCAGGCCAGCGGCCGCGGATGATTCTTTAGACAGGAAGGACGCGGAGTCTGACGAGGGAGCTCGGCTAATGGCCTCGGCCACCGCTGAAGCTTGGCTAACGACCTCCCCCGTACGTCGAAGCTCAGCTCACGGCCTTTAAGAAGAACCGTCCAAATATTCAACATTTACATCCAGAGGTTCAAATTTGTATGGAAGTATTCCTCCGTCTTCCTGATCAACCGATATTGCTATTTCTTCATCAGATGAGGATAAATCCGAGAAATCAGCACTGGACATTAATGGTTTTCCATATAATCGAGCTTTTGGAACGGCACATAACACATCACATCCGTCTACACAGGTTATGTGACTCACAAAAATGGCAGCGCCCCTGAAAATTCTCAATTGTTGATTAAAAATCTTCTCAAAACACTACAAAATGAGAGAGGATTTAACATCACATTGTCAAAATAGGGTACATATTACATGACCTATTGGATACACCGTTCATGCAAAGCACTGGATTTCCCCTTTAAGTACAATCACGATGTATTTGTACTTTGTTACTTCCCGCCACTGGCAATTAAACAATGCGGCCGGTTGTGGCGGTCCACTTACTGGCTGGCGGGGTTGTCCCGGCAGGTGCCTCAGTGGTCTCTGGAGAGAAGAACATGACAACATAAACATGCCACAGTGACTCATAGCGCATACATGGATAGCAATGTCCTGATATCAAGCGGAGACTTCTAAAGGAATGTTACCGATCTTCTGGGCTTGGACGACAGCTGTGAGAGCTGTGGGACACACACACACAGAAACACACACACAATAAAAAACACATGACAGGAGTCTTCAAAAAAATAAAACAAACCAAAAACACACAGGCAAGTGGAACATAATCAAACGAGATGATTTGTGTGTTCTGTTTGTCCACATTACCGTGGAAACCACAGAGGAGCAGGACCAGTGGAAGGCCGCCCATTCCTTCAGCTTGTGAGAGGTGAGCTTCACAAACTGCACGAAAGAGAAAGAGTGAAAAGATAGCAAGTTTTGCATTGAGATAATAATTTACTTTACTCTGGGTAAAACCCTTGTATCACAAATCATCTTTTGCCATGGAAATAAATAGAAAAGCCATTAATCCGTTCCAGCCTCCCCCTAAAAAAAACTGCATTTGATGAAATATATATTTTAATGATGGGGAAAAATGCTCCATAATCTTTATCTTCATAAATACACACTAATGGGAAGATTAAAGTGAATAAAGGGAATTAATTAAATACTTCTACATTTTGAGCATTATTGGGCAGACAAACTGATACATTTTTCACTGAGACTTTTTTATGATTCTCACTGGAGTTCTAATCAATACTTGCCTCTTTGCAGAAGCCAATCATTTAGCAGCGGGGCGTATCCTGTCTAGAACACGTCAGCTTCATAATAACTTCCTCACTCCTCTCCAACCTCATCAGTACGGCACTTAAATCAGTCTATTTATGTAGAGTTTTTGAATAGCGATGGCTATTACACTCTCAACTCTTTGTTGCATGTAGTGTGTTAAAATGCTCTTAACCTTTGATCCAAAAGTGTTGTGGGTGATAATAATAATTTTAACATAGTTAACAACTCACTCCACATTATCTGTAAGGTTTATGTTACCTCTTAATTTCTTCGGGCCCCAGATTCGAACCCCAGGCCTTACAACTGTGAGGCCAATGCTCTAAAATGTCGCTCCACCGTGCCGTTTGGGAAAAAAAAAAAAAAAACAGGACGTTTTTTTTCAGCTTTGCAAATTCATTTGAGCATTTTTCTTTTTCAGCAGATCCCATCTGGGCCAAGTGCCAACTACACAGCTTGCAACTGAGTCCACAGCCGCCATATAAGCCAGAGGCGTTTGCCCCCCCCCCCATCCCCCCCATGCAGGTGAAGGTTTGCTCTGTGGTGTAGTTTAGTAAATACTGCATTATTAATGTACAAATATAACGTTTTGTTTAAGGGGGTTTAAAGACATCAAGTTTTTTTCCCCTCTTGCTCACCGCCCTGCATCATTCCTCTCGCAATGTGTCAGAGCAACTTAGTCCAAGTTATGAGTTCTCTCCAAAGAATGTGTTTTTTTTTCCTGGTGCCCAATCTGAGCAACCCTCCGGCCTTTCCTCTGTAGCATTCAGACATTCTTTTACATCTTTCTTTCGGTAAAACAAATCGCTACTTTCCAAATGGTCACTTTCTGAAGCTCAGTTGAGACACAAGCTGTGAAGAATGTTGGTCACAAGTTTTCAGTTTGCCCACATTCTCTTCGCCTATTTTTACTGCTGACATGTTTGCCACTTTTTATTCAGTCACTGAACATGATTGCAGGACAACATTTATTAATTTATTAATGATTTCCTCAGGATTAACTGTAATTGTCAGTATACGTACATCAATCAGTCAGAAAAAAATCTTGAATTTAAACTACTGCATATATATCTTATTTAAATTCCTCAAAACCCTGCAAAAATATAGACAATACTCACAACTTTTGCTGTTGTCCAAACCTGCTTTTGTTTAACAAATCCTTTGTCCTCTCGTTTTCTCCTCCTTCACTTCTCCTCCTCCCTCCTCCTCCTCGCCTTCTCCCTCCTCCCGTATCTTCCATCCCTTCATTGTTTTCACAATTTCGCCGTGCCCCATTCCAATGTGCCTAATTGATAACACGCTGCCTTTATATTTCCTCCACGCAATATTTAAATACTGTAATTCAGTTTTTCGGCCAATGACTGTATCTTGGTGTATCATTTACATCGGCATCTTCTGGCAACTTTGAGTCTTTAATAAACCAAACATGCATGTTTTTGGAATGTGGGAGGAAGTTGGAGTACCAAGCGAAAAGACAAGCAGGCACATCCACGCAGTCGAGTTCCAAACCAAGAACTTCATAAATGCGAGGCAGAGAAGCTAAACATTAGTGCCATATTTATCTGTATTTATCAAAAACACGAGTCTTGCGCAGTAAATGCCCCAACACCACCCCAGTTAGCTGCTTTGATTGAAGTGCATATTGTTCTGAAAGTTTCTAAAAGTACTTTAAAGCTGTAGTATCCAATTTATTATATCCAGTAGAAATAACTACTGTATTGAGTAAACTTGTAGTTTTCATCTATACAGGATACAGAGCTGTTTTCAACACAACCAGCAGGAGGAGCCAAATTGTCAGGGGTTGCAGCATTGAACTTTGACCCAAGATGTTCTTGCTCCAATACTGTACTTTACTGTACTTTATTTTTCTTTAATTTATTTACTTTAATATGCTAACAAGACACATACAGCAATGGTACTCACACTAATGTACTCAAGTACAGATACTTAAAGAAAGACTCAGATGAAATCAGGATTGAGTCAACTCCTTTACTTAAAAAAGAAGTGCAGACTTCAAAATGTACTCTTGTTCAAAAGTAAAAGTGAAAATTAATTTATAGGTCACTATTATTAAAAAGTACTTTTGGTGTCCTCATCAGAACTACCCAACAATAATGAACATGTCACAGAATAACAGAGCTCTGAGGTCTTAAGAATGAGCAAAAATGTGAACATTTGCAATAAGTCTCTTCAAAATGTGTTTCCTTCATTGTATACATTGTTTTATATGTGACTTCAGCATGTCCCACACACTAAATTGATAACTACAGTACAAAATAAGGGTGGCACAGCCGGAAAGCGTTGGCCTCAGGGTTCTGAGGTCCTGGGTTCAATGCCGGACCCGCCTGTGTGGATTTGGCATGTTCTCCCTCTACCTGCGTGGATTTCCTCTGGCCACTCCAGTTTCCTTCCACATCCCAAAGACATGCAACATTAATCGGACACTAAATTCTTCATAGGTGTGATTGTGAGTGTGGCTGTTTGTGTCGATGTGTCCTGCGATTGGCTGGCAACCAGTTCAGGGTGTACCCCGCCTTGTGAGGATAAGCTGCTAAGAAAATGAATGGATGCATGGAGTATGAAATAAGTGGTTAAATTCATATTTTAAAAAAGCGGTTGATACAAGGGGCTGTTTTAATCATGTACAGTATATTCTATTTTCATAACAACTGAGAGTTTTTCCACTGTCCTGAACATTGTCATTATGTCCCTTTAAGAAACTCTGACGTTTTGTGTGAGATACAGTATACTGTATATTTATCCATCCATCCGTTATCTGAGCTGCTTATCCTCACAAGGCTCGTGGCCATGCTCAAGCCTATGCCAGCTTTCTTCGGGCAGGAAGCGAGTACACCCTAAACTGGCCAATCGCAGGGCACATAGAAATGAACAAAGATTCGCACTCACACCTACGGGCAATTTAGAGTCTTCAGTTAACCTACCATTCATGTTTTTGAGATGTTGGAGGAAACCTCAGTGCTCAGAGAAAACCAAACAGGCGCGAGGAGAACATGCAAACTCCACACAGGCGGGGCTGGTTTTTGAACCCTGGACCTCAGGACTATAGGGATCCTTACGACTATGCATTTCTAACAGCATAAAATGTTCTTAATACAATGATTAATAAGGTGAATGGAAAATCTTATGATTTGGGGAGGTGAAACGGGGACATCTCAAATGACTCCTGTAAACGGGCTAATCGGAACACTATACACCCAATTTAGGAATCCGGGGTTAATAAACGTCACGGTTGACTTATACGAGCAAGACATCTATCATCAACTGGCACATCGGGGTTACACAAAGTTCCTTTTCGGGTGGGGGCGCTTAGTGGGGGTGGTAGTTGGAGGGGCCTAACAAGGTCGCCAGAGAGACGTTGATGACAGCTTGACAGACGGGTCGGGGGCAGAGTAAGCACAAGCGAGCATTTGACTGCGACCATCCATCCTGCGCCCAAGTCAAAATGGCATGCCAGACCGGAACAGACCGGAAAACCCTGTTAAAATGATCCAAGATGGGTATTGACCTCTTAGTAAGCTGCAGTAATATTAGTCATTTTTCACAGAGGATGAAGACTGGATACACTTGTTAGTATTGTGACATTGTCACTGTACATGTGTGTTTGTTTTCAAATATCTGTTGCTTGATGGATTTTTTCATTGCATCACCAATGCTATTCATATAATGTATAATGTATGTGTTTTTTATTTAAATACACAACATGCAATTCTCTTGAAGCTTCTTTTTTGAAATGCCAAACTGTTGCTTGTTGTGGAGTTGAGTAGATTTTGCTGCCACCATATAGAGCTCCAAGCTCAATATTTTGCTCTCAAGTTGGAGCAAAAACATTGCCCTAACTTGAAAAAAAGTGGGGTCACTCGCATTGCAAGGCATCGCTGTATTTTTAGCAGTGCACATAGGTATTTGTACTTGTACGTTAGTATAGAGTGTGAGTACTTACACCACTTTTGATCAGGTGGTCAGGTGACGCAGAAGAGTGCATGAGACATGCCAAACAGTAAACACATGATAAAATCTCGGCTCGCTTATTACTCAGACGCGGTTTGTTGCTGGATGCCAGCACTCCAGGACAGACTCATAACCGCCTTCCATTTCACCCCAGGACACACTTCCCCTTCTGTAAGTCCCTGGAGTGCTCCATTTCACCCCTGTAGAAAAATGTTTCACCTTGGCCGGGTACCCGCTGAGAGAACCCCAAAACCTAAGATGAAATTCTATCATGAATCGATGGAATGGGAGTTGCTGGAGCGTTAACCAAGCCAAATGGCGGAGAATGGTCGGCTTGTGAAACAAAATATTAGCACGCGATGGCATTCGTCACCGCAAGGATGTATTTCAGACGTGTGGGACTCTGTATTTACTTTCACACACCAGACATTAATCAGACTCATTTTACTGGTATAGTGGGAGAAGTACACATTAATATCTCCTTTGGGTTTTTAAAAGAGCACACGTCTCTCGTGTGGTTATGAAAAACAAAAAATTGTAGCATATGCACAAAAATAAATATGCTTCTCAACTTCGAGGTTCAGGTTTTGGGTTTCGGATATGTGGCGTTTGCATTCCCCCCGTGCATGCTCTGGTTTTAATTATTTTGTACTCTCGCTTTCTCCCACATTAAAAACAATAACAACAAAAAAAACGAAAAACTGTGTGTTTGTTTCATTTAAAACTCAGAATTGGCCAAAGGTGATGCCGAATGGTTGTTTGTATGAACAGTCCCGAATGTGCACCCCTCTTGGCTTCAGTTTGGTGAACAAGGCGCCAGTTCACACTCCGTGAGGACAAGCGCGATAGAAAATGAATGGATAGATTTTCCAACCAGATTACAGCTCGGTGTTAAATATAAAACAGATATTGGAAAGAAAAACACAGCCATCTGGTGGGCCGCACTCCTCCCACAGACCCTTATGCAAGCTGGCCACTGCGTGTAGTTTCTATTTTTGTCAGTTATCCCAATTGAGCTGCTCATCTTCATGAACTCTCGATGCCAAAACTACACAGTTTCTCCATGACACTACAGTTCAGATACTGCAAAAAATGTGCTTAAAGGGAGAGTTGGCAATGTAAAAAAATTCATTTGTCAAAAGAGTCACTATGAATTGACTGTACTACATGATCAATATGATCTGACTTCATTAAAGGTCAAGTGTCATGCCTATAAACATTCTAAAATAGATATTGTAATGAAAAATACATATCACATTATTCACTTCAATGTCCATATGAAAAAATAAATATGAGCGGAGAGCGCGTCATCCATGTGCAAAGTTGCGGAAGTCTCATTGCCTGCGTCCTCTGTTCCTTACGTCAAACCGTGACATTCGCCATTGAAAACATGCTGTGCCACCTGCTATGGGACACGGAAGCGCTTGTCAAAGAAGAGAACAGAAAGAATCGAGTGAAGTGACCGGGGCAATATTACCCAATCGTTTTGAGCCATGTTTAGATGATATGCGGATGACTTCTAACTAACAACAGACTCCCAGAAAGTATGCATGAGCCAGCCCGGCCGAAGCCGTGCCCCTCGTCCGAAGCCGTGCTCGACGCCGACAATGCTCAACACCAAAAGAACACCTTTCCTACAGTGCACAAGCATCTTGCTGTGGGTCTGTTTTTCTTCAGGTGGAACTGGGCTCTTAGATAAGGCAGAAAGAATTATGAACAGTTCAAAATAGCCGTTAGTGTTAGCACAAAACCTTCAAACTTCTGCCACCAAGCAAAGAGAACAACCAGGAAAATGGAACATAAACACAGAAAATGTATTTGGCGTAAATCAGAGTTATTTTATGCGGCGGCAGGTGTGTGCTGATTGAATAATTTTAAACACAGACACAACACAGATATGAGTGGCTATGCAAAACTGTCCTTCCGCATTGTTTCAGTTTATTTTCAGTTCTCTCTCAAATTCTTTTTATTAATTGAGTGGTACACGTTACGGTTTAAAATAATGGTGGAAAATGTAATACGGTGGGAATTATTTTGTTTTTATCAGAACACACGGGTTATAATTTCAGGAGACAAACAACTATTTTAGAAAAGAACACATTAATGCATAACGCAGATAAGGGCACAGTGGTGAGGCATGGATGCTCGAGCTCGTGTGTCACGAGTGGGATAAACATGAAGGAAAACCGTATTCATAGAGAAGAGCAGCAATGAAAATGAGACAAACAACCATAAACAGGACTTTGTGCTAGTGCAGGGCCGTGCGTGTGCCACAAAAGCCTGACTGTTTGCACAAAGATTGCTGCGCCGTGCCGACAGTAGCGGGGAGGTGATGATGTGCGGGGCGTGTTAATAGACGGGCCGGGGGGTCTATTTATAAAAGCATCTGGAGTGGCCCTTTACCCGGGGTTTAGCGCAGGCACTGCATGAGCTACCGCTCCAAAAGTCAAACTCTTAAAAAGCCTTCAATGAAAATCTTACTTTGAAATCTCACACCACATTAACATCTACCTTTTGTTTTATATTATCATGCAGCCAAAGTGAATCCATTGTTAACCTACAGTTGTGTGAAGCGATTCCTATTTTTTGTCTGTGGGGAATTACCACCGCACAATTCAGTGTTCAGAGCGGCCGTAAAACGTCGCCCAACATACTTTCCGGGGCGCCGTAACCGGAGTGCGGGTGATTTTTCATGCAGTGATTGTCCCCCTTTGACAGATGTAGGACTCGCATTAAATATGGAGCTCGGTGTGTATATAATATAGTACGGCACTTGACCTTTTAGCTGTGTTGGGAAATAACCCAGTACATATACTTACTGTATTGAGATTGATTTAGGGTTGGGATATTCTATACTGGCGGCACGGTGGATCAGCTGGAAAGCGTCGGTCTAACAGTTCTGAGGTCCCGGGTTCAATCCCAGCCCCGCCTGTGTGGAGTTTGCATGTTCTCCTCGTGCCTGCGTGGGTTTTCTCCGGGCACTTCTGTTTCCTCCCACATCCCAAAAATATGCACTAATCAGTCACTCTAAATTGACCCTTGGTGTGATTGTGAGTGCGGCTGTTTGTCTCGATGTGCCCTGTGACTGGCTGGCAACCTGTTCAGGGTGTACCCCGCCTCCTGCCCGTTGACAGCTGTGATAGGCTCCAGCACTCCCGCTACCTTTGTGAGGATAAGCGGCTAAGAAAATTAATAGACGGATGGATAGAGTTGCACCGCTCACAATTTGAAGTGCCTCACATTAAAGTAAATTTCATCTTTTGTAATACTTTTTTTTCTTCATAGGAGAGACCTAAAGATATTGCGTTAAAACTGCCTTTGATTGCGAACTGATCATAATTCAGAGTTCAACCTTCGTATCATTGGACCAAAACACATTTTCCAACATGTGTTTCCACGTGTGATTGTTTTACTGCTGAAAAGCAGACACAGCGAGTGTGGGGCTGCGCTTCACATACCTGCCGTGGCACTTTTGTTTTCCAATCAAGTCCATTTTTAGATTTTGTGAGTGCCACCTGTTGCTTCGCTGACGTTGTTGCTCTTTATTACACAATTCTTGAGTTGCTTTTAACTCAGTTGTATTTATTATTTGGAGGAGTACTTTCGAATTTTCACTTCAGTCATTTTTAAAAGTACAGTAATCGTGGTCTGACGTTAGTACATTTTTGGACATCTCTACTGACAATAATCTTTCATAGAAATTCTGAGAATCTCCCTTTTGCTAACCCTTGATCATAACAGAGCAAATAATATTCAAATTCAAATAAGTGTGTGGCCCGCTTGAGATAATCAGTGGTTATGTTGCATTAATGACACGTCAATTTTGTGATAAAGTCAAAGGACACAGCGCTTTTCCACTCTGGTTAACAAAGGATTTGAGTTATTATTCAGCTTTGCCAGAGGTCTGAGCTCAGTTATTAGTTCCTGATTTATTATTTTTTTTATTGGTCCGAGTTGACAGCCAGCAGTACGGACGGTGTGGTTGGATAAGCATTCAAATGAAATCTAGTGTTTATGGCGAATGTTGTCAGGACCTATCAGGTTGATAACAGCTGTCGAGTGGCTGAGACATTCTTCTCACAGAGCGACTGCGGGAAGAGTTTATCGATTTTATGTTAGCTATGATAGTTCAAGGCACGAGAATAAAGCTCACTAATTTAATATGTTCATTTCAAGATGAAAGTAGCCTAAGGTGGACAACACAGTTCATTAGTGGATCTAAATTCTGAAATTTTTGTTTACGTCTACATTTTTTTATGAATCATTATACATAAGGTATTCCCGTTTTGATCATAAAATCTAAAAGTAAATTTAAACTATTTTGAATTTCTTAATTTCAGTGGTATTTTGAAAAAGTGAGGTTTTTTAATATTTTCAATATATGTATATTAATACCAGCATTACTTTTATTGTTCTATTATTTTCAATGAGCCATGTGAAATAATATCATTGCAACTTTTTTAATACTTTTTGTGACTCCACTCAAATTTTGCAGACCTTCTGGTAAATGTATATCATACTCATTTTTTATTAAAACATATTTACACACTGGAATCTATACAACAGCAGTAGTGACAATGATACAAACACAAAAAACTTAACATTTGATAACATCTATACACTCACCAGCGACAACATTAATATATACTTGATTAATATAATGAGATTCAGTACAATTCTGCCATTACAAAGATAATGATTGCATTTAACATTTATTGCCACGAATTTATTGCCACTCCCAGATGAAGTTTAGTGTCCAACTAAACATCAATCTAAGATCAAGAACCAAGAATGTATATTCATATGTCTGCCCCAGGTACCCAAGGTGTGCACACCAGAAGGAGCAGCATAATATCCATTGAAGAGGAGCAAAAAAAAAAAAGAAAATATATGGCAAAAACCTTATACATACTTTACATTGTATTTAATTGTGTTTTTGTTGAGATTAATTTTAAAACCAAAACGCGTAACAATAACATGTGTGTTATTTTTGGAGGCTGTAATGGATTCATGTAATTTCCATTCATTTTGACATGTTTTATGTGATAACTAAGGTCACAGAACAAACTAACTGCGTACCTCAAGGCACAATGTGAATCAAAAAAAAGTTATGGATATTTCAAGATTCATATTTTATGCACTAATACCTTTACTCCTTGTTAGAGAGCAGCAAGTTGTGCAAAAAGCACTGAAACAGCTAACAGTGCAATCAAATGTTTGGAGAAGGTAAATCCAAGTTCACTTGTGAAAATGATAGTGCATTTACATTTCATCCAACATCCCCAAGTTTTTGTGAGTAGTCTATCTGGTCAAATAAAAAAATTGAATAATAAAATCCATTTTATGTTAGCTTATCTCTCCCCTCTTCCTTCCCTCACCAGCTCCTCTTCCACTCCTGCTCCCGCCTCCCTGAGTTTCCTGGCTTCCCTCTCGGCCTCCTCGGCCCTCTTCCTCTCCTCCTTCTCAGTCTCTACGAGCCAGGGTCCTCCCAGGTAGCTCAGGATCTCCTCGGGCTTCCCTCGCCGCTCCGGGTCGGGGTGAAGCAGCTGTCGGAAAAGCGCCATAACGAGCGAGGTCAGGCCGTGGAACTGTGACGGAGGCGGGTTGTTCCGGTGGTTTTCTTTCATGATGGTGTAGCAGTCCGCTTCCTGCTCAGGTTTCTCGCTCCTGCTCTCGCGTTCAAACCAGGCTTTGTATTTGGTGTATCCGCGGTCGTCACTGGTGCTCTCCTCCCAGGGGAAGCATCCCGTCAAGAGGCAGTAGGTCAGGATCCCGAGGGCCCAGCTATCGATGCAGGGCTCCACCGTTATCCAAAGAGTCTCCTTCTCCTCCTCCGGGTCATCGCACTCCTTCGCCTTGTCCGCCTCCTTAGCGGGCTGTACCTCGGGGGTGCAGAAGGGCGATTGGTACCAGACGGCCCCGACAGTGTAACCGATGGCCCGGGTCAGGCCGAAGTCACCCAGTTTGACCCAGCGGCACGAACTGTCGCACAAGAAGATGTTCTCCGGTTTGATGTCCCTGTGGACGAAGCCAAGAGTGTGGAGGTGGGTTACGGCGCCGCTGAGCTGGGACATCACCCTCTGAACACGCTCCTCATCCAGGCCAACCTAGAACACACATCAAAGATAATAAATCATCATTTTAAGATCGAGCTTCAGTTCATGTGAGGTGAAAAGACAATGAGGTACTTTAATGCTAGCAAAGAAAGCCACTTGAGAACACTTATTGGCCATTTATGTCTGCTTGTTCAAGATTTTTTTAATGGAATTTTTTACCATTCTTCCAGGAACACATTTGTGAGGTCCCAAAGTGACGCTGGATGAAAATGCTTGGATCTGAATCTCCACTCTAATTTATCCCAAATATGTTCTAGCTGAGGTCAGAACTCTGTGCAGGTCAGTCAAGTTAATCCACGTCAAACTCTCTCATCCATGTTTTTATGGACTTTGCTTTTGTGCATTGGTACACAATCATGTTAAAAATGGAAGAACTTTTCTCATAAAGTTGGAAATGTGGAATAAATGTTGGCCCCTTATAGCTGGTGAAAGGAACACAGAAGGATTCAGCATACCAAAAGCTTTTAGACAATCCATCCCTCCCAATTCAGTTGGAACAGTTTGGAGATTGCCGCTTCCCTTTTTAACATGACCAATGTACAGCAGTGCACAAAACAAGGCCCATAAAGGCGAGTGTTTGGTGTGGATGAACTTGACTGGCCTGCAGCCCTGACAACACCTTGGAGAACATATTTGGGATGATTTACAGTGCAGATTGAAAGCAGTCCTTCTCCTCCAGCATCACAAATATGCTTTGGGGGGAGTGATCACACATTTCCTGTACACACACTTCTGAACTTTGTGGACAACCTTTTCAAAAGAGTTAAAGCTGTTGTAGCCTCACAGTTCTGAGGACCAGGGTTGAATCCCGGCTTTGCATGTGCGGAATTTCCATGTTCTCACCGTGCCTGTGTGGGTTTTCTCCAGGCACTGCCGTTTGCTCCCGCATCCCAAAAACAGGCGACATTAATTGGAGACTCTAAATTGCCCCTAGGTGTGATTGTGAGTGCGAATGGTTCTTTGTTTCTATGTGCCCTGCAATTGGCTGGCAACCAGTTCAGGATTTACCCCATCTCCTGCCCGTTGACAGCTGGGATAGACTCCAACACTCCCCGCGACCCTTGTGAGGATAAGCGGCTAAGAAAATGAATGGATGGATAGCTTTAAAAGGTGGACCAATGTCCTATTACAGTAAATCTGAAATGAGATCATATGAGTCAAGACAGGTGAGCTAATACTTTTGACAATACAATGTAGAATGTCTGTCGATTATGAATCAATTATTTTAGCGCTTCATAGTCTGGCCCGGTTCTTATCACCTGCATATACCGGGGGTCCACTGCATATACAGACAAGCATTCATATTCACACCTACAGACAATTTAGAGTTGGCCCCTTAATGAGGTGACTTCGCCCCCCATTTGATTAAAAACAGCCCACACACACCTTTACATACTTGACTGTGGGAATGGCTCATGATAAGATTTTTTTTTCCTCCTCCAAACTTTGTGAGTCGGCTTGATGCCCAATTTTGTTCTCATCTGAACACAGTACTTTCTCTCAAGCCATCTATGAGACATTTAAATGGTGACTGGCTAACTTGTGCCTTATTGTGCAGGGTATGTTTTACACCATTGAGCACAACTGAAGTGTGCTGAGAACAGCACACACACGCACATGAACACACTCACACCTACACACGCACACAGTGACACTCATGGAAACCTCCTGCCCCACTTCACATGCTTCCCCGCTGCCAGCTCAGCAGTGAGAGCAGAGCGTTCTCGTTCTTATCACTTGCTTTTCTTGTTAGGGGCAGCGAAAAGATGCCTGGTAACCATTATCGACATCTCTCTTTTTGCTGAGATAACCAAAAGTTTAAAATAGGATCACTGCCATTAAATTGTAGGGCAGGTCGTATGAGTGATGGTCCCACTTGGCTCTTTAATCGCGCCCTCCAAACATTTGTAAAGCGATACAAAGTCCTGGAACACAAAAATCCGTACAATTATGGTGAGATTATGAAAACGCCACACAGGGAGGCTGAGAATTTGAACCCCAGTGCTCAGAACTGTGACGCAGATACTCTAACTAGTCATCCACCATGCCAGCAATTCCCAACTTCAGTGCTCCCGCAACCCTCATGAGGATAAGGAGCTAATAAAATGGATGGATGGATTTGCTATAATAGCCAACACTTTTAAATGTTTGACATTCACAGTTTTTAAAAGTCATGAGCACAAACGTTTTCCCACTCCATCATGCATTCGTCAAACTAACCTCTGACACTATCACGCTATACAGGTCGCCATAGAGACCGGCCTGCTGGGCGAAGACGTAATGCGATGACGTGGAAAAAAAGATGCCCAGTGCCCGCGTCAGCGAGGGATGCGTGCAGTAGGAAAGAGAGAGGTTGTACTCCCTTAGGAAGGACGTGAGAGAAGTGGACTGACGAGAGAAGAACTTCAGGGCCATCGGGGTTCCTGCCAGAAAATAAATGGCAATATGAAATGAAGAGTTTGTTTTCAAAATGAGACATATCCGTTTTTTTCATTTTGAGAAAAGGGCTTGGTATTGAAGTGAAAATAATAAACTCAATTTATGTTTCTAACTATTGGGGGATGGAAAGAGATGCTAAAAAGTAACTAAACACCATACTACAAATAAATATTGCCTTTAATATTCACCGAGTTTTTTTGATGACAAATTTCATTTTTTCTCCAAAATGAGACATATCCAAACATTCTATTCTTGGCAAAGTGAGACATATCCAAATTTCGACTTAAACCTTCAGGAGCAGCTGTATTTTTTTTTTTAAATCAGTTGCTTTTGATAGGCAATCGTGAAAACTATTTGGCTTTCAACATTTCAAGCATTTTAAAATAATATTTAAGACCATGACCACCACATTTAGAGAGTTAGGTATCAGAAATAAGGGTCAGTCACCAGTCACAATTTTCACAATTAGCTCACTAATGTCAGATGTTGAAAAAGGAGATGAAAAAATGGGAATTTCTTTTAAAAAGGTGTTTTTCAGTTATTTAGAAACTGTTTGTTTGTTCAATATGAGGTCTTGGAAAGGCTGAGTTTACATCATTGTAATTTTGTGTATCTGTATGCGATTCTGCAATCCGACATCTGCAGGCATTGTGTCACTCAGTTGATTAATTTTGCTTCTAAGTTGATGTGAGATCATTAAGAAAGTAAACTGCTTCAAACCAGTCTACCAAGATTAATATGGGTTGCGAGGGATACCAGCAGAAAAAAAATAGGTAGTCGATCTCATACACACATCTCCAAAATGAAATCAGTTTCAAACTCACAAATTCACTGTTTGAAATCTGACTCATTGAGTCTGCTTTCTTTTGATTTTATTTATAGCTGTCGCTGTCGGGGGAAAGAACACTGCAGAATAGGATATAAGTCTGTAGTAATAATAACAGTATTCATAATGCTCATAGACAGAAATTGAGTCTACTCCAAGGGTGTTGATTTCCTTTTAATGTCAACTTTTCTTAAGTCATAGCCGATAACTTTCCTTATAAAATATGGCAAAAAAAAAAGATTGCATAGAATTATAAAAATTTATTCATTCATTAATGATCGTTGGTGAAATATTTTGAACAACAAAATTACTATTCAAGCATTACACAATCATAGACAAAACAGTATGTTTATTACATTCAGATACAATGGTACTTGGATGAGAACTGAATTATTAAATTGCAATAATTTCATAAAGAATTAAAATTAAATAGGAAAAGCACCCTCACAATTGGACAGCCTCCAAGTAAACCAGCACAATCACTGTTTCATTTATTCGATATGATTAGACATTGATAAACAAAATACAAGACTTAGTTCAGCTTGAAAGCAAGAAACACTTGAAGCGCTTCTTCTTTTCTGACCCCGTTTCCGCTGGGTTTCTTTTCCTTCCCAGCTTCATTCTCTCCGGTGTCTCGTACATAAAATCAAACTCGGCATTAGCATCTCTCTCAAACGTGGGCGCAGCCATTTTGGATGATGATGTGGAAGATACCGGAACTTCCCTCTAGACGAATTCTGATTGGATGCTGCTTGCTTCAGCAGCGCACCCTGATTGAACGAAATTATGTCGCATTTTGCTCTAAATAAGATCTCGATATGTCGCATTTTGAAATAAAACGTGATCTTCCTTGGCTGATATAGAACGATATGTAGCACTTTGAACAAAAATCAGAGTATCCCGATAACTACCACAAGGAGCTGGATAATTTTGGCGCGAGTTTCGTAAATCTGAAAAAATGCCTACGTCGCGTTTTGAAAACAAACTCTTCAAATATATGCTGACGCCCAAAGGAGCAGACTGTATGGAAAGCCGTTTGAGCATTTATTCAATATCCTTGAAATGCAATTTAAAGTTTACGAACCAGTACACTCTCGGCCCTTAGTACTAAGAGAATTCAGCGCACTAGTATGATTTTGAATAAATACTCAAAACAATTTACCAGAAGGGCTTTTGAGGATTTGCTTGATATCCTACAAATGGACTGATGTGTAAATTAGTCTGCTGCCATTACATGTTTTCAACTACTAGTGGCGGTTTGGTCGACTTGTACACTGTCGACTCTTACTAGTAATCATGTCGTTTAAGCTTAAGGTCCATCTACTAGTACACACTTTGTCCTCACTAGTAGGTGACAGACTACTGGAAGGACAATGACATGGTACGAGGGAACCAGAGCTGTGCACTAGTTGACAACTGTGTGCCAATCGCACTACTCATGATATTGGGAAATTTTACGAGTTGAAGCGGTATGAGCATTTATGTATTTGCAGTGCATTACTTTAGCAGTATAACAACATGATTCCAGTGAGGTAGAACTGTACACTAGTTGGGAACAATGTGGTACTGGTCCTACTAGTTTGACATTATATTGGACTAGTTATCATCTTATAGTAGTGTAAGTAGCACACAAATGTCAATGAGTGCACAGTTTTGCCTGATTAGTAACATGTACATGTCTGATTAATGAGGACATAGAATATACTAGTACATGGACCCTAAACTGGATTTTCAAGATTTTGAATACATTTTCTAACAATTTCTCATAAAACCGCTAGAGCATCCATTTTCATCGCTCTCGTTTTCGTCGACATCAAATTTTCTCTAAATCCTCAAAATTGCTTATAAAGCCCTGAAATACCAGTGACGACAAAGTGTATAATAGTACTGGTTTTCAAGGATATGTATTAAATGCTCAAACGGCTCATCACAGTATTGCACATCAGTAACCCTGTGAAGAAATTCGACTTGGTCTCTGGGGGCGACTGTGTTTCGAGTGCATTACAGCAACCCTATCCTGAAGAATAGCACTCGATTAAAGCAACCGGAGTGTAAAAGGCAAAAATGGAAGCCATCCAAAGACTCATCTGTCCTCACATTCCCACAACAGTTGTACAACACAACATAAAGTTTCATCACAAGAGGGAAACCAGAGCTAGGATTGGTTCCATTAGTGAAGCACTTAGCGGCTTTATTTTGCTTTGAGTAATCTGTGTGTTACCTAACCGACTATGTAATCGCAGTTAGGTAGTAGTATGTGTTTGTGAATTTCGCAGGGTGATGATTGAGACATAATGAGCTCCGAACTTTTATCGCGACGGGCGTGCCTGCTTACCTCTCTTCCTGTGCACGGCCAGCATGACCTTGCCGTAGGAACCTTCTCCCAGGAACTTCAGAACCTGGAAGTGGTCGGACACCTTCAGGCTGGACATGGCCTGCGCCGACAGGAAGCAGCGCTCATCGAGCTCCTTGGTGGCGGCGTCCTGCGACGACGAGGAGGAGAATATAGATGGATGTAAAACTCGTGTGATGTATGCGGTCAGTGGGATGACTGATTGAGTGGAATGCGATCCTGTGCTTGAAATGTGTTTGTTGATGCTAGCGTGAGAAGTAGTAGTACATAGTAGTAGTCACTTGTTTGCAGTCAGGTTCTTTTCTGCTGTCCTAAACAATGTGTTTACAATGTAGACTAGGCCTACTTGAAATTGTATTACTTTAATTACCGTAATTTCCGACCTACAGCCGTGACTTTTTCCGCACGCTTTCCACCCTGCGGTTTATGTTGTGATGCGGCTCATTTGTGCATTTTCACTATCAGCCGCAAGGGCACACTTGAACGGAAAAGGTAAGAATGAGATGTGCCGAGGATGTCACATTTTTTTTCACCTGTTAGCGCTGCCCTAGCATTACCGCTGTGCTACCGTGTTGCTATTGTGATATTTACCGGTAAGTTTTATTTTAACCGTCTCTAGTACAAGCATTAGCACCATGCTAGCATTAAATTCTTTCTGTGTACCGTCTTTCTTTGTAAATATCTAGTGTTTTAATGTGGGTTCCAATGCGGGCACTTGCGGCTTTTACATAGCTGCGGCGTATGTATGTACCAAGTGGTATTTCCTTAAGAAAAGTACTCGGTGAGGCTTGTAACCTGGTGCGCTCTGTAGGCTGGGAATTACGGTAATACTGATTAATATTTTTTCTCTTACAATATGTGCATGGACTGTAAGAGAAGGGCAAATGTCAGACTTGAGTAAAACATTCATTTTCAAGGTGGACTTTTCAAGAAAAGTCCATACATGGCTGGCTTGTTCCAACCAGAAAAAGGATTTATTTGGCATTTGCACACTAGTGCAAATATGAGCGCAACTAGCTAGCACTGACAACACAGTTAGTTAACCAACTAGCTCGGAGGAGCAAAGAAAAGGAAGGAGGGATTTTATGATTTATAAAAATCAGTATCTTTGTTAAATATGATGTTTTTTTTCTCACATTATTAGATAGACACACAGATGCACAATATAAATATTTTTTGTGTCATCTGGACTCATCTGTTATTATCATTAGCTACTTCAGTATTTTTGTTTCTTGTTACTCGTTACACAATGTCAGCAAAGCTATGGGAAAACTTTTTTTTTTTTTAAACAATTACATATCCCAGCAGGCACTTCAGCAGAATGTGGCGGAACACATGTTCTTTCTCCTTTGTCCCATGGGCGGGATGAATGCGATTTCTTATCGGGACGATGGCGGCATCTGGAGCTGTCACTCAGCTCTTAATGGTCAACCCTTTGCCTCCTCCGCTCACAGCTTGGATGATACGCTTTGAAGTAAATCCCTTATCACGCAGACCCCGGCAAATTTGGGAGGAGGTGCGAACATTTACAACGCAGCACTGCGGGCTGAAAACACATTTCGACCTTTGACATTCTGTGTGTTTATGCCACGTCCACCTTGTCATGCCCTGCAAAGCCTTTTGGGAGGTTCGCAAAAATTTCCTGTTCATGGGTCCATGTGAATGGCGAGTGCGTCCAATAAGTTGGTGAAAGTGTGTGTCACATAGTGGGACAGTGAACTTGGCAGTGATATAAAGAAGACAGCTCTATTTTAAACAGCATTTGACCCTCTCTGAAGATGCTGAATTTGAGCAGATGGAGTAAACATCATGGATTCAAATGTCCCAAAAATTGAAAGACATTCATATTTGGACGCACCATCTTTAGACGAATGACTTCGCAATTTGTAATATTGCCTTACCGAGGAGGTAAAGTGATGCTGATTAAAGACCCTACTTCACTCCACTAGGGTCGTGGGAGTGCTGGAGCCTATCCCAGCTAACTTCGGGTGAAAAGCAGACAGAATCAATCCCGTGCCGGCCGCACTAAAGTCAGGCGTGTGTACCAGTACACCGTCAGTGACTATTAAAGACTGCATGTGAAAAAATATGAACTGTTATAGTCCTTGACTGCTTTCCGGTGTTTGGGACCGGTTGGAGTGTAGGCCCGAAGTCAGCTGGGGTTGGATCCAACTCGCTCATGACCCTAATGAGGTTAAGCACACCACAAACTGCCCGGCTGGCCTTCCAGTGTTGAAAGAATTGTTTTACCCACCATGCCGCGTATTATACTTCAAAGGTGTCAATTATAGGAATCAAATATGAATCTTTATTTTACCAAATAAATTGTGATTATATAGATCATTTATGTGTTTCTTCCTATTATAGATTTGTGTTATGTATTTGTATAAACTTGGTTTTAAAACGTTTTTTACTTTAATATTGTTTTACCACTATAAATCAAAGGCTATGAATGAGATGAATTGATTTTTTTTATATGCAAAAAATATTTTTTGAATGGATGTATGGTTATGTTTATTTTACAGTCCATGATTTTAGATGTATGGTAAAAAAATGTGGAAATATTTAACTGGAACACATCAGAGAGAGCTCATATTTGATACTATAGAGAATAATAATGAATAGAAAATATGCACAATTGTGACCTATTTAGAAAGACAAAAGGCAATAAGAAAAAGTTGTGATCTGTGTAAATATTTATATTTTTTTATCAATTCATTGATTTTTACTAAAATATTAAACAGGTGTTTTATAGATTATTTAAACCAATGTCTTATGTTGCTTAATTGACAATTGCTGGATTCTAATCATCTAAATCACAGAGGAGTCCTGCATTATTGTTGCATCAAGAACATAACTGCAAGCTAAAATTATTCTTCAAACTCATCATGAGTCGTGGCTTTCTTTTCGTGCTCCACATGGGCAAAAATTCAGAACGAGAAGTTCGGATGGGACTGTTAAACATGCATGGATGCAAAATGTTGACAGGCATGAATTACATGGACAAAGAATAAATAAACGTAGCTTTGTAAGCTGTGGCAAGATTTCTCATCAAAAACTAAATGGGTTAATTTGCTATAAGTCCAGTACTCACTGTCATGCTTGTATGAGGTGAGTGACGGTGATGATCTCTTTTCAGCGGCTCCTCCTCACAAGCTGCTCTCTCTCTGCACCTTCTCGCACTTGGATGCAGGAGGTGTGCTGTACTGTAGTCGTTTCTCCTGTGCTGGATGAGTCAAATGGGCCTGCAGCTGATCTGTGTACCGGCAAAGTAGACAATGACAGCCTCCCTGGGGGCACACACTAACACAAACACTCCCTCTCTTTTCTTACCATGTGGCCAAGTCTGTCTGCGGCTCGCCTGGTTTACTACTGGCAAGTGGGCCTAAACGGGTCGCAAGGTATTTCAAACCTCTCTCTCGCCCGCAGCGCCCACCCCTCTCTGTCTTCCACTTCCCAGCAGCCGCAGTTAATGCCCCCATGTTTCCAAACTGCCATTCACCTTAACCCTTCCTAGGTCCAACTCTTTCCATGTCTCGCCCTCTTCCTCTTCTCGCACCTCACAGTCTGAGTCAGTGAATTCCCTCCATCGTGTAGGATTCCTGGGGTAATCAACAGGTATGCAGGAATGATTGCAAAAGGCCAACAAGCTGTACCCTTGATCCCTGGACTCTTACTGGGATTACAGGGTACAGTTAAGCGTGCCTCTCTCGGATTAATTGTCCAAGATCACTCTCCTCTTATGTTACTCTTCATTCCATGTCTATCAATGCACGGGTGGCAATAAAGGAATGAAGCACACTAAAATATGTTTACCCACACACCCAGTCGCCCACATTAGTGCATTCAAGTGTTTGAAGACTTCTGAAAACAGCTTCAATCATATCCATAACCCTCCCCTCAGCTTTCATTCTACTCTCCATTGACGTACACGACATTTCTCCACAATGTGACGTCGTCCCGAGTTTATGTACAGTATAGATTGGACACGTTACATAATGTACAATACAGTCGACCCTGGGCCTGACTGCAAATAGCAAAAATCTGCAAATAATTAATCAATCCAAAATACCTCCCTCCCAAAACAAAATACGGAAAAGCAGGGTATTGGATAAAAAAAAAAAAGAAATACAAAAAAGGTGGGGATAGGGGAGAAAAAAAAGCAAATAACAGGGGATGCCCCCCCCCCGCAAAAAAAATCTGTAAATATCGAATTCTGATACCACAGTATTTTTTCCATAATGTACAATATATGTACTGTACCATCCATGTGTTTACATAAACAAGAATCAGGGGTGTCAAACTCAATTTTGTCACACGTCAAATTATAGCTATGGTTTCCCCCCAAAGGCCATTGTGACTGTGAAACCATTTAAATGTATAAATGCATGATCATATCACATATTGAGTGAACCTCCACATAATTATTATCTTCATTTGCATGTGTATTTGTTTTAATTGCTTATTTATTGTCTGAGAGCGGCACGGTGCTTCAGCTCGTAAAGCATTGGCCTCACAGTTCTAAGGTCCCAGGTTCAATCCCCGACCCACTTGTGTGGAGTTTGCATGTTCTCCCGGTGCCTGCTTGGGTTTTTCTCCGGGCACTCCGGTTTCTTCCCACATCCCAATAACATGCAACATTAATTTGACACTCTAAATTGCCCCTAGGTGTGATTGTGAGTGCGGTTATTTGTCTCCATGTGCCCTGCGATTGGCGAGCAACCAGTTCAGGGTGTACCCTTCCTCCTGGCCCATGACAGCTGGGATAGGCTCCAATGCTCCCCGTGACCCTTGTGAGGATAAGCGGTGAAGAAAATGGATGGATGGATTTATTGTCTGCAGACAGAAAGACAAACGATTGCATGGAAAAACAAGAATCAGATTTTAATCACATTACCAAGATAAATAAAGATTTAAAAAAATGAAAATGTTCACTTTGTCAGACAGAGAAAGACAAAAAAGTCAGACTTTCAGTGAATTTGTCCAAAAACGGTATTTCATTTTATACATCGATTTCTGAATTGAATCGCCGCTTGTTAATAAATCATAAATCAGTGCTAAATACAAAAATACCAGGTGACAGACACTCATATACTACTTCAAAATCTACTAACAATTTCACAATTCAACAAATATTCTCAACAAAGTATACTAGTTTATATACAGCACCACCTGAGGAGGGACAGTCCCCCACCAATATCATAATTTGTTACATTTGCAATTGCTAAGCATAAATCAATTCTGCAAGTAATTATCATAAACTTTAATGATTGCTTGCCAGGCCTAATGTCTACATCTCTTCCTGATATCATGTTATGAAATGTCAGCAATCTGACATGGCAAAGAGTTTAAATGAAACCTTATTTAATTGAAATGAAGCCTTCTTTAATTTAAAAAGCCTCCATGCAAACTTCAGCGTCCACAGGCCAGTTGTTGTTCGTACTTAGCACAACGTGCAGGTCCCACCTCCTCCTCTCTGGCTCCCATCACCTCAACACCCTCCTCCTCTTTCTGTCGACACCCTGAGCTTTCCCCCTGGTAGTACATACTACCGCACTATTATTGCTAAAGTCAGCGTTATGTAACACAAACACGGGCTGCTATAACAACGGCTGAGCCCTGCTCAGGTTACTGAAACTCCCCCACCCCATCCCGCCGCTGTGTTTGGGGACACGTACGAGGCAGTTTGTAGTCACTCCATAGGGGGCCGTCAGCCCCTGCTGTGGCAACCTTGGTCCACTCCATCATCCACAATACAACCTTCATCGCAAGGTCGAAAGCATTCACAGATGTGAGGCGCGCGCACACGTACAAAATGCGTGAAAACATGTTGAAGTAACGCGGTTGTTCGTGGAAAGTGCTAGTCACTCAGCGAGATGCCACCGGTTACATAACGGATGCTTTTGGTTACATCTGTGGATTTTGAAGAGCTGTCAACTGGGAAATGATGGATGGGCACCGTCTCGTGATACCCAAAGCAAAAGTTTTGATATTTCCATAAGCTGTGGAATAACTTCATTCAGCGGCAGGCCACAAATTTGGTACATGGGCACCAGTGGGGATTTAATTCACCTCATAACATCACCACTATTACGTTGGAAATATTACAAACAATCGATACTCGGGACAGTACCAAGGACTGTTTGGTATGCTCGGCATGGGAAAATATGGCAATTCATTTTTCATTGATGAGATTTGGACCCAATGTCTGTGCTTGTTACAAACTCACCCACTCATAGTCGTAACTGTATCCAGCGTCAAAGTGGAGTATGATATAAACCCAATATTAGGTGGATTAGAGGCCAAAATTAGAATAGAAATACTGGTTTCATTCAAATCTCTTTTTTTTTTTAAGTACAACGAATAGGGAAAGAAAAACGTTGAAAATTGTTTACAAACATTTTATCGTGTGAAACATTGCTTGCCTTTAAAAAAAACTTTTAAGGATAGACAAGCAGGTAACCGAAGTGAAAAAACAATTGTCGATTGAGGATGCTTTTGAACACACCTATCATGCCGCTCGGGACAAACGGCATGCATTAAAGATTTGCTGCTATGTTCCATGGTTGAAGACGTTTCGTTTGTTCAGCTGATGAAAACGCTCAAGCCAGAACATTTCAGGAGCATTTTGATTCCCAACCTCCAAACAGATGATTTTGGTGTGGGTAGATTGTGTAGTGGGGTCCAGGCAATTGACACACTTTTAATCCAGCCGTTACTCATTGTTTCCCACCCCCTTTATTTTTTCTATACTATTTTATTGGGGCGGCATGGTGGATCAACTGGTCCTCACAGATTTGAGGACCCAGGTTCAAACCCAGCCCTCCCTGTGTGGAGTTTGCATGTTCTCCCCGTGCCTGCGTGGATTTTCTCAGGGCACTCCGGTTTCCTCCAACATCCCCAAAACATGCAACATTAATTAGACACTCGAAATTGCCCCGAGGTGTGATTGCAAGTGCGGATGTTTGTCTCCACGTGCCCTACGATTGTCTGGCAACCACCTCAGGGTGCACCCCGCCTCGTGCCCGTTAACACTTGGGACAGGTTCAAGCACTGCCGTGACCGTTGTGAGGATAAGCGGTTAAGAAAATGGATTGATGGATGGATATTTTCTTGGCACATGTATACACCTGTTCATGGAATAAGGAGTGGATGACCAGTCAGCACATCTACCTCACAGTTCTGAGGAACCTCGGTTCAAATCAAGCTTTTATTCTTCCATTTTTACAACCCATGTTATGAATAGCAATAATTCTTATAATGTGGCGCCACTAGTGGTACACATGCTCTCTCTAGTGATATGTAAATCACTCACTGGCCATGTACTACAAGGTGCAGTCAAAAGGTAACAAGCCCGAAGTGGAAATGTACTCATACTTGGCAAATATGTACCTTATTGTGTAATTTGAAGCATCAAATTTGTCAAAAAGATAACACATGACTGGCATTTGGTCATAGTTTTAGATGATGTGTCAAATATTTTTGGAGACAGTTTTCCAATTTAATGTGAAAATATAGTACTGAATCTACCACACGGAATGTACAGCACGGTGGAACAGCTGGTAAAGCGTTGGCCTCACAGTTGTGAGGACCTGGGTTCGATCCCGTCCCCGCCTGTGAGGAGTTTGCATGTTCTCCCCGTGCCTACGTGGGTTTTCTCCCGGCAGCCCGGTTCCCTCCCACATCCCCAAAACATGCAACATTACTTGAACACTCTAAATTGCAACAAGGTGGAATTGCGAGTGTGGTTGTTTGTCTCAATGTGCCCTGCGAGTGGCTGCCCGTTGACAGCTGGGATAGGCTCCAGCACTCCCCGTGAGTCTCGTCGGGATAAGCGGCAAAGAAAATGGATGGATGGATGGTACATTCAAAAATGTTGTTTCCTCACCAAATCCATTATAACACTGCATGTATCTTAAAATAAAATATTTCTTTTGGAGATGCAAGAAGACTCCAAAATAATGCAGTTGATTAGAAGAGGTTGGGAAGTGATGATTTAGACATTTGACCTGATTCAGTTGCCACCAAGAGGCTAGACTTAAGTTCGTTCCAATGGATTTGAGAATATGTTGGGATGAAATGACTGGGGAAAATAAAGTTTGGCTGCGTGACATAACCGCCGGCTGCAACACCTGTCACAATGGCCTTTTGCGACAGCGATAATCGCCTGCATTTTCGGGGTTTATCTCCACAAGATTAACATTTCCAAAGCAGTGTCAGTGTGCGTTAGCGTACTATCTTTTTGCGCAGGTCACGCTGCAGTGTTTTCTTCCGTCATTCTTCTCCGTGGAGACGTGGAGGGATCTGAGAACCGCAGGCGGGATAAAAATGGGGAACATGGGAATACGCATGTCAGCTGTTCCTGTGTTGTTTTGATCTACGGGGCTTACAATGTAGTATTTATGGATCCAGACACCAATGACTGTGAGTGTACAGTTAGTCCGAAGAGGCCACTATGTGGATGCCTGACGCTACAACCACAGTCTGTCACCCGTAGGACTGCTCAGTGTCGCTCACAATGAGCAGGTACTGTATAGTTAGCATGTGTGACAAAGACAACGCTATATAAAGCACCTCAACCAAGATTAAATTGTCAACAAAAGAAGAAAAGAAAAGTGCATTGTAGTATGTTTGGGTGTCTGGCATTTTCTGCAATTAGCACTGTGCGCTTGGACAAGAATGAGACATCTGATGACAGAGAATGGCTTTTAAGGCAAAAAGATAAGGGATTTCATTTAACATAGTGCCTTGCTAAGACTACAAGACAATTCTGTTTTTTTACAATTGCACTATGCCATAGTACTGCAACATAATCTTGCTGCATCTGGGTTAGACAATAGCAACACTACACAACATGTATTCCGATACCACCGTATCTTGTCTTTTATGATCGCTGGGCTTTATCTTGTCAAATCAAACATTGTCGGAGAGCTGAAACCAGAAAACGTGTCACCACTCAGCGTGACTGGATATGCCTGTTACCATGGCGATGACAACAACAACAGAATGAACCGATTTATTGTGTCATGGGATTAAAATAACACAAATGGGAAAAACGTGCAGTTGTCGTCACAGGTGCACTTGAGAGGACGCGCCTTCAAGGATTGCTTGAGGTATATTTACATACCTTTGATACAATATGGCTCGCCAGCAGGCAAGAAAAATATGTAGCTTTGCAAGCTAATGCTAGCAGTAAAGGTTGTGCGTAAAGATGCCGGCGTTTTGTTGAATCATGCTCTACAGCTTCAGTTAACATTGGTTTGTGCGCATGAATTAATGTTGAGTACGTTGACAACAGGAAGGGCAGGAGGTGAAGCGCGACCACAATACGCAATCCTATTGGTTGACGTCAAGTTGTGCTGTTGGAGAGTTGTCGTTGATATGTCACACTACATGGAACATATCCCCCCAAAAAAATCAAATATGCACGACTTTTCCTTTTGCCATCGTAAGAGATACCATAGGGCCAAATCGGTGGTTCTGAATTATGTCGGGCCCGATCTGGAAAATCGCCCACGGTGTGTAATCAGGGTCAACATCGGGAATAAAATTCTGTATGTACTCTGATGTAGACATCAGGCAAGATAAACAACAAAGTGAGGTCAATCATTTAAACGCGGGGTCCAAGGGACAGAGGCATAAGTGAACTATTTCGTAGCCTACCATTTTTAATTGTGGGACATACTGAATGTTACAGTTTGTCATATATTTGTTTCGGTGTGAAGCTACACTGCATCATACTGTTTTAAGTATACATTAATACATTGCTATTATTTCATTAGAGTGTACAGTAGTTTATTTACTTTATTTAGCGGGGTCATAACAAGCGATGTTCCTCAAAACTCTTTTTTTTTTTAAATACCAAATACCACCCACGTAGGCAGCACAGTAACGTAGCTGTAGCGCGTTGGCCTCACAATTCTGCGGACTGGGGTTCAAATCCTGGCCCCTCAATGTGAAGTTTGCATGTTCCGCGTGGGTTTTCACCGGGCACTCCGGTTTCCTTCCACATCTCAAAAACATGCAACATTAATTACACACTCTAAATTTCCCGTAGGTGTGATTGCGAGTGCGGCTGTTTGTCTCGATGTGCCCTGCGATTAGCTGGCAACCAGTTCAGGGTGTACCCTGCCTCCTGCCCCATGACAGCTGGGATAGGCTCCAGCACTCCCGTGACCCTTGTGAGGATAAGTGGCTAAGAAAATTAATGGATGGATGGATGAGTGGACAACTGAAGCGTTTTTTCGCCAGTGACTCTTTCACTTGCCACAAGAGGGGGCCATTAGTACAATTAGTGGTACTCGTACCCCATTGTGAGAATTACTGATTTAGAAACTCAAAATATATTATTTAAAGATGTCAAAATTCTGACACTACTGAAAACTCCAACATTTGCTATACACTAGTACAAGGCACAATACAATAATATAGACTACTGTACTATAATTGCATTGAAAATATGTAAACGTAAAAAAAAATCTTGAATAAGAGGGGATCAACTGCGACTAAGTGTACCTTCCAAAAAAGAAAAAAGTAAAATAAAATACAAAAAATATGGGGAAAAATCCCCCCACGCACATTTTTTAAAAGAAATTGGTAAAAAAAAAAAAAACATTTTATTTGTACCACTAGTAGGCTACTATTAACTACAAGTTACGTCTTAGCAAAGCAAATTTATTTGTATAGTGCATTTCAGACACCAGGCAACTCAATGTACTTTACATGATTAAAAGGATTTGATTACAGAGATAAAACATTTAAAACGGGAAAAATACGATAAAAATTCCAAAAAAAATCGCATACTACTTCGTTATTATTTTTAATGCTATTAATACTTTCTATAATAGCAATAATACTTCTATGACTGCAATTTGTACTACTTCCACCACAAATTATTTCGACTTCTAGTTCAACTATTGCAATTTAGATAGATAGATAGATAGATAGATAGATAGATAGATAGATAGATAGATAGATAGATAGATAGATAGATAGATAGATAGATAGATAGATAGATAGATAGATAGATAGATAGATAGATAGATAGATAGATAGATAGATAGATTTAGAAATAAAATTCAAGCAATCGATAGATAGATAGATAGATAGATAGATAGATAGATAGAGATAGATAGATAGATAGATAGATAGATAGATAGATTAGATAGATAGATAGATAGATAGAGATAGATAGATAGATAGATAGATAGATAGATAGATAGATAGATAGATAGATAGATAGATAGATAGATTTAGAAATAAAATTCAAGCAATCGATAGATAGATAGATAGATAGATAGATAGATAGATAGATAGATAGATAGATAGATAGATAGATAGATAGATAGATAGATAGATAGATAGATAGATAGATAGATAGATAGATAGATTTAGAAATAAAATTCAATCGATAGATAGATAGATAGATAGATAGATAGATAGATAGATAGATAGATAGATAGATAGATAGATAGATAGATAGATAGATAGATAGATAGATAGATAGATAGATAGATAGATAGATAGATAGATAGATAGATAGATAGATAGATAGATAGATAGAAATTGAATTTGTGGTCGATAATACAAGAAATCAGCTGAAGAATTGTGCATTTACATCTTGTCGTTTGTGTATTTTCTTGACGTTATTGTACGTGACGTGAAGTAAGAATGTACTGCACGGACTTGCACGCTTGGCCGTGCGTGTTTGCGCGTGTGATGAAAACAAAGATGGCGGGCGGCGGGGGTGCGGCGGTAGTCTGGAGCGGAAGCGGAAACTCGGCCATCTCCTCCTGACTTGTGTGTTCAGGATATACCAGGGTCAGTCCACACGATCCCATTCGGATATTTTCTCGTTCCGTTTCGTTCCCAATGTGGCCCAAGTTTTGTTTTTTCGTGTGATCGCGTCACACTCGGCCGTCCTCCGAAAGCCGGACATGCCCCCCGCAGTTAAATCTCGAGCCCTTTCGCAGTCCTACTGGCCAACTAGCATCAGCTAGCCTGGCTAGCTAATCTCCCCTAGCTGCAAGCAGGCAAGCAAGCGATACCTTTGACCACTCACTGGTATGTAACCTATTTCTCATTTTAGCATCCGTTATGGTTGAATGTTATCTTAAGGGCTTATCTGCATGTTTGAATATAAGTCCAAGCTTGTTCGTACATTGCTAAAACATCAGCTCGCTTGTTGATACTTTACCCAGACTCCTAACTCAAAGCTTTGGGGCAAAGTACTAGCCAACTGCTTCGACTACTCCTGGTACACACGGACGGGACGGTTGAAATACGTTGTAGTCTGTCAAAAATATTCGTTAGTAAAGCGTTTGACTGGTGTAGCCGTCCAGAGTTATCAGGCTTTAGCAGAGTTAGCACGTCAAATTCCAAGTTAGTAGGCGTGTCAGGGAGTCTACTTCACTGGGTGGAGGCTGCTCCTTATCGAATTGTTTCGTTGAATCTGCACCACACAATGACAAGAGGCTTTCATGCTCAACTGAGCTTTGTGATTCCACTTCATTAAGTGTAGCCAGGATCTGTTGTTGTTGTTTCTGTGGAAAATCAAAATGTCCCTCTTTCCAAGCCTGTTATTTACACAGCGCCCATTTAGAACAGAAGTAATGTCAAAGCACATGGGCACGTCAAGAAGCACACTCGTTAAACATGATGTATGCAGTGGAACAGTGGCTCTCGGGATTAATCCTTCTCAAAAAGTCTGATGGAACCCCAAATCCTATGAAAACCACAGTAATATTTCCCGTCGGAAGTAACGAACATCAATCTATTTCAGGCACCCAATAATATGTTCAAGAACAAAATAAAAATATGCAGAATAAGGTATTTGTGCATCAGGTGAACAAAAATTTAAAAAAATAAAATGATTGAATGATAGAAGTCACTTGAGGAGGGGAGTTTGAAGAGAGGTTTAGAAGGTTGATCCACAATTTTTGTACTTTCCTATGAATTCTATCTAATTATGTGGTGTTTCAGATCATCTTGAAATTCACTGGACATGATTCTGTCATTAATGTGGACTTCCATACATCACCCACTCTGTCATTTTCCTACTTTCGCTCCAAATTCTTTATTGGATTTTACGATGTTTCTGGTCTTTATCAATGGGCCGATACTTGGAACTATATTTGTCTCCAGTTAAATTTAGAAAATTCTTCAGATGAATGTACAAGGTGACAAATTATTGTTGTATTAAATGCAACAGGTGGATGCAGAGATTTATAGAATTTCCTGTAATCTTGAAGAAGAGCCTCTAATTGGTCTGCCTCTCATTGTACATCAGTGGCATAAATGGGGAAAAAAACAATTATTTTCAGAAAAACTAAATATAATTGTATAGTTTCCCACTGCACACCTGATGATCTCTCCACATCTGGCCTTCCGCACTGTTTTATGTGGCCCACGAAAGATGAAAACTAACCATAAAAATGATAAGAACCAAATGCAGGGCAATTATGGAATATGACGTGGGAGTTCTCATTGCATTTGTCTTTCCGATATTCTGTTGATGAAGTAGGTTCTGTCAAATTAAAAAGGTCTATACCTTACCTAAAGCCACACAGCCCTGGTTTACATGGTCTTCTCACACTTGTCTCCAAACATTTTTGTTCTTGTTCTTCCATATGTCATCCTATACTTTCATTCATTCCACATATTCTTTGTGTGTGTGTGTGTGTGTGTGTGTGTGTGTAAACCACAATGATACACATTGAGCTTTTCCTTGGGGAGTTAGCCAATTTTAAGACTTTACAGTACCTGTTTCATCAGTAGACTATCAGAAATAAACAGATCTGCTTAGTATCATTTGTGTTTTGCAGGCATTTTTAAAAAATTTGAATGATGCATTCTGGACACTCTGTAAAACTTTCAAGAGAAAAATGAGGGAAACCCAGGCTTCAAAAGAGATGTAGTGTATTTTCCCTTATCATTTGGTTTGTCTGAACTTTGAAACTCAGCAGTCCCTAACTGGGGCAATGGCTGATTCCTGGTTTGTTACACAACCCCTTGAACTGTATGTGGGTGTCAAGGGTTTAGATAATTTTTTTCAAATTAGCTGAGCAGAATTGTTGATGCGCACAGTAAGTGATTATGTGGGTAGGGTTTTGAATCAGTTTGAATAAACAACCATAGTTGTATCTATGTTTCGTTTTGGACTTCAAACTGTGCACTTTGCTGGCGCAGTTGTGTATTGATGTAGTCCTATCAATGTAATAACCCGAGAAGTGCCCCAGGAGCTTTGCAATGGTTGACATGGGCAGGGCCACTTGCTTACTGGCTGACGTAGTGGGCAGTTATGGGTGTGTTGAAGTATGCACTGTACTTTGACATTTTGCATTGGGAAAATGTCCAGTTTTTGAGACCAAGGAAATATATAAAGTGGTACCTTAGCCTACATGTTTTCCCAATTTTTCACTTGCCTCAGTTTTTTTTTTTTTTAAATTGTGGTACGAGTGCTAGATGGCGACAGCATCAACAACAAGCAGCAGTTTGGCAGTTAGTAAACAGTTCTTCAAAAAACATACCCAAGTTCTTCCGTCAAGATTTTTATTTCCACACCCAGTTAAAGTTTGCTGGAAAACAACAAAAACACAATTACATTTCTATTTAATCAAACACCACATACCTTTGTCCAAACCCTGCTAGCTTAATAGGATCACACAATAATAATTGCCATAGATGGGCTAAGAAAATTAACATCAGTGACAGTATTATAACCCTTTAGCTCTGTAAGACCCATACAAACTGTGTAGTAACTCATGTAGACGGACAATAAAAAAAAATACTCTCAGCTAGAGCTGGCTTGTATGATTAAAAAATATCATCCATCCATTAATTTCTTTATCGTTTTACCCTCACAAGGGTTGTGAGTGTGCTGCAGCCTATCCCATAATAAAAAAATCATATTGTCCAAACACGATTATCAATATGTTTTGCTGTAAAATTACCATTTTTAAAGCATCTTTACTGACAACTGAAGAAGCTAAAGAGTAGTTTACCATTTCATTGACATAAAAATGAAAGAAAAATGAGAAGAACAGGAAAAATAGCCATGTAAAAATCTCATCTTTCAATGTAAAGTCATTTTACAAAAATAGTGTTGCAATTGGGCTTTACACAATCAGTATCTTTGGGTCTGATCACCAATCAGCAAGTTTTGAAAATCAATCACTCATCCAATCACAAGATGGACCAGTATGTCCATTCACATGACATTGTTCATTAATTGTTTATACTTGCTTACTGTATAATGAATACTGTATCCATTTTTTTTTTTTGTATCGGTAATGCTCACCATGGTCGCAGGCGTGCTGGAGCCCACCCCATCTCAACACTATTCTCTAGCATTTTAGACAAAAGTTAAAACATCAATGACCTCTAGGGGGCATTCAAGAATTGGTGACTGGCATAAGTTTAGGTCAAATCAAATTTACAACTTGCCAGATGTAATGGGTGCTAACTTACTGTAATTAAATTATTTTATTGCAATTTAATTACTTCAATAAATACTTTTAATTCCATGCTTACTTTCACTTTATCACTGGCCCAACCATATGGACAGGTGTTGTCCAATGTTTGCGTCTGTTCAACCTTTCCCTTCGAATGCAGGATGCAAAGATATACATTCTTCAGGTGGCCGATCACATTTGTTGTGTTGAAGCATTTCGATGATGTTCCCTACGACGTCGTTCAGTTGTGCATAGATTGCAAATAATGTTTTGACTGAGAGGATGCAAAATAATTCCACAGAGACTTTTTTTTTAACTGACAGGACTGAAAAACCGTATTGGCGGTCAAATAGTTCCAGTAATCCTCCACAAGAGATGTGACAAGGCTGAAAATAAACGAGCTTTGGGTTCTTATGTGATGGCCGTGTGTAGCCTATCGATCACCTCAATTTACTGGATCGGCATATTCTAACGTGAAAGACAATCAGCATAAAATGCTTATTATCTACTTGTATTTTGGAAATATGGGAAAGTTACAATACTTAAAAAAAAATAGCGTGAGAATAAGATTCTAGTTTTGGCCACAGTTGCACTTTTCAAAGTCTGTATAGAACATCTGATTCAAGTTCTGTCATTTGTAGTTGTGTCTACTTGCTCACCCAAGCAAATAAAGAAATCTTTTCTCTCTGCCCATGAGGTATTTGTTAATTTCAAATCATGTGGTCTTCTTACTGAATATCTGCTTTGTCCTCATTTTATCACAGGCACTTTGGAATCTGCGGCTCTGCTTGTGTGCGTGTTTGCGAGTGTGCGTGCGTGCATATGCATGGGTTTGTGTGGGTGACTAAGGAGTCAACACCAAGTGTCAGTGTCATTTTTTTGTATTGTTTGTCTCATTTTGCTCTGCATTCATCTTACAGCGTCTGGGATTTTGGGATCCAATGTTGCCACTGGAAGAACAAGACGCAGGTTGCTGTGAATGAGTGGCCCATCCGAGCGAAAGATCAGCACGCATTACAAGAAGAGAGGCCCTGATTCTTCATTGTTCTTGTGTTAAAGGTGTGCATGACTCTGACCTACTCACCTTATTCCAACATCAGATAATGCAAGATTTCCCCTCAGTTTTTTGACTGAAGACCCAATTTAGAAATTTAAATTGCTTCGAGGGACACAAATTCACTAAATTGCCTCCTTTTACATAGCTTCGACTTATAAGAAGGGCTGTAATGATACACCAAGGTCACAAATCAATGGCATGATGATGGATTCAGTATTTGATTTGTGATTTCAAAGTGTGGGGTGGGGGGTTCGGTGCAAAAAATGAGTTTGTGATTTAAAAAAAGACTGGACATGACTAATGATGATAATCTCTAGACTGCTGTAAACCAGAAATAAATTATGTAAAAAAAAAAAAGAGAGAGAGAGAGAGAGAGAGAGAAAGAAACCTTTCTATCTAAATTGCAACTGCTTAAAATATAGTAGCAACTAAACGACATTGTGGAGTTAAGGAAAATAACTTGCTGTTTGTGCCATAAAATGCAACTATGTAAATATGATGTTAACAGCATCGCAGACGTCCTATCTGTGCTGCAAACTGGAAATTAAATAAAATACAGTGGGGCGAAAACCAATTTAGTCAGCTACCAATTATGCAAGTTCTCCCACTTAAAAAGATGAGAGAGGCCCTTAATTTTAATTATGGGTGCACTTCAACTATGAGAGACAAAATGGGGGGTCCAGAAAATTATAGTCTGATTTTTAAATAACTTATTTTCAAATTATGGTGGAAGATTAGTATTTGATCATCTGCAAAGAGGCAAGATTTGTGGCTCTTACAGACCTGTGAGGCTCCTCTGTTCTTTACTCCTTACCTGTAATAATGGCAACTGTTGGAACTCATTATCAGTATAAAAGACACATTTGGACAACGTCAGTCACACTCCAAACTGCAATATTGCCAGCTGTTAAAGAACCCCGGAAAGAAATTCGTAGACCTGCACCAACCTGGAAAGACAGAATCTGCAATAGGTAAGCAGCTTGGTGTGAAGAACTGTTGGACCAGTCACCAGAAAATCAAAGATATACAAGACCACTGATAATTTCCCTTAATGTGGCACTGCAGTCAAGTTCGTACTCTGAGTGAGCAAAAATTCCACGGCCACCCGGTGGGGAGTGAATGACCTCCAGAGAGCTGGGACCAAAGTAACAATGGCTACCATCAGTAGTGCCAGACGTTTCCCCCTGCTTAAGCCAGTACATGTCCGGGGCCGTCTAAAGTTTGCTAGAAAGCATTTGGATGATCCAGAAGAGCATTGGGAGAATGTTGAATGGTCGGATGAAGCCAAAATAGAACTTTTTGGTAAAAAGTCAACTTGTCATGTTTGGAGGAGAAAGAATGCCTGAGTTGCATTCAAAGAACAACATGTCTCTTCTGAAGCATTGGGGTGGAGACATCATGCTTTAAGGGGTGTTTGATTCTGATTCGGTTTTTCTGCAAGAGACCAGGAAAACTGATCTGGAATAAGTAATGAATGAATGGAGCCATGTATTTGGGGATTGGGCGAAAATCTGTCATCAGCAAGGCCAATACAGATGAAACGTGGTTGTGTCTTTCAGCATGACTACAATCCCAAACACTTTTCCAAGGCAACGAAGGAGTGGCTTATGTTTTATTAAATTAGCTGAAAAACATGTTTTTATGTTAAGTTTGATAGCACTGTGAGCTAATGTGTGACTGCATATGCACAATGGAAGAACATGACTGGGTGACTTTTGATTTCAATACAAAAATGTTACTGCCTAATTTATAAGGTACATAAACTAATGATTAAAAAACACAAGTTGTGAATCAAACAAATCACATCTGGATGACAGGCCTTTTGGAATCCTGCTATCCATCCTCCCTTACTCGATCACTTTTAAGGATCAAAGGAATAATTAGATTCTTCCAAAATTAAAATCAAAATCTCTGCCTTGATATTCGCAGTGATCATTTTTCCATTCTAACTAATGTTCCTCCAAATTATATTTAGGCAACCCATCAGAGGGAAAGGGGTGGACTGAGCCAAATATGGACAAAGCAGATACAAAACTGTGTCAAACAAGTAGTTTTATCCTTTTACTTGATTAATAAATGGGATGATTGTTATGAGTAATTGTTTCTAAAATTTTTGATTGCTGTAGACCTATCAAATTCGTTTTTTTTTCCAATATCAGATTCCAACACAGCTCGACGGCTCAACGGTTGCCATGTCGACCTCATCGCTACGGCGACAAGTCAAGAACATCGTCCACAACTATTCAGAGGCTGAAATCAAGGTTGTATTTCATGTTTCTTGGGTAATGATTTCCACCTTTCTTCTTTTATTTTCTTAAACACCCACATCCTCTTTTGTGCACCTGATTTACGAAGGCCTATATCATGTCTCCCTGCTGCTCCGATGGCACAATGTCTGCTGTAATCTAATTGTTTGAAGCAATCTTTTTGCCCAATCCTCTCATATGTATGCTGCATGACCTCACATAATTACGTTAGACGTTCATTTATTTGCCCCCTCCACCTCATTTTCTGATGGTATGCATTGACGCTCGTAACTGCAAAGACCTTGAATTTGAGACCAAATGACTGACAGCAGATGGATTGTATGTAATTGAAATCTGTTCCTCATCTAGGTTAGAGAAGCGACATCTAATGACCCGTGGGGCCCCAGCAGCTCTCTGATGTCAGAGATAGCCGATCTGACCTACAATGTTGTGGCCTTTTCCGAAATCATGAGCATGGTGTGGAAGCGCCTCAATGACCATGGCAAGAACTGGAGACACGTGTACAAGGTGCCTTACCATCATGCTTAAGATTCTTTGAGGCTTATCAAATAAGTGAATCAGTCTAACATTTTCACTGTAATTTATTACATTAATTAACGTTTAATAGAGTTTATCATTTGTACCGCCTTTATAGTCACATCTTGGTGATGAAAGTACCACTTGTTACCGTTCACTTTATCCCCATACTCTGCTGACACTGACAGCAGTGCTACTGACGAGCATCACTATCCATCCAGCCATTATCTGAGCAGCTTATCCTTTACAGCGGGGTGCCCAGACTTGTTAACCCCAAGATCTACTTTTCAAGCATGCTTTTTTTGACCTATTGTATTCATGTCTTCCAGGCTATGACTCTTATGGAATATCTCATCAAGACTGGATCTGAGCGTGTCGCCCAGCAGTGCCGAGAGAACATTTACGCAGTCCAGACCCTTAAGGATTTCCAGTACATCGACAGGGACGGCAAAGACCAGGTATGCAGACACATGGCAATTGTTGTAGATCAGTGTGAGCCTTTGAGCGTCCTTGTGAGTGCTCTCATTTTTGGGTGTTTGAGTGTTTGTCCTCTTCAATACATGGCCAAAACTCCACCGGTTACTTTTTTTTTTTCCTTGCCCATAAGCAAATACATTCACTACAGTACATTCATTGTATCATTTTCTCTTTGTTTTACCCGAGTGGCAGAATATCAAAGGCTTGCTTGTGGAGTACTATGAATTTTGGCTCACCACGCAAAGTAAAAATCGACCAAGCAGCCACTTGTAATTCAAAAAACTGATGTTGGGACACCCGTAAATCAAGCTACTGCTGTATACGAAGGTTTGGATAATTATTTCGCTAATGTTTTTTCCAGGGTGTGAATGTGCGTGAGAAAGCCAAACAGTTGGTGACCCTACTGAAAGATGAAGAGAGACTAAGAGAGGAAAGGATCCACGCCCTCAAAACCAAAGAGAAGATGGCACAAACCTCCAGTGGTGAGACTTATTTTTTTGTCCAAGTGGTGATCTCACCACTCCATAAACACTCCTCCCTGCATACGTTTATTCATATTGTTGCAGCTTCTTCCGCGCCCTCTGCGCCCAATCTGGGTGGCAGCCTGTCCCTGGGTTCTCACTCTGGAGGTGCTGATCCGGAGCAGGCGTGGCCACAGAGCTCTGGAGAGGAGGACCTGCAGCTACAGCTTGCTTTGGCAATGAGTAAAGAAGAGGCAGAGCAGGTAGGGAACACAAGACAGCCGAGCGGAGAAGAGTGTGTGTGAGTAATGCGAGTTTGATTTGCAGTTTCACTCTATGCCGTGAAGCACTGTGTACACAGATGAGCATTCAGTGATGTAAAGTGGCACGTACACCTAGCCTTGCTCTCACCATGTGACCCCTGACCTCCCCCAGACTAGCAAGGACCCTCTGGAGGACGCAGAGATCCGCTATGCAATCACACTCAGCAAAGAGATGCTCCAAGAGGTTAGGGGCAGTCTGCGTGCCAAGCCGGTTGTGAAGCCATCTTGTCTTTCTGTCAGCTGGAGTTTACAGCATTGTCCAATCAAGATGACAAATTATTTGTCACATGTCATTTTAAGATTGCAGTAATACTTTTAGGGGTGCTTTCACACCTATAATTATCTTTCTTGGGTCCACATCAGTTTGGTCCGTTTCTCCCTGGTCCGTTTTTTTTTTTTTTTTTTTTTTTTTTTGGGACACACACAAATAGAGGGAGAGAGAAAAATCAATATTCCACACAAACCAAAATCCACCATAACAAACGACTTGACATTGGTGGTGGTCTTTTTATTGGTCAAGGGACTATGAACACAGAGTTTGTTTGGTATATGGGCCTGTTCATTAAGTCTTTTCTGTTTAAAATTCACCCGTAATTACCATCAGGCAGTAATGACAACTATTCATTTCCCAGTTGCCAGACTTCACTTGGATCTATTCTTTTTGATCCATAACCAAAGTTCATTCCTGTCACACTTGACCAAACAAACCAAACTAAGGGGGAAACTGGCTAAAGTTTGATTGAAAAGGACCAAGCGCACATCTATGTAACTTGCAGGTGGTGTGTTCACTTAATAAATCAAATTCATCTTGAATTTAATTGTGAAATTTGCATGCTGAATATCTTTTCAATACCATATTTAACCCTGCGCACTGTACAAACTTTGATTCTTCTTTCCTCATCCACTGAATTGTGGTCTTAAATAGAAATCCTTCTTTCTGACATCTCATTTCTATTATTTTCTGTTGTTTCTTCCTTGTAACACATATTTGTTCTTTAGTCCTTAGATAAGATACATTTTTAATTCAAAAATCTATCTATAGTATATGCTAATCTTTTGTTTGGTTAGTTCCATGTTGTGTTTCATCCAAAACTGCCCCCCAGTTGATGATTACCCTGCAAAGTGCTTTTCATGTAGGACTTCAAACTGGCAGTCATTTGGGTCAGCTTGTTCTTGTAAACAGATGTTATGAGTGGTTTGAAGAAGAAAAATTAAAGAACTTCTGATGTGTGTAGAAACTATTTATCTAGGGTGTATACGACGTTGATATCCATCTCAACTATTCCTACATAACAGATCTGCATTTGATTACATTTTACCCTAGGCTTTTTTTCTGAAGAACTCTTGACTCTAAAAGATTATTGTTGATATGTATGAGACTTTACTCACGTCACTGTGTGTGTGATTGGCAGGAGGAACGATTGCGCAGAGGCGACGATTTGCGACTGCAGATGGCCATCGAGGAGAGCAAGAGGGAGAAGGCAAAGCCAGAAGAGGTGTGTTTATGTAATGTCCTTCTCACAGCATCATCTGCTGTCTACGAGTCTGATGTACACGTTGTTCTTAACGGTTGTTTATCTGGTGAATGGGCGAATGTGAGGCGTGGTGAACAGCTTTGGGCACAGTGAGGTTTAGATAAATTACAATTCATTTACCTTTTGTTTTCTGTCTACTGTGCACGTAGTTGGCCTGCAAACATATACAGGAATTATAAAATGTACAAACTGGAAATCTGTTGTGTGAATTGTAATGTTAATAACATTGGAATATACATGTGAGCTATAGGAACACGCGTAAAAATTAGCTATGTAAAGAGATGAAGCATGAAATGTCAAAACACCCCTTGCTTATAAGAGGAAAGGCAGCTTTATTTATATTGTGCATTTTATATACAGTACAAGGGAACTCAGTGCTTTACGTGATTTTAAAAACAAAGTACAAAAATAAAAAGACTGCTGTATAAAACATGGAAATATACAGTTCAAGTAAAAGTTTTGAAAATGCTTTCATAAAAAGCAATTGTAAGCATGGGGAAATGTTTTTAACTAGACTTGAAAACATTCACACTTAAAGCTGACTTCATATCTGTTGGCAACTTATTCCATGTGTGTGTAGGGTACAAGCTAAAAGGTTTTTTCGCCATGTTTGTGTTTAACTCTGGGCCCCACTAGCTTACCTAAATCTCGAGCTCTTAGAGTCCTACTGGTTTTACCATATATTCAATTTGCATTTCTATAACATATTTAGGTTCAAAGCCATTCAGTGAATTATAGACAAGAAGCAGAACTTTAAAGTCTATGCTATAGGATACTTGGAGACAGTTAAAAGACTACAATTCAAATAATATACTGTAATTGCTTTGTTAGTTAAATTTGCACATTCATATATTTTTGTCCATTTGACATTCATTTATATAAAAAAGTGTTACTTAGTGAAGTAATCATTTGGAAGACTACTTTTTGCTTTTACTTGTCATGTCATTCCAAAGTAACAGGACTCTGTTTTGAGTATGAGTTTTGGCTACACTACTCACCTCTGAATGGTTGTATCATCATCTTTATTGCAAACTTTAAAGACTCTCATTGCATTAGATAATTTTGTTTTCGTCGTGATTTTTAGGACTTTTTAAAATCTAGACTTTCCCAAGAATAACTGAAATCAACTGATGAAATTGGTAGTCAACAACTGTAGTCTCTCGCTCGTTGTCTAAAAAGTCGAGGAAATTAATAGAGCTGAAGTTCACACATGAACAGTTGATAGCGTCATACAAATAAAACAAAGATCAGCCTTAAGTAAATTCAAATATAATCGAAACTGCAAAAAAACAGATTAATATGCTGTGTATTATATGGTTATAAATATACCGTAGTCTTAATGTTCATGAAGATTCCATGTTACTTTCTTTGCTTTACAGAATGCTCTTATGGAACTGAGTGCTGTGGACCCCTGGGGGGCTCCTGCTGCCGCCGCCCCCACTGTGGGCTCAGCCGGCCCCTCCCCTCCACCAACCCTTCCCATCGCCACTTCGGGCCCATGGGGCACAACGGCCACAGACCCATGGGGGGTGGCATCGCCTGCTTCCCCAACCAGCGGCGACCCCTGGGGCGGAGGGGTGCCGCCTCCAACTGTAGCACCTCCTCCCGACCCCTGGGGAGAGTCGTCCAACAGAGTTAATAATGTAGACCCCTGGGGAAGCTCAGGTAAGCAACAACGACTTTTCTCCCTATCCCTGTCATGACCCCAGCGCCCATGTGGTTACCATGCTACCATTTCTTCTCATGGACTCACATGCTTTCAGGTTCATGCGGAGGAAAGCATGCTCGTTAAATTCATTCTCCTTATGTGTCTAAAGCAGGATGTAAATACTCTGGTTTCTACTCAGGATTGATTGGCTGTTTCCTCGAGCAGAGTGCTTTCATGTTTTTATGCATGAAACCGCAACCTGCATAAATATGAGAATAAGCTAAATGAGTGACCACCAGTGTCAGATGAGAGACCCTGTTTAGGAAACCACCTCCCTGCAACCTCCTTGCTGTGGATTTGTACCAGGGCTGGGCGATATGGTGTTAACATAAACTCTCGGATTTTATTTGTGTGATGTTTGCCGATAAAGCAAACAACAGTGATATTATTCAAAATGTTTTTTTTTCTTTTTGGGATTTCCTTCTTTTCCCCTCAAGGCATTAACTTACATTAGAAATACAGTACATTATTTTACAGGCAATAAAAAAAATTACTGCCTTGGAAAAAAAACAACCCACAATGCTATGTAGACACAATCTCTAAAAAGTGAACAATTTCAGTGTTCAACATTTTAATCTCATGAATTGAGGAACCACAGAGCTTGGATATATTGGGCCCAATGTCCATTTTTTGCAATCCTTCTAGTTCTCTATTTAATTGAACAGCTTGAAGCATGGCCACCTTAGAAAAATAGTTGCAAAGTGGGGATGCGTTTTAAGCTTCAAGAAACTGGTAAAATGGGGAAAAAAATGTTCGGATTTAAAGTTGATCTAATAATCTCCCAGCCCCAATATGTTTCTGTAAAGTGTTGTGTTAACCCCTCCTTCCCCACCTGCATCTCCCCCATCCCTTCCCCCTGTAGCTGTGACACCCCCCAGTGTCGACCCCTGGGGCCCCACAGTGCCATCCAGCACTTCCTCCTCAGGGGGGCCAGTAGACCCCTGGGCGAAGGACGTGCCTGTCCCTGCCTCTGACCCAATCACCCCCGACATCTGGAATGACTCCGCCAAACACACTAACGGCACAGGTACATTCACACCCATCGGTCATATGTAGGAACTGAGAGTAGCGCAAGTTCTGAACACACACACACACACAGGTACAGTGTAGTTGTCATGGTCCAACATTTCATCACCTTCAATCACACGTGGTTAGATTCTTGATTTTGTACAGCTGCCGATTTTGCTTTCTCAATTTCGTAGGAGATCCCGAGCGACGAGGGTCCTCAGCCACCGCCTGCAATAGCACAGGCTCGCCCGTACCCTTTGACCTCTCCTCCCTCGGCTCATCTCTACCTGTTCGCAAGACTCCCGAGTCGTTCCTCGGGCCCAATGCAGCTCTGGTTGATCTGGACTCACTCGTGTCATCCAAACCCAAACCCAAACAGCCGCCACCTCCTTCCATCTCCTCATCGTCGGCGCACAACCCCTTCCTCCAGAACACGGGTGAGCTACAGCTGCGAAAAATTGTTTGCAAGTCTAAGGTCACACCTCAAACACACTTTTTCCTTGTTTGATTTAATGGGAAAATCAAAATAAGTTGGCCAGGAAATATCAGAGAAATACTCGTGGACCTTCACAAGTCTGACTCATCCTTGGGTGCATTTTCCAGATGCTTGAATGTGCCACGTTCTTCTGTTCAAATAATTATACGCAAGTATAAAGATCATTGGAATGTTCAGCCATCACAATGCTCAGAGAGGAGATGGTCTCTGTGTTCCAGAGATGAATGTCTTATTGTCTGAAATGTGTGAATCATCCCCAGAACAAAAGCTAAAGACCTTCTGAAGATGCTGGTAAGAAGGTGTGAGCAAAACGAGTCCTGCACCGATATGGGCTAAAAGGCCACCCACCGAGTACGAAAGATAAGAAAGACAGATAACAGTTTGCAAAAAGACACCAAGACAAAAATCTTAACTTCTGGAGACACGTCCTGTAAGTCTGATGAAACTAAAGTGGAGCTGTTTGGCCATGATGACCAACGTTACATCTGGAGGGAAAAGGGGGACGGACGCTTGTAGACCTGAGAACACCACACTATACCGACTGTGAAGCACGGAGGTGGCATCATTATGTCGTAGGGCTCGTTTCCTGCAACAGTAACCGTTTTACTATTTCAAGCAATGGCGTACCCGAAGCGCCCTCGCATTAGTCAAATTTTAGCCTGAACACAAATTAAAAACAAAAATCAGACAACTGACAGCTTGTAAATAAAACTGAAGACACTTTACTTTTGTAAGTCAAGGTTCAGGATTACTGGAGTGTAAGATTTTTTTTACATTTTCCTCCTTTTTGCCCTCAGGCTCCTCGTCAGCACCCGGAATGGCCGTGACCCCGGGCAGTACCATCTCCAGCCGTGGGGTTTCTCCAAGCCCGGGCTCATCGAACCCTTTTGGCGTGGCTCCGTCCATGACCTCCGTTTCACCTCAGCCATCGTCCCTGGGCCTGAGCGGCCTTCGCACCAGCCCCGTGCCTCCCAACCCGCTGCTGGGCATGGTGCCCCCCAGTATGGGCCTGGGGCCGATGAGCATGGGCCACCCGGGAATGGGCATGGGCATGATGCAGGCTAGCCCCATGAGCATGAGCTACAGCGGGCTCTCCCCGATGGCGCCGCCCACTTCTGGTATGCTGGGTCCCGCGGGGGTCACGCCGCCTCAGGTGATTTTGGGTGGGCCCGGCAGGGCAGGAGGAGTGATGGGTGCAGGGAGCACGGTGGGAGGCGCAGGAATGACGGGAACCAGCACTAATCCTTTTCTTCTTTGAGGACACATTTTGAACACCCTCTGTCATAACCTGCTGCTCCCTTTTTGTTCAACACACACAAAAGTCCTCCACATATTTCAAAGAAAATCTGATTTTTGTTTTTTTCTCCAAAAGCATTTCACCGAGGACTCATTTTACCGCATACATTTCAAAAGTTTATTTTGTGTGTCACTGGGAAATAGAGATCTATTTATTTAGTCGTCTTCATGCTCTGCGTGACGCGCACAGAACGAGAAAAAGGCGCTGCCACCAAGGACAAATAATAAAGCGAAGGAAGAAACTGCCTCCTCTTCCTCACGTCTCTCGACAAACTGAATCTGGAAGAGGAAAAGCGTGCATGAAGAATGATTTTTAACAAACTGCACATGGACTGAAGAAGAAAAAAAACATTTCAGGTTCAATGTGGTCAAATCATTTCAATTAATTTAAGCCTAATTTATTGTATTTTTCCACTTTTTGGGAACAATTAAGGAAAATCACATGTGATCATGCCATATATAAAATCAAAAGCTTATTTTTCTCATTTTCCTGATTGGTGTGAAAGCTTAATTGGAACTGATTGATCTGGGACTGATGTGGAAAGTGACGCGATAGTGAGAGATGACAGAAGCTTATTTGTGCAAATCTAAAATATTTCCAATGCCTTTCTGTGTACGTGTTTTTAATGTCACCATTTTTTTTTTCTTGTTCTTTCTCTCCTGTTTCAGTGACTCCACAGGAAAAAAAATTTGCATCAATTCATTTTTGTTTTTAAGAACTAACCTGTATTACTACTCTGCAATGTTGGGGTATCAAATGCGGTATTATTAATAAGAGTCGCATATTTTGGCCGCCAATCAGATGTCATGCTTGATCGTCGACAACATTTCAACCCCGTTTGTACGTCTCCCGAAAACCGCGTTGTCCTTGTGATTTGACGGTAAAATGAACGAATTGCGGAAGATGACAAAAACAACAGACTTGACATGCTCCATGCTGTTCTTTTAATTTACACATTTTATATCAAGAAAAACAAATCTTATACTTGGATAATCCTGTGCTGTTGCCTGTGAACATTCACATTTGACAAAATGGAAAAAGATGGTTGGGGAAAAAAAAGCGAACAGGATTGTGGAGTTATGGCTGGTTTCATGCTTGTGCTGTACTTTGTCTTTATCCTATTTGCAATTTTTACTGCTGCAGAGTACAATAATGTGACAAGAATAAATGTATATTTTATTTTCCTTGATCAAGTTGCTTTTTAAAATTGAACGCAAAAATACACACCAGTGTTTATTAGCAGTTTATATGTGGGAAGAAGCAGTTAACGATGCGTATGAATTGACGTGAGAATTTCAAAGAAGCATAAAAAGAAAATGGTGAGGGAAAAATTTTTGGATTAACAGTTCACTTCGCTGCTGGTTGTTGATGTCGCATTCAGACCAGTAGAGAATCCCAGTCAAAGTCATCCTGGATCTCCTCGCTGTTGCTGTGGAGACTCTTGAAAGGAGGACGCGGTCGTGGTCCTGTAGTGTGAGGCTGCACAGCACCTTCGGCACACAAACGTGTTCATCAGTAGACTTGTAGGGTTAAATGTTCAGTAAAAGTTTTTTTTTTTTTCCAAATTAAAGTTATTGTAAGTCACGTTAACAATTTGAACATGAACATTGTGCTTTGACAAAGTACATAGATGTTTAAAATTGGACATGTATACAGTGGGTGCCTTAAGTATTCAGACCTCTTATATTTTTCACCGTTATGGTATGTTGCTAAAATCAGCCATAAGTATTCAGACCCTTTGCTCAATTTTTAGTAGAAGAAGAAGCTTTTGAGGAGCCAGTAGTCTTTCTGGGAACTATAGAAGAAGTTTTTTCACACAGGGAATTGGGGGTCATCTGCCATTACACCCAGGAGATTCTCTCCAGTTTTGTCAAATTGGTTAGTGAATGGTGGAGAGCCATTTTTAGGTTTAGGTTTAGGTATGCTCGATTGGGTTTAAGTCAGGGCACTGGCTGGGCCATTCAAGAACAGTCACAGAGTTGAAACCACTTCTTTTGTTATTTTAGCTGGGCGCTTGAGGTCGTTGTCTTGTTGAACAGTGAACCTTCAGCCCAGTCTGAGGCAGAGAGCCCTCTGGAGGTTTTCATGTAGGATATCCATGTACTTAGCTGTATTTATCTGTCCTTCAATTTCAACCTGTAATCCTGTCCCTGCAGTAATGATTGACTTTTTGAACTTTTTCCCATTTCATGAATGCTTATCTAGACACAGTGATCTCTGGGTATTTCTTTTCCTCTTTCACAAAAAAGCTCTTCTTGCCCGATTGCTCAGTTTTGCCCAGACTGCCAATTCTAGAAAGAGTTGTGGTTTAAGGACTGTGGAAGCCAGTGTGCAGCACGGTGGATCAGCTGGTAAAGTGATGGCGTCACAGCTCTGAGGTCCTGGGTTCAATCCCGGACCCACCTGAGTGGAGTTTTTATGTTTTCCCCCCCTTGCCTGCGTGGGTTTTCTCCAGGCACTCTGGTTTCCTCCCAGATTCCAAAAACATGCAACATTAATTGGATAGTCTTAAATTGCCCCTAGGTGTGCTTGTGAGTGCGGCTGTTTGTCTCAATGTGCCCTGCAATTGGCTGGCAACCAGTTCAGGGTGTACCCCGCCTCCTACCCTTTGACAGCTGGGATAGGCTCCAGCACTCCCGTGACCCTCGTGAGGATAAACTGCTAAGAGGATGGATGGAAGCCAGTGTTCTCTTGGGAACCTTATGTACTGCAGAAATGTTTTTTTTCTAACTTTGGTCAGATCTGTGCCTTGCCACCATTCTGTCTCTGAGCTCTTCAGCCACTTTGACCTCATGACTCTCGTGACTACCAATTAGCCTGGACTGGTTGTCAGCCAATTGCAGAGCACGAATAGACAAGCACTCCCACTTAAATACACACATGGACAAGTCAATGAATTTAATAAGCAAAGCTGATTGAGTACCTGGAGAAAACCCATGGAAGCATGGGGAGAACTTGCAAACTTTACGCTGGTTGGCTTTAACCAAGGTTTGAACTAATGCTAACTAATTTTGTATCTGTGGGCCACTCAGCTTTTGAAGTAAAGTTAATGCAGTTATTGCATTGTTGTAAGGTAAGAAATTGCACAGTACAGTGGTACCTTGCCTTACAAGTTTACTTTACTCATAAATCAATTGTATATTTTCCCAATTGCAATTAAATAAAAGGATTCTCAAGGTACAGCTGCACTATTGTTCTGCTATGTAACCTACCAGAAGATGCATTAGCAGCCGTGTTGGCAGGTTGTGTGTGTGGAGGCCGATGAAGGTTGTGGCTCTGCGCGTGAAGAGGCCGGCGCGGCGGCGCACCGTTGGCGGGGCCGTAGGGGAAGGACGAGGGATGGGCAACGAGATGGGGTGGGTTGAAGGAGAAAGGTGGCGCCTGCGGGTGATGCGCACCAAGGCCCGCCGGCAAGGGACTCCCCGAGGTCAGCATGCCTTTCTGAGCAAAGAAGCGGTTGAGGGAGTCACACAGGGAAGTGAAGAGCGCAGGGTCCAGGGCCCAGTCACAAAGCTCGGCTTGGCGCATGCTCTGCAACAGGTCTGATGACATAATGTAAGGAAAGTCAGGACTTTGTTGTTTGCCTTATTGAGGTGATGGCTCCTTCAACGGGGTCTAACCTGGGTGACCAGAGAGGTCAATGTTGGCCCAGTCGAGGTTGCTGGCGATGCGGAAGCTCTCCTTCAGCGAGTCGGTGCTCGTGAACCAGTCTGCTGGCACTGCTACAGAGAAACATAAGAACAAAATTTATGTTCAAGCATATTTAAATCCAGTTGGGTTTTTTCCCCCACTGTTTTAGGATTACACAAAATCATTCAACTTTTTTACCCCCCTTGTTCAATCATGAATTAATTCTGGATAATCACAATATTTGGTCAGTTATCACAGATCACACCCAAACTCGATAACAGTACCTCCAGATCTGTAAAATCAACACATCATCTAAACAGTGTCCCAATAAAGTCAAGTGGGACGAAAGGTCTTGAAAAAATGACACCATCCAAAGAAATTCCAGTACAGTCGAGACAAAGTACTTGACAGCTTTTTTGTAGGGTGTGTGTCTTATGTCTGGTGTAGATTTGGCACAGTATTTCAGAACATCAGTCAAATATGGTGGTGGCAGTCTGATAGTTTGGGGCTGCTTATCTTCTTCAGGACCTGGACAGCTTTCTGTGATAGATGGAACCAGGAATTCTGCTCTTTAACAGAAACTCCTGAAGGACAGTGTTCAATCAGCAGTTTGTGACCTCAAGCTAAAGCACAGTGTTTTAGTGTTTTATATCATAAACATTTTTGAGTGGTTTCATTCATCCATCCATTCTCTACCACTTCACCCGGTTGTGTCGTGGGGAAAGTAGCTTCAGCAGGGATGCCCAGACTTTCCTTTCCCCAGCCAATTCTTCCACCTCTTCCGGAGGGATCCCGAGGCATTACCAGGCCAGCCGAGAGACATAGTCTCTCCAGCATGTCCTGTGTTGTCCCCGGGATCTCTTTCCGGTGCGACATGCCCGGAATACCTCACCATGGAGGCGTCCAAGAGGCATTCGGATCAGATGCCCCAGCCACCTCATCTGGCTCCTCTCAATGCGGAGAAGTAGTGGGTCGACACTGAGCCTCTCCCGGATAACCGAGCTTCTTACCATATCTCGAAGGGAGAGCCCGGACACCCTGCGGAGGAAACTCAATTCGGCCGCTTGTATCCGGGATCTTGTTCTTTCGGTCACGACCCACAGCTCGTGTCCATGGGTGAGGGTAGGAACGTAGATCGACGGGTAAATTTAAAGCTTTGCCTTACGACTTAGCTCCTTCTTTACTACAACAGACTGATACAAACTCCGCATCACTGCAAATGCTGCACCGATCAGTCTGTCGATCTCCCGCTCCATTCTTCGCTCACTCGTGAACAAGACCCCGAGATACTTGAACTCCTCTACTTGGGGCAGGATCTCATCCCCGACCCGGAGAGGGCACGCCACCCTTTTGCGACTGAGGACCATGGTCTCAGATTTGGAGTTGCAGATTCTCATCGCAGCCGCTTCACACTCGGCTACGAACCGCTGCAGTGAGCGTTGGAGATCACGGTTTGATGCAGCCAACAGAACCACATCATCTGCAAAGAGCAGAGATGCGATACTGAGGCCACCAAAACAGACACCCTCTACGCCTTGACTGCACCTACAAATTCTGTCCTTAAAAGTTGTAAACAAAATCGGTGACAACGGGCAGCCTTGGCGGAGTCCGACTCTCACCGGAAACGAGTTCGACTGGTTTCATTCCATCTAATTTAATGATAGCAATTGGTAAACCGTGGGTCCTCAGTCTACGGCTGTTCTTTTCCTACAGCAGCGACAAGCAAGACCTGAATTTCTATGTACACAAGTCAGAAAGCACTGTCGACCACTAACCTGTCTACGCTAAGGCAGTTGTGAAGTCAAAATGACTGTGAATTTTTGTTTAAAAACCACTTTTAGTCCATGAATATGAACCAATCAAATGGAAAAACAGCCATTTTATGTGAGTTGAGACGACTGTATATGTGGGGACTCACAGTGTTGCGTAACCCGGACTGGGTCGCTTGGGGGCGCAGGTGGTGCAAGTGGTGGCACTGTTGCAGGCGGGGCCGGTGGTGGGTGTGCTGCACGGTGAGGAGACAATGGCAGGAGGACCGGGGTGTGAAGTGGAGTGATGTCATTGCTCACCATCGGCACAGGGGCAGAATCCGCTGTTCAAAAAAATAATAATAACAGTTCCATCAGATCAGTCACTTTGTGGAACAAAGAATTTTGGAAACTTAAGTCAAAGGGTCTACTGAGAAGTGGCACACACTTGAACGTGTTTACCATAGAAATAAAAGATAGTGACGCAAGTAAGAGTTGTTTAAAGGTTTGTAATAACTATATGCTAAATTCTGTTAGCCGGACAACGGTGTCTGCCAAAATGTTAGCGTTAAGCTGATGGACATTCATTAGTTGAAATGATATGGGTTGAGTGAACATTTTGTTTTTTAAAAAGATAATATTTAAGATTCTATTGTTGAATGCTCTGTTTGTATGCATCGCCCATAAAGAGCAGCTGTTTGAAGGCTGATTGTTAGCGTCACATCAATGCTGATTTCCATTAGCCCGTCTGTTACGTTACGTTAGCATTAAGCTCGTGGACTTTTAATCTACAAGCAATATGGTTTGGTTAAACATTTTTGTTTTTAAATACACAAACTTGTGTTTAACGTCTGTTATGTGTTTCATTAATTTCCACTGGGAGGGACAAACACCTAGAAGCAAACCCACGGAGCTTATTTACAGAACTGTACAAGCGAGTGAGAACAAGCATGAAGGAATACTGAAAAATGGTGTTTTAAAATGTTAAAAGAATGTTAAGGGGTAAAACATATATGTAGACAAATATGTTTGTTTTGCCTTGCTTCACTCTCTATATTGCAGATTTACCCTATCTTGACGGGGAGGGGTCTGGAATGTACCCCCTGCGATATGCAGTACTGGGCTTTAGCTGGCTGTCACCACTTACTTTGTGAGCCTCCCCTCTCCCTCATACTCTTGAAGAGAGACTTAAAGGACGCATACAAGTCGGGTAAGTTCATCTCGTCGAAGGTGAATCGCAGCGGGGGGTCCGCCGTGGGGTGTCCTGACCCCGCTGAGGAAGGGGCGGCCACGGGTAGGGGAAAAGGGGATGAAAAAGCGAGAGCCGAAGGGCTCAGGTGAGACGAAGAGGATGAAGACGGGGCACATTCCGATCCTGAGTGGGCACGGAATGTTGGACAGGGACAGGCACCGGCGGCAGAGGGGAGGGGGGTGGGTGGAGTGGGGCTAGGTCCGGGGGGAACATGGATGGGGGTGGTAGCAGCTGGTGTGTATGGTTGCTGTAAAGACATGACATGGCGTATCAGTATTACAAAACATTTACAACAAACATTTTTTCCATCATATTGAATTTATTTCCAACAGTGTATTTGATATTTTTCATGGCATTTCTCTGCAGTACATGTTAGTTGTTTTTTTTTCTTTTTTTTTTTTTGACCAATCAGATTTCAGTCTCCGTGAGCAAAACTGTCAAAACACCTCTGTTGCAATCCGCACACATGTCATGTTATTAGATGAAAATAATTCTCACCGGCTCCATGTGATGTACTTGGCACAGTTGGGTGCGCTTATACTGAGTTTTTGTATAATATTAATGGTTTATGTAATTGCGATGTTATAGGGGTGGGTATCAAGGTGGCTTACGTAAGGTACAGTTACTCACCACAGAAGTCCAAGGTACCAAGTGAAGGGGCAGGATGTTTTGTTTTGTTTTTTTACCTTGCATGGGGGAGGAGAGAGGGAGGCAGGTCGGAGGGGCTGCTGCAAGGACTTTTCAAGAGGTACACCGCCTTCCATGTGGGAAGCTGGATGAGGAGAGGGGTCTCTCGCTAGTAGTTGTGGTGACTATAAAAAAAAAATTAAAATGAAAAAATAGCTCAGCAATTAGCATTTGCGACAGTGCGATTAACACACATCCAGCCGTCCCTGTTCGTCCTCCGGATGGGGGCGTTTGGGCGCCCTGGCTTGACTTAACACCGCGGGGCCATCCATTGTCCAGTAGGATCCCTGGAAAAAAAAAACCAGAACAGGACATTTTGGAGACTACAAAGAACGTTTAAGAACACTTTGTGGGCAAACTTGTGTTACTTATGTAAGATCCCATCCGGAGGGTTTCAACTATTCACCTTGCCAGGATCGGTGTGCGGACGAGGAACTTTCCTGAAGCATTTATTCAGGGACAGATTGTGCCGAATGGAGTTCTGTTAAGAAGAACATGACGTCAGCATGCAACTCAGCCGAGAGACAATAATGCACTCTGTGCACGTATGTCTGAGAGGGAGCACTCTAAGCAAATATTATTAAAAACAATTAAATGTACACGTTTTCTGCAAGGCGCTCCTTCTACTATTCTACAACTAATGTGAGCTCAACATACAATTATTCTGTTAAATAGCAGCTCTTGTGGTTTATTAATGTGTTTCTACTGTTTATAGTTTGCAAACGGGACCTTTATTTCAAAATGTAAACTATGATTACCATTTATTGTTGGCATAACACTATACCCAATCAAGAAAAATGGATTATAAAACTCGACACACAAAATGACTATTACAAAAAAAAAAAAAGTTTTTCAATGGGGAATGACAATACAGGGCAAGGAACCATATTTGTTCAAAATGGAAAGCGGTTGAATCATGTGATTCTTCGCAGCCAATCAGTGTCTACTAATGACAGTATAATAAGACAATAAAAAAATTAATAAAATATTTAATACCTTATGTATAGAATGATACATTTTTAAATTTTAATAAGCATGTAAAATGAGATACTATGTTTATAGTATTTACGTATATAAATTCTTTATTATACAGGTATGCACTGGTCATTTATTTTAAATATAATAACTAATAAATAATCTGTGTACCACACAGTCGAGAGGTTTTGTATGTTAACTTCACTGAACAAAAAAGTAGCACCTTACTGAAAAAATGAAGCAGTTTGTGCGTCATGACAATTCAATTGTCCCCAAATCATGAGCCAAAGTATTTCAATAAGTACCCAATAAAGTGAAGCACCCTTAATAATTTATTATAGGAACGTTTGATGCCACTTTTTTACCAGTATGAGTACCTCACTGATACAATTACCGATACGAATATTTTTTTAGACACATTAAATGACTGATAATATTGAACAAAAACCTTTCTTACTGACGCACATATTAATTCACGGGTGTCGCTTCGTATAGCGCCAACTACTGCTGTGGAGGACTAATTCAATGTCTGATTTTTTTTTTTTTTTTTTTTCTGGTATCAGCAACTTTTACGAGTACCACATAATGTACCTTCAAATTAGAGATAGTATCAATCCGATCGACACTCAGGATTCGCTAATATATTATATTTTATTCTTGAGGGAACCTAAATGAGAATTGGAGGTTGGGTACCTTCCATCCGCGGCCCGTGCGGCTGTAGTAAGGAAAGGTGTCACTGATCCAGGTGTAGATGTCACTCAGGCTCAACTTCCTGTCCGGCGCGGCCGCGATGGCCATGGCGATGAGGGTGGCGTAGCTGTGCGGGGGTTTGCCTTTGGGGTTCGCCGGGGAGGGGTCCTGCGCCGAAGCCAACGAGTCCCCCCTCTCCCCTCCTCGCTCCCTCCTCTTCTCCCTCTCCCCTCCTCGGTCTCTACCTGAGCGCAGGCTGCTGATGCCCAGTTGGGGCAGCCAGTCGATGCTGGTGAGACTGGAGTCCAGGTTGGAGGACATGTTGGGAGTCTTGAGGAGGAATCGCTGGTGTCACTTCACTGGACAAACGGCGGACTCTTGACTTGGGACTGCATACTTTCACTTCACCAGAAATGACCCAAGAATACTTTTCACCCGCTCGTGCTCCACAGGGGGGGAGAAAAAAGAGGTCCTCGCTTTTGTGTTGCCGCACGACGAGCCAAGGCCTTCAAAAACTATTCCTATTTGATGCTGTCACCAGCGGTGCCCAATTTCAAAAGCACCAACCCCACCCTCTCCCACCGCCTCACCTTCAGATCTGCCCCCTCGGCATTGCAATCCCCCTCCGGGGCTCCACTCGGGAGGGAGGAAGGAGAGGAAAAAAAAAAAGTTTTGTGTAACTTTGTACACAACGAGACCTATCGGGAAAGCTTCCTTTTTTTTTTCTCCCCCTCCCTTTTCTGCCTGTACATGAATGACGCCATCTGCTCCTCCCCCCAGGGTGACATCATCGCTTTTGGACGCCTCCCCTGCGAGTTTTGTGAGGCTTGTGCACGGTGCGCTTCCCTCTCCAGTAAACAAGAGGACACGTGAATTCCCACTGGTCCATATCTTTGCTCTTCACGCTCCTTGACCTCATATACTCGCATACTGATCTGCACGTTGTTACTAGTGAGGCAAAACTGTGCGCTAGTTGACGTCTGTGAGCTACTAGTGCTGCTTGTGAAGCACTACAGATGTTAGAATTCTTATTATGGCATTAAAAGTACTCGTGTGCATTTAGTTGTCCTACTAGTGTGCAAAATATTCATCCATCCAGCCATTATCCAAGCCGCTCATCCTCACTAGGGTCATGGGAAAGGTGGAACCCATCCCAGCTAGCTTCAGGCAAATGGCGGACTACACCCTAAACTGGTCGCTGGTCAGTCGCGGGGCAGATATCGACACCATCACCGAGTGGGAACCGATTCCACGCTGTCCGCACCAAAGTCAGGCGTGTGTAACGCTACACCATCAGTGACTTACCAGAATTTTCATACACTAGTAAAAGCATGACTTCAATATCAATGATATCCAGCCAAAGTGCGTTGTGATGCCCTCTCTCAACACACTGGCAGCTGGTTTCCGATTTTTCAAGATGTAGCCTTTATAATAGTGGCTTGTCTTCCATGGTGGACTTGCCCTATTTTGAAATCTCCATAGTCATGACAGTATTCATATATTGTAACAAATACTTGCTGCATTTTATTACGCGACTTCAGCATGTGTATTAACTCTGATGTTGCTCGAAAATTGTTCTACAGAAATTATTTTCGGTACAAATTCTATCGAAATTTGAGATCAAGCACTGTGCCACTTTCCGTTCTTCAAACCTTTGTATTGAATTTCTACAGAAACATTTTGTTCTATAGAAATTCTCGAGGAAGTCACAGCCAAAGTTGTATAGAAGACGTTTTTCTATACAAATTCTATAGAATTCTATAGATTTCTATAAAAAAAATTTTTTAGCAGGGTATGAGCCCTGGGCTCACTTGTAACGCAATTCAGAACACTAGTACAATGCCAAATACAGTAAATGCTCAAACTAAAATAGGGAAAGCAGTTTGAGCACTAGTTGCACGACAGTGTCTTTGTGTTTGTTTGTTTGTTTGTTTTTTTTTGTAGACTACTACCGTAATTTCCGGCCTACAAGCCATGACTTTTTTCACACTCTTTCAACCTTGCGGTTTATGCGGTGATGTGGCTGATTTGTGGATTTTTTCTAACGGCCGCAAGGGGGCACTCGAGCTGAAAAGGTAAGAGTGAGACCGGTGGAATATATGTCCCGAGGAAGTGACTTTTACCGGTGTGATGGTCTGAGTGCTCCCGGTGCTAAAAAGTCTCCTTGTGATTAATGTGCTTGCGCGTATATTAATGCGCATGCACATGTATTTTGTAAACTTTCGGCCAGTCTGAAACATCTCCAGCCATGTTTCAACACGTGCCATTCGACAACTTGTCCCCAAGCATTTATGTTCGCTATGGACGTCTCAGAAAGATTAACACAGTGAACGTACATATCTTTTTATCAACTTTTGTTTTAAGGTAAGGGTTAGAGGCAGGTTATAACGTATGTTAGCTCCCTCTATGTCGAAGAACTATGAGACCGAGGGATTTCCCAGTGTCTGCTACGTACCCAGACTTCCCGTTAGTAATGCATGCGCAATCGTCACAAGGAGACTTTTCAGCACGGGGGATCGCTCAGACCGTCACACCGGCCCTGTTACCGCTGCGCTAGCGTTCTGCTAGCACGTTGCTGCTGTGTTATCGGCCTGTCTCGTGATATTTACCGGTAAGTTTTATTTTAACCGGCCCTGTTAGCTTTAACACTAGCGTTAGCACTAGCGTTAAACTCTATGTACCGTCTTTGTAAATATCTCGTGTTTCAATGTGGGCACTTGCGGCTTTTACATAGCTGCGGCGTATGTACGTACCAAATGGTATTTCCTTTACAAATGTACTCGCTGAGGCCTGTAAACCAGGTGCGCTCTGTAGGCCGGCAATTACGGTATGTGAAATTTCTGCTGACTAGTCAGTGAGGTGAAACTGTTTCCATTTGCAGTCTACTAGATGTAGCATTACCATACCATTTTATGGCAAGACATTAACTCGTCAAATTTTACAGCCCTAGCAGCACACAGATGTCAACCAGTGCAGTTCTGCCTCACTGGTAACGTGTAGTTGTGCTGTTAAAATGTTCAGGTTTTCCTACATCATTACGATACTGGAAAAAGAAACAACAACAGTGAGAGACACTCGGACACAAAATTGTGAGAGCATAGAAGGAACAAATATGTGGATCTTAATTTGGATATCATGCCTTGATGGGGCATTTATACAATATGCCATGTACAGGTACACTTTCTCTTCACTATTAAGATAACCTTGGCATACTGCAACGACAACTACAAGTTATTAGTGAGGCAAAACCTGGACTATTTGAGAAGTGACATTTTAAGCTTCTACTAGCTATTTAGCAGTTCACATGTAGAGCAGGGATGTCAACAAGAATGAAATGTCATAAAATACTGGGGGAAAAAAAATGTTAATTGTAAAACAGATGTTATGCAAGTGTAGTGATATACCGTAGTGCATCTTACTAGTGAGGATGAAGTACCGCACTCCGCATGAAGGATATTAATGAAATTCTTTAAATGGCTTTCCACATTAGTACGACACGAACACACATATTCCATGAATAATACAGCATCCATTTATTGAAGCACTTAGTATGTTTGATGGCTATGGAATTCCATGTACTTTCCAAGTATGACTGAAGCTTCCCTCTGTTTTCCTTTTTAGAGCGCGCTGAAGTAAGCGAGGAGGCCGGTGTCAGGGGATGGCTGCATCATCAGCTGCTGAATCTGGTGGTCGACAGAATATTCATCAGTAATATGAAGAATAATGATGGCAACTAGCCCCGTGTAGAATAAGGGCCCACAACAGTGGGTACACAATATTAAAGTTGTGCTTCCTGCAAACTACGACTGCAATATTACAATTATTACACACAACATAATTTTCTGATCTTATTTGTATGTCAGTTGTTCCCAAGATCTAGTAGAATTTGCCGGTCAATACCACCTTTGGCAGTATAGAGCTCGTGCAGCTACGTCATAAAATCAAGTGACGTTTGTTTACGTCGCCATATTGCCGGCCTAACAAAGCATTGTTCAATGCTAAGTCGGTTGGACACGACACGAAAATATGTCTGATAGCACGGCGCCCGGACTCTTGTCTGATACCGTTAGACATTTAGAAGGTGAAAATAAACGAAGGTACGTGGAAAAATTTGATAAATTTGGCAGAGAGGACCCGTATTTAATGCCGAAGTCGATGTTTTCGTTGATGAGAAATTGGACTGTTCGCTTCCACTTGTCTTGGACAACTGATCTAAACATGGATCGGCTGAGTAAGTCGTCGAGATTTACACGGAATTGTTTGAAAGCGTAGAAAAGTCTGGATGCATAGAAATACTTTGTTCCTGGATCTGTTCTCAATCAGGAATAAATCCTACATAGTGACGGGCTGATGGCTCATGAAGCGTGTTCGGCCACACGTTAACCTTTGCCGGAACCCATCGATCTGTTCAGCTAGTATTCAGTACAAATACCAATATTTAAATAAATGACCCCTGGTTTTACACAAACTCTCATTCATTAACTATGATTGAAAAAAAAAAAAAAAAAAAGAGGACGGAATCCATCGGGAAAAAAATCGTCAATATGGTGCAGTGATAATGGTTGCGTCACGTGCACGAGCGAAAAATGGTGATGTGTTGAATACTCATTTCAGCCATTGTATATATACAGTAATAGATCAATAATAACCAGGGAGACAGAGCGACATTGCTTTTTCATCTGCCTCTTGTGTTGATTTGGTTCCCATTTGATTTTTCATTTTCCCTAATGTGGCTGGTAATGTGAAAAATAAGCACCTCCTTGAAGTTGGGGTGTTTGGCGCCTTGGACGAGCTGCAGAAGGACGGCCTCGGTGGTGGTGAGGAAGGCGCCGCTCTGCTTCAGTCGGGACAGTGCGAACAAGCGGTCTGTCTGACTGTGGGGAACGAAAACGCACGCATTCAGTCGGGGGAACGTGGAGGACGGCGTCGCGTGAGGGGCTACCTCCTCGACGAGACGGCGTCGGACACGATGTGGACCTCTATTCCCTTTTCCAGCAGGTCAAATGTCGTACACTGTGAATAGAGCAAAGGTGAGTCAAAGGAGAGCTTGTCAGTCATTTACTAAACAAGCTGGCAATGCTGTTACCGCAATACACGCGTGCGCCTCTATGCCACACAGGATGGCCTGCTTGGGGTTCCCCAGCGCCTGCATTTGCTTCTCCACCTCCTCTATCATCATGGTGAACGACGTTTTAGGATAAGCCGTCACGCCCTCCGCTCCGAGCTCTGGCACCGTGGGGCCCAAGCCTTTAGGGTACTGCTCCGTCAGGATGGCAGGGATCCCCAGAACCCTGCTGGCCTAACAGAACCGGGCGGTGAGGTGAGGTAAGGTCAAGGACGGTTTTAAGGTACAAGGTGGGAGTGGCGACCTGTAGCAATCGGGCCGCGTTGCTGACGATGTTGGTGAACTGGAAGATGTTGGGTCGAAACTTCTCCTGCATGTCACACAGGAGGAGCACCGCATCCTTGGTGGAGAGCCTGCCGATGCCTGCCACTGATAACATTACAGGATGTGCATGCATGTTAGTTGGTTGGTAGAATGTTTAGACAGTGAATACTCAGTGACATGCTCTCTGATTCATCCACGTAGTACAGTTTGGAGAGGGAATGATAACCACGGGGCTACAAAAGAAATAATAAACCTGCCAACCCAAGGTGACTTACTTGTTGTTGATTGTCAGCAAACCACTGCTTAAAGTTCCACTATTGAACTGTCCTCATGTGACACCACCACCTGTGCAAAACAAAAAAAATATACAATTTACTTCCATCTAAAAACTGATTAAACGGCATAATAAACCAAAAGGAAGCCTAAGAGGTGATTTTTAAAAAGAAACAGCAATGAGCAAAAATAACAGACCTTCGCCAGCTCGAAGGCGAAAGTGCACAGTGGAGACAGAAGACAAGACTTTCTTGTCTGCCATGTATTGTACACGACCAATCGGATTACGTGTCGTAATGATCGACGTTTCTATAAACCAATAGCGGGAGACGACTCATCTCGTGAGGTCCGGTGGATGGGAACCGAAATTTCAAAGGCCAGGTTTTGCACAAGATGTCTGACAACGCCGAATCGCCCACAGACGCGCAAAAAGAGGAGTTACACTCACCTCCCGAAGAATCAGCGACAAATGAAGAGAAGAAAAAAAGTAAGGAAGTGTGTACAATACACGGCTGCAAATTTCGGGTATCACAATCAATAGTCAAGCCGTGGGGGACAAACTTGTTCCGGGTTCGTGAACGTCAACTGTTTTTCAGTGACGACCAATCGGATTGTTACTTTTTTGGTACCTGACCAATGAGCGTGTATGTTGTTCATGTGTAGATTTAGTGCAAATGCTAATATTTACATAGCTATAGTACCTCTGTTCAGTATTATATTCATACAAAACCCTTCGATTAATTTATGAGGTTGCCTGTTGTAATTACACCTTAGACAAAAGGACTTAAAAACAATGTCACAAGTAAATGTTGAACATTGCGTTAAACTGTCAAATCCACTGTCGAGAGAGCAGTTTTAGGATATATAATTTTACTAAAAAGTTAGCAAAAGCACCCACACTTGCACAGGAGTACAGATGCGTGGTTAAAAAAATAAGACCATCTGCTTGAACATTCAAACACATGTAACAAAATATTTGTACTTTGTTGCTTCCCGCCGCCGTGATATTTTTTTTTTAATTTGATTATTTTGATATTCTCTTCATTCAATGTGTAGTTGATGTCCTCTTGAAGGCAGTAGGGGACACCCCCATCATGAAAACAAAGAAATGGGCCGTGGACAGGAGCAGGACAGTGCAGTCTCTTTCTCAGTTCATTTCTCGCTTCCTCAAGATGGATGCTAATGAACAACTGGTAAGCCACCACTTTAGCGTTCACATTGCAGATGCGGACACGGTGAGTCCGCACTCACATCATTGCAACACTGGCACCTGTATTTCATCACAGTTCATCTACGTTAACCAGTCGTTTGCGCCATCACCGGACCAAGAAGTGGGCATTCTCTTTGATGTGAGTACCAATAACACTGCTTTTACAATCATTTGAAGATAAACTACATCCATAGGCCAGAACCATAATTCAGATTCAAAATACAGTTGAAACCAGAAGTTTAAGTACACCATATACAATAGAGCTCGTGCACCTACGTCATCAAATCACGTCACTGGCCAGAAGTGTCGGTCAAGCAAAGCATTCTTCAATGCTAAGATGGCTGGAGACGGCACGAAAATAATAATATTTATAGCACGACGCCCAGAGTTTTGTCCGATATCGTGAAACATTTAGAAGGTGATAATAAACGAAGGTATGTGGAAAAATGAGAGACACTTGGCATAGAGGACCCTTATTTAATGCTGAAGTCGATGTTTTCGCCAATAAGAAATTGGACTATTAGCCAGTTTCCACTGTTTTGGACAACTGGGTCTTCACATGTATCTGGTGAGTAAGTCGTCGAGATTTACATGGAAGAGTTTGAAAGTGTAGAAAAGTCTGGATGCATACAAATACTTTGTTGCTGGATCTGTTGTCAATCAAGAATAAATTCCACAGAGTGATGGAGTCACTCAGATTTTTTTCAATACAAATACCAATATTTAAATAAATGACCCCTGGTTTTACACAAACTAGGATTCAATAACTATGCTTGGAAGGAAAAAAAAGACAGTCTACTCCTCCGTACATGAAGCGCGTTGCGGTCACATATTAAACTTCGGTAAACCTCTCTGTGACAGACGTTTTTTTTTTAAATATGCATTGTTCTCAAATGAGTCCAATGCCTATTTAAAAAAAAGAAAATAAACCGCTGGGATAGGCTTCAGGCCCCGTACACGGAAGCGCGTTGTGGCCACATGTTGAACTTCGGTAAACCTCTGTGTGACCGACAGTTTATTTTCTTTTTTTAAATATGCATTGGACTCATTTGAGAACAATGCATATTAGAAAAAGGAAAAAAAACGTCTGTCGGAGAGACGCTTCATGTACGTTGGAGATGACTGTCGTTTTTTTTTTTTTTTTTTTAACATGCATTGTTCTCAAATGTGCTAACTTGGAATTGTAAATACTACTTAAGTAGACATGCACTGTATATGTAAAAGCAGCAGGCTGGACCAGCAGAGGGCGCCAGAAGAGTCAAGCTCTCTGCCAAAAATCCTTGGTTTCTGGTTAAAGTCCAGGTAGAAAAAAAAGAGCAAAGCAAGAATATGGAGAATTAAGAAGATGGAAAAAGGCAGACTTAAGATGATGAACTGTAATGTGAGCATCTCATTGCTTCCACTTCATGACTTGGGTCACCTGTTAAAAACTTTTGTTTTCTCTTTCAGTGCTTTGGCAGTGACAACAAACTGGTTCTGCATTATTGTAAATCTCAAGCTTGGGGTTGATTCTAGTTTTGCATCCTAATTCCTCCAATTTAGTGGAAACACTGTGAGAATTTTCCATAAATTGAAATAGGTGTCGGTATCATGGTTTGCTCAAAAGACCCCAAGGGTTTAAAAGAAAAAAAAAAAAGGCACCACTTTTCACCCTCTTTAGAGCCCTGTTGAAACCTGAAATTCTCCATAATTTGTCCACTTGGAGTATTTAAAATTGACTTGTTATGGAAGCAAGAGCCATTCATTTGCAGAAGAGGGATGAAACACTGCACGAAAGCCAACCGCTGCATTGAGTTTGTTCAAGATGGCTCACTTCCATGAGACAGCAACAAACTGTCATTTCAGCCTAACAAGAAATCGGGGGTCATAAATGGAAACTGTACCTTACTTGTCACAGAAATGATAGTGCAAACATTTTTTAATATTATGCCTGTTTTAACATCAAGGCTAAAACTGTTTGTTGTATATACTCTAAATAAATGATCAACATAATATACACGTTTGCCATGTTTATTTTTGGACCTGAGACGCAATGGTGGAATGGAATGAAAAATTGCTATCATTCTCAATCGTGTGGTTTACAAATTAATCCACTGTAATGTTTTTAGAGGTGAAGGTAGCCGGAGGAACTTCCCGGTGGAAGGGTTCACCATAGGAGGAGCGAGGGGGCAAGTACCGTAGCAGATGGATTTAGAGGGATTACATGAATCAGGGTGAGTTTGTGACATAAATTCCTAAGAAAGACAGTCGAGTGGCGTGGAGACGAGAAGCCCGACCGCATCTTTTACTATTGGCCTTGAGGATTAACGAGGCGGCCGTGGAAGGCTTGACTGCAGCTGCAGAGGTGAGGGTCACCGATGCTCATCCTGGAGGAAGGAACGCTACATAATGAGCGAAAGACACCATCGCGTTGCGGGGAATTTCGTTCAAGATGGATGAACGTTATTTTTGACTTGAATGCTCTCCATTCAGAAAGATGAGCAAGGACTCAATGGCCGGTCCACTCCAAGCAGTGAACACTGGATGACATTTTGTTTACCTCGAGTTTAACCTCAACTGCCGGATAAGGTAAGTAATTACCACTATGTGGTAAAATTTGCTTAATCTTTGAATATTTAAGTTGTTTTTTTTTTCACCAATTCCCACAAAAGCATTTTGTAAAATACTTGAACAATATTTTGTCATAGTTTGTCATGCATGACAGGTGATAGATGATAGAAACCGTATTTATCATCATTTTCTTAAAGGCAGCAACAGCAAATTTGTCAAACATTAAGGGTTAAGTAAATAACTAAAAGTGATTTTTTTTTTTTTTTTGAAATTGTTGAGAGTTATTCGTTTTACTATATGCTAATAAATTTAGGGCTTTTTTTGGGGCGGGGGCGTGGAAGTGGACTACATCATACTAACTGTATTTTGGTTACCTTAGATGGTTACAATTCTACACAACGTTTAATTTCAAATACTAATTAAATCAAGACCGCATTCTTTATAAAACATGTTTTGTTGCAAGATTTGAAATTGCTTCTCATTGGATTGTCCAAGTGGTCAGTTTCAGTTTTTTCGGTTATCAATCACATCGGAATTGTCATTGTTTAAATAATCCGTCCATCCATTTTCTTAGCCGTTTATCCTCACAAGGGTCATGGAAGTGCTGGAGCCTATCACAGCTGTCAACGGGGAGGAGGCGGGGTACACCCTGAACTGGTTGCCAGCCAATTGCAGGGCACATGGAGACAGACAACAGTCGCACTCACAATCACACGTCGGGGCAATTTAGAGTGTCCAATTAATGTTGCATGTTTGTTAGATGTGGGAGGAAACTGGAGTAAACCCACGGAGGCACGGGGAGAACATGGAAACTCCACCACACATGCAGGACCGGGATTGAACCCGGGTCCTCAGAGCTGTGAGGCCAACGCTTTACAGCTGTTCCACCGTGCCGCCTGTTAAATAATATACAGTAAAAATGAAAAAAAAAAAGTGCAGATTTTAACTACAGTATACGTTGTGTTAGAAAAGAAAAGAAACGTTCCCAAAAAGGTTATGCCACAATGTGTTTCAGAATGTCAGGGTTGGAAACACCTAAAAGCACCAACAGATTACAGATTGGCAGGGATTAGGCCAAATTTTGATTAGCGCTAAAACCATAATTTCTTATTGTCTTTTTTGGCCTCAGGGACTAGCGTTAACCAGAATGAGCAGCAGGTCTGGGAGTCTTAATTGAGAAGTTGGGAGAAAGTACAAGGCATGTTTAACAAAAGTAAAGAAATACATGAGAGGAGAGGATGCATTGCCAAAAGACCGGCAAAGGTTCAATCCAGTTAACTGGATTTTTTTCGTTTGTTGAAGACATTTTTTTGTTTTTTAACCCAAAAGGCTTCTTTGGTTTTAACATTTCAGTCTGGAGGTTCTTTATTTATGTGTATGTGTGGGTAGGGGGTTCACAATTGTGGTTGTTGTTGCCTGGCATGGGTGGTGGCAAAATGACTTCACGGTAGCCACTCTTCCTATGTTCCTGAATTTTGGGGCATCTTGTCATCCAGTTGGCCAATTTACAGAGGGTTTTAGACTTGCCAATCTGCTGCCATCTGTGATGATCCGGGAGTACGAATGTCGGATGTTGGTGGCCGTTAGCCTTGCTAGCTTTGACTATTCCAATTGCTGCTGGTCTTGAAATTTTCATGCTGGCAGGATCGTGGGATTGATGGCCAGAAATAAGAGTAGCAGCTCAAAATGAAGCTCACTTTTCATCACTGAAATGTCGTGTCACATAATGCGCAGGTAACAACTATATTCATATCAGAGCATACGCCAACATTAACTTTTGTTACTTTACAACACTCATCACACTTGTCTTAGTGCAGGCTATGCTAATGTGTATCCTGAAAGTCAAGAAAAGAACAACTGAAAGGGAAAGAGTTAAATAGACAAATGCTTGATTTTTATCTTATCTTTTTCGATATCTGGCTACTGTGTGTTGTCTTAGAATAAGCGGCTAAGAAAATGGATGGATGGACATTGTTTGGAGAAAATACTTTGTCATTTTTCTTTACTTAGCAGACACATTCCAGTTCTTGTTTTCTTTTCTCAGGCTCAGGCGCAGTGGCCCATCTTCTTCCTGGCAGATTTGACAAAGGCCCCGGGTTAGGTAACCGCAGAACTCAAAGCAAGCTTTCCAGGCTCCTGCAGTCCTCTGCTTATGTGACCCTCGGAAATCTCCTCTTGTCCATTTTTACCTCCATCTGTTTGCCTGCACATGCATCAACTTGAGAGCATCTTCCTCTCCTGCCTCCCCCTTTTAATCACTTTCCCGCGGTTACGTCACATTCATCTTTGCTACACGGTTTATTAAACCTGGCAGCTCATCACCTCCCGACCCGCCTCCCCTCCGGAAGCATCTGTTCTTCCATCCCTCTTTTCCCCCGTACCCGCCACGCTGCGTGCGGCATTCGTCTCCCGCCCTGCCCCGGTGCCTTTGGCCCCCCTGCCACCGCTTCGGCCATGTCGGAGCGCATGTCGCGTCGCTCTCGCTCCCTGCTCTCCCTGACCTTGACCTCTCTGGCCCTGGCGCTCTCCATCCTGGCCCTGTGCACCTCGTACTGGTGCGAGGGCACCCACAAGGTGGTCAAGCCCCTCTGCCTGTCGCCCGTCAAGATGAAGAACTGCGGGCAGAACAACAGCGAGCCTTACACCACAGGTACCTGATTTTCATACTTCATGCAGTATTTTCGGCTATATGATGTCCGCACTATCACATACAATTACATCTAATACAATTATAGTTTTTACAAAGATAATGCTCCATTTTAATTGTCATTGCTATTAATGTAGCACTCAATGAACAGTTTTCAGTAATTTGAGTTAAAAATGGACACAAAAAGATAATATAATTAAAAAAAGGAATTAGCTGTAATTGAATATAATCAGGGGAAGTACAATTTATATAATACTGGTTCTTGAATAAATGTTTTTTGAAAAGTCGCTGAAATAAAAACAGGGAATGTTCTATTCTTGTAGCCAAATAGTTACATGAGTTTATTATTTTATTATATATATTATTATTATTTAATCGTTCCATCATTTATGCAAATTAAATTTATGAACTAGCTTTGGACCAGAAATCAAGTGTAAAGTTTTTTTTTTCACCTGTTATATATATATATATATATATATATATATATATATATATATTATCATGGTTATGGATTTACGAGTTTTACGGACTGTAAAAGTATGCGCTACAAGTTATATTGCAGTTTTCCTTTTACTTGAAGCTCAATAGCTTCTTGTAACAGTATGCAGTAATATTTGTTGTGAAATCTAGTTTTCTTTTGATTTATAAAAAAAAAAAAAAAAAAAAAAGGTTGTGGAAGTCATGTACTTCAAGCAATTTTCATTTATCCCTAGTAACAAGCAAATCTTTGTTTTTGTCTTCCTATATTTTAACACAAAATACTTTTGTATTTTGATGGAACTATTACTGTGTGGTAGTGCTTTTTTTAGAGATGTATGATTTAAAAAAAAAATGTTTCTTGTGCTTTAAAATGTCATAAGATTGTCTGTCAAATATATTCCCCAGTCAGACGGTAACCTTCAACCAAGTATAATACAATGCGGTTTTACAAACAAAAAAACTACCACAGTAATTACTGTATACTGTACACACAGTGTCGATCATTATTTTAGTATAGTATTGCAATCTTCACAAAGTGATAATTAATATCTCTCTTGTGTTGGACCTGATTCTGTACTGTACCTTATGCTGGGGCCACTGGGAATCAAAACAGTCACGTGATCGCGTCTTCCTGGTATTGCGCATGCGAATCTGCATGTATCCCGTTTGTGATTCTCCGCATGAATTTTGAACATGAATTTTTGGCACAAAAACAAGAGATTGAAAGTGTTTCTCACAATGCCATTCAGTTTGTTGATTACACACTCCAGTGAGTGGATTACGTTTCTAGCGCGCAGTAATTAGTAGTCAAATTGCATTTCTGTCTGCTTTACTAGAAGCACTGGCTGTCGGCATTTCTGTGATTACACTTGTAGGCAAATCTTCCATCTATCTACTGCGTCACTGCAGTACACTGCCGATACCTGGAAATAATCCATGTGGATAAGTGTCAGGCGTCATTAAAAACTCATTGTCCTTTGTGTTTTTTTAATCAAATCTCATTTTACCTATAGCTCACTTTTAATTCTGGATTACTTTAATCTGATCTACACAGTCCACTGTGGGCACCATTTTCCCCACCAGATATGTTAAATTCACAATGGGATTAACAGCATAAAGGAATCAACCAGGACCACACTGTATGGTACGTACTTGTAGAGTACAGGATGTACTTCTTGCAGTGTACATTGTTGGCTTAAAATCACTGCTACATCCCTGGATGTGGTTTGTATCCCTATGAGATTTGAGAAAAGATAGGATAGACATTATTATTATTCGAGAGGGAAATTTGTTTTGGACGCTATAATATTACTGTACATCGATACATTCTATCACAACAAAATAATCCAATTACTTTCATGGTGATATACTGTGATTTGAAAAATAATATTTATTTAAATCTAAATTAATTCCAATGTGTTACATTAACATTTTACATAATCATTTAAGGCAGAGGTGTCAAACTGATTTTTGTGATGGGCCACATCATAGTTACGGTTTTCCCTCAAAGGGGCATTATGACCGTGAAACCATCAAATTCTTTAATCGCTCCATCATTTATGCAAATTAAATTTATGAACTAGCTTTGGAACCAGAAATCAAGTGTAAAGGGTTTTTTTTTTTCAACTGTTGTTTATGTTTAGTAACACAAAAATGCTTACAATATCTCAACGTTATCATCGATGATATCACAATTTAAAATGTAAATAGAGATTTTACCAAGAATCAGAGAAGGTGACAAACATGATGCCTTCGTGGGCCACATAAAATCATGTGGCGGGCTGGATCTGGCACCTGAGCTTTGAGTTTGACACCTGTGATTTAAAGCTTCTCGAAATTAGCCAGTTTTAATGGGTGGTGTCGTCCGATGAAAATGAGCGAGGTGGGGGTATAACAAAGGAACCATTCTACTTATAGAATCGAAGCCATAATGTAGAAATTGAATCAATTAGTTGATCACTTGAAGATGAATAATTGTCATTGACGTGTTTTGGCATTGCCAACACGAATGCCTCTCTGAAATCAAAAGGTGGTGGGTCCTTGTTTTTCTTTTATTTTTTTTTTTATTTTTTATTTTTTTTACACAACTTGTAGCACAGTCACTTGAAATATATATAAGTCTATCCTCAGTTATAAGAAAAGGATCATTTGTAGTGTCTGCTTGCTGCAGATGATGAAACTAGGTGCTCACTGAGCGTCCTTAAAGAAAGTCAAAGCACTTTCAATCATGGGAGTTGCAGTACATACATATGCACAAGAACTGTCCTTAAATTGACTTTCTTCATCCATCCATCCATTTTCTTTGCCGCTTATCCTCACGAGGGTTGTGGGGTGTGCTGGGATGGGAGGCAGGATATACACTGAACTGGTTGCCAGCCAATTGCAGGGCACATCGAGACAAACAGTCGCACTCACAATCATACAATTTAGAGTGTCCAATTAATGTTGCATGTTTTTGGGATGTGGGAGGAAACCAGAGTTGCAAGAGGAAACCCACGCAGGCACGGGGAAAACATTCAAACTCCATACAGGCGGGGCCGGGATCGAACCTCAGAACCTCCTCAGAACTATGAGGCCAACGCTTTACCAGCTGAATTACCATGCCACCGACTTGGTTCATTTAATCATAAAAGGGCAAAAATAGGTTCACCAGTCAGAGTATTCCAAAGAAAACTGCAAAAAATTTTCTCAAGTTTGAAGTAGAGTTTTTGAAGGCTAAAATGTTGGCATTTTTAGGATGACAGCACATGACAGCAGTTTTCTTCCCCCATTGTCTATAATGTACACATTGCAGTATATACATTGTACAGATATTAAAAGTGAGTCTAGGAGTGTTGTGCCTCTTCTGACTGCGTGCAGTATGATATTGTTTTTTGCAGAGATTCACACCATTTTGAATTTTGAAAAACGTTGCTCCGGTGCAGGCCCTTGAAGACTTTTGTACGATCATGTGAGTGCCGGGCACGGTTTGATTGGTGAAATGGAGTCAAACATTGTGAGTAGTTCCGCAAATTGGTGAAGCAACTTCAGGAGACACCGCCTCAGAAATAATAATACTGTAAATAGATTTTGTAGGTTAGGAAAAGCAAGCTTACAGGGGCACATATTATTCACACTGCAACTGTCCCAGTGTGAACATGTCTGATGTTTTGCCACAATGTCCAAACACAAAAACCCCGTGTGTGAGCATTGCCCTACTTGTGTGCCGTCCCACAGAGAGCCCGACCCAAAACCCTTTCAACCGTACGCTGTCTCCAGCCAGACGCGAGGAGTTGGCTAAAATCCGCCAAAGGCAGCTGGCCAACGCCGTTCACTACATCTGGGAGACTGGCGAGGACAAGTTCGCCTTCAGATACTTCCACACCGGCTTTTGGGAAAGCTGCGAGAAACACAGTGATGGTGAGCTGGTCTCTGGAGGGAATTTTATTGAACACATGACCATAAAATATTGCTAAATAAATTGAAATATGCAAGAATTGAATGGGAATTCTAACTTTATGGCTCATTTCTTCAAGAATTTTAGAAAGATAAAACAAAAAAGAAGGAAAAATTGAAAAGGCCCCAAATGTGCAAAAAATATCTATATTTTTGGTACTGTTCATAGTAAAGTTTTACATAATGTATCAGCATTCACATTCTTGAATATAGTGCTTTTTTTTTGCACAAACAGAAAAAAATATTTTTACAAGTTTGATTCTTTCCTAGTTTATGTATTATTATAAAAAGCTGCAAGGGAGGTATCGATTCACCACCATTAGATGGCAGCAACAAATGCCAGAAAATCCATCCAGCATCCCATAATTTGAGACAGTGTCAGCATCATGGGGGGCATTAATGAGCCCGGCCGCCCTTAAATAAGTCAAAAGTGATCCCCCACCCCCGCCTCTTCCCAATGTGGCCTTTTCATGACAAACCGTAAATATTTTTAAAATCCATGTGTTGCTCTATGAATTGTATTTACTAACGGAAAGTGATAAAAATGAGAAAAAAAGTGTTGTGCAGTCTCATATGGTCACTTCACATCCTGTCAACGCAAGTATGTGTCTTTTGATGATGACAAGTGAGCTGACCTCTTTCAAACTTGGCCTAACATTTGGGCCTCCACTGCACTGTACTATAATTCATTCTCTGCTATGAGAAACATATTTTCAAACAGCAAGGCTCAAAATGCTCTAGAATGAAAATAAAAAGGCCATTTGTTTCAGTCCCCCCCCCATAAAAAAAAAAAATCAAACTGATTGGTTGTTTTTCCTCGAACCCGGTGGTTTCATGCATATCAAATTAAAAGCCGGAAATTGGTTCAGAAAGGTCTGATGATTTTATTTTTATTTTTTCAAGATAATTTACTCATGTACTGTGTCATCCTGACACTTGACATTATGCATATTTGACAAAATGCATCTTTGTTTTTTTGAAAACTGCAAACTTGGCCTTCCATACTCTCTGCGCACGTGCACATTTGTGTGTGTAGGAGAGAGCGAGCGCGACCACATGCTCGCATTTTCTGGCAATGTGAATGCCCGTTTTGGTACAGGACATGGATTAGTGTGTTAGTTGTTGACAGAAAACTAATATTATCCACCCCAATGTTGACCTGATGCCCACCCGGATGTGCTCTGACGCTGACAGTGATTTGAGTAAATTCAGTTACGAGCACGGTAACGGAAGAATTAAGTGAAAAATACCTCTGTGTTCTATTTTCTTGAAATAATGAATGACAAGTGTCAATGTGTGTCGTGATATCTGAGTTTGATTTTCGAATTGAGCTGCAGCTGTTTTGTTTCGGGCAACGTATTTATATATCATTTCAATCTTAATGGGTAAAATATTGACCTTTTATCACTTCCAGTAGTTAGGGCCTCTGGGATTCCCGAACATAATAGTCAGTGGACAAACTTGCTTCAGTTCCTCTTATGTTGAATTGTATCATGACAAATCTTTGTTTTTGTTGGTTAGGGGAGAAATGCCGGAGCTTTATTGAATTGACGCCAGGGGAGACGCAAGGTAGGATGAAATGAATCATTGTTAAGACACCCCCCCCCCCCCCCCCCCGAAGTCTTCATTCATTTTGCTTTGCTGTCGTTTCTGCAGGTGTACTGTGGCTGTCAGTCATATCGGAGTTCACGTACATCGGCCTGCTCGGGATGGGCTTCTTGCTAATGTGGCTGGAAGTGTTGTGCTCTCACAAGGAAATGCACTCGCTAAAAATCAGTGCCTATGCTGCCATGTGCACTGTGCTGTCAGGTGAGGACTGTCATGATGAATTTGAGGTTATGACCACGGTCAGTATGAATTATAGAATGTACAAAGTCAGGAAGAATTGTTTTTCATTACTATTCCTTGTAGGGTGTGAAGAGGAACCTAGTTTCTTAATTTATTATTTTTTTTTTTTATCATTTGAGTCACAATTGGAACAGTCCATATGCCCATGAATAATTTTTGAAAAATGTTGCGGTCTTGTCATTTTATTTCATTCTGTGGAAACAGGGAAGTGGTCAGCTAACACGAGGGACAGTTTTCACTTTTATCTATGGATAGGTTTCCAATGACATCACCATCACCCTTAGACAAATTGGATAAAGTAACGATAGAAAAAAACTTCACGCTTCAACTATCACCTGTGTTGTTTGACCTCCATGACACACAAGATGGCGTAATTGGAAACCTATCCATAGTTTGTGTCTGTGCCATTGGAGATAGAGAAGAATAAGTTTGTTTGGTTTTCTTTCTTGTTGGTTTGTCAGCAGGATTGTTATGACAGACATACTGGTTCCGTTGAAGAAGAACATATACAATTTTGATGCAAAACCTGATAAAAATGTGTATTGAATGATTTTTTTTTCTTTTTCCTCAGTTATCACCAAGGTGTCCTCACCCTGGAATGCAATTGTTTTGGTCTTTCAATTCCTAAACTCACCCTCCATGAACCACAAAGTAGCCTGCTTCCTTACAAAGAGACTAACTAACAAATGAAAATATTGCACATTTGTCAGAGGAATTTGTTTTTTTTGCCCTTAGAAAAAGTTCTTCAAAAACAACTGGAGATCTAAAAATAAAACTGAACAGTAGAATCTAAAGACAATGACACGCTAACAAAGTCAAAAATATTTAAAACGAGCTCTGTTGAACGCCAAGGAGTAAAAATTGTTTTTATGATGGGTTTTAAAAATGTATATGGAATGGCATACTCTAATGTGCATCGGGAGGTCATTCCGTAATTTGGGACCAGTGACAGAAGCCTGAAGCCATTTTGAGATTTAAAAAAAAAAAAAAAAGAAAAAAACAATGCAACCAGAGTGGGGGGTCTACACTTGGCTGAATGCAGTTTTATTTTTCTCCAGGTCTTCTCGGGATGGTGGCCCACATGATGTACACGACCGTCTTCCAGATGACAGTCATTGTGGGCCCCAAAGACTGGAGGCCTCAGTCCTGGGACTATGGCTGGTCTTTTGCGTATGTTGCTTCTACACACAACAACACATACTTCTTCTACTTTTCCTTTCGGCTTGTCTTGTTAGGGGTCTCCACAGCGTGTCATCTTTTCCCATCTAACCCTATCTCGTGCATCTTCTTTAAGACCCACAGTCCTCATGTCCTCCCCGTCAATATCCATCAACCTTTTCTTTGTATTCCTCTCGCTCTTTTGCCTGTTAGCTCCATCCTCAGCACCCTTCAACCAGTATACTCACTCTCTCTTCGCTCTGAACATGTCCAAACCATCTAAGTCTGCTCTTTCTAACCTTGTCTCCAAAACATCCAACTTTGGCTGGCCCTCTAATGAGGTTGTTTCCAATACTCAGTAAAATGGAGGAGGGGGGTATCTTTAAAAAATTGAGCCATTTCTGTCCCTATCTCCTGCCTTTAATTTGAGTTGCAACAAACCACCACGGCCAAGGAAAAACAACCACTCAGCTGGTACAGCTGCAGTTTCTCATTACAATTACATCGTCTGTAACTTGTCCCAAGTCATCGTTGACCACAATAAAGGGTTTGTCAACATGAATATTGAGCAGGTTTTGGCAATTATGATTTTCAGTCAATTGGCAGGGAAAAATCCCTCTTAGCACACCACAGGATTTTCGCTTAGGACAATCAGCATCCCACAATCAGGCCTTTACCAACTGCTCAAATTCAGCCCTATGAATTACTGTATATAAACGCAACCTAAATCTGAAGCCTTTACTTTATAGAAACAGAATAGCAAATAGCATTGCACTATTTACCTGATTATTTGACAGCTTCGTTGTGTTCCAAAATCCACAGAGAGCTTAGGTTGTCAACACATATTGTAAGATTAAAGTAGACATGCATGAGAAAGAACTACTCCTATAATGTTGGGGATTTCAGCTTTCAGGTAGAACTTCAAGCTGAACCTAAAATGTGCTAAATTTCTCCCAGTGCTTAAATGCAAATGTCCAACTTGTCGATGTGAAACATGTGCAGGGAGAGGATCAGCACAGATATATGCGGCCTTTTGAAAGCTGGGGACGCAGTGACTTGTGAAAATGTATGCAGTACTCCTGGTAAACAGACTGTACCTACCCTCTAGTATGAAGGGGCCAAGAGACGATGAAGGTGATGTTAGCTAACATCAATGACGTGCATGTACTGAGTAATTGTGATTGTTTAGTATTACCAAATTATACTGATTCTAACCAATCACCATTGGTAATGAAAATGGAATTAATATTGTATACTTCCTGAAATTTTGCAGCCATGGTACCTCATTCTGATAAAATAGCAAATGGTCAAGTGTTGGATGAGCAGCAAGTGTCTCCATTTTAGGCTACATTTTGGTATTTTCTTCCAGAACTGACAAAGCTTGAAGTGCTTCCTAATGTTTGGAATTGTTCTGCTCGTAGTCTCGCCTGGGTGTCCTTCAGCTGCTGCATGGGCGCCGCCGTAGTGACGCTCAACTCCTACACCAAAACGATCATCGAGCTGCGCCGCAAACAGAGGCTTCGCCTGGAGGAGGCGAGGGCTGCCGCCCGGGCACCCTGCTATGAGGAGGTGGTTTCTGGGCCCGGCGGCGCAGGCTCCGGGGGTTTCTACTCCGTCAGCGGCCTGCTGCAGTGTCCCGAAGGCATGATCGACGTGGCGTGGGCCCCCAACGGCAGCGTGGTGGGCGTGGGCAACGGGGATGTGCCTACACTGGTTTTAGTGGGAGGCTGCGGACCTGAGGGTTGTGAAGACTGCGAGAGGGAGATGGATGAGATGGAGGGGCCTGTGGACAAAGTGGACTCCCCTTGCTGAAAGACAGCACCCCCAGACCTCGAAGATTTTAAAAACTCAAGTTGGAGACTCACGGAGAAGGTGAAAGAAACTTTTGGTTGAACTCAATACATATCAAGTCTGACCATAGCTAATACAGGCCATAGTGGAACGCCGGGTTTCATGTTCTCTGAGGATTTTCTCAGTGCCTCGTGGAAGGAACGTGTGTATGTAAACATAATCTACATTCACCAGACATTTCATTAGGTGCACCCACGCAATCTAACGAAATCCAATAACAAGTTACCTCAAAGCACTTTACACATGTAGCAGGCCATGAATCACACTCCTCATTCATCCAAGGGAGGGACGATGGAACAATGGGCACAACGGCTGCATCGACAACAGTAGTAGTCAATGATATTGGTCTGCTCCCAACACCGCGGTCTCCGCGGGTAAAAACTGTGACGTAAATTCCATCTTTACAACGCCAAAAATGCTCTTTTTCTGAGACATATTCATTTAACAGTGTTTCACAGTACAGCATTGCAGTGGTTGTAGTTGAATACCTTTCAAATATTGTAAGGCTTTACAGGGGGATTATAATAAATTGGTATGTCGCGAAGAACTTCATTGATTTCACTGGTTTAATTCATAAAGTGATCAAAACTTAGAGGTCACAAAAACACAGATGCACCATCTCCAGAAATTAGATTGTATACAGTGGTGCCTTGAGCTATGACTGACTCGAGTGACGAGTTTTTCGGGATACAGGTCGTCATCAGGCAATTTTTTTGCGTTGACTAGTGAGCAAAACCTTGAGGTACGAACACTTTATGGTAACAATAAACTCAACTGACTTCACACAAAAGCAACAGTTTGGCAGAACAATTCCTCAAAAACGAAGATTCAACCTGTTTAATGCCACTCGCATTTTAAGTCAAATCAAAGTAGACATGAAATAAAGGGAATTACACATTGTGTGTTTGAAACAAACACACAGGTTTGCCTTAAAATCGTTCACTTAGCTTGATGCTAACAATGCAAAAAAGTCAAATGAGCTAACGGATAGCATCAATGCGGCTAAGCAGACCTGAAAAATTCATGGAAATTTGGCATACGACTGTGAAGAGTAATATTAACAAGCCTGCCAAATTGAAATGAATAAACCAATTATAAAAATTTCAAACAATGAATACCACCGTTCAGCTTTCAGATGGTTTCGGGGCACCAAAAGGAAACAAAAGATACTGAATGACTGATAGCTTGTATCATGTATAATCACACTAGGAAGCTCAATTTCAAAATACTTAATGGGTAATATAGTTTTACTTTTAAGATGAAGTGCAGAAATAAATCAACTTAAAAAATTCACAATAAAAACTAGCAAACAATACTTTTTTTAATGCAACAGATGCTGGTAACAAACTGCATCTGCCGACAAACCCTTGCGGTCGATGGCTCGATACAGTAGATATACGCAGCAAGATTATAGAGATTTTGAAAAGTCTGCTCTGTGATGTTGAACAGAAGATTATGTGTAAAGCAGTAATCCACAGTTGGATGGAAAGACGGGCGAGGAGCGACGGAGGCATGTGAGGAGGAATTGGGGGGTGGGTGGGAGTCGCAGGGGGGTGAGAATGAAAGTTGGAAAGCGGTGCTGGCACGAGCGCACACAAACAATGTCGCTGTTTGCTAACACACATTGGTGGTAATTATGCAGAACACGATCTGCATTTCCTGTAGGCGAAGTTTAAATCGCTACTTCTGCCGTCAAATAAATTCATCGTGAATGTCTGTAGGTTACACATTTTGGGATTATCCTGGATTTACGGTTGGGAGGAATACAATTGAAGGGCTTAATCAACAATTTGATCAACCTCCACCAGCCGCCATCAAGTATTTCTACTCTAGAGATTTGTTTTGCTTTATAATCATGCAAAAATTCAATAGCTTTACATCCATGCACAAATATGCTTTTTGTCCTTAGTAGTGGCACAACTGTGTTTCACTAGTAACATCTTTTCCGCTGGTGTACGGAATTTTTGCACACTAACACTAACCAACTCTGGCATACTGCAGATTAGTAGTTAATCGTGTGGCAAAATTGTGCATTACTTCAGCGGCATACTGCACACACCTCTACAAAATTGTGGACTACAACTGGTACACAGTTTAGCCTCTCTAGTAATATATTGTAGTACTAGTATGCCAAAGTTGTACAACTAAGGTGAAAAAAATGTGCTGAGTGGACAACTCTTAGTAGTAATAATTTTTACACTAGTGCCTTGCACTACTGCACTGTTGTGAAACTCAAGTCCTAAGGGCCAGATCTGGCCCTCCACATCATTCTATATGGCCCGCAAAAGTCAGTCACATGCATCAACCTCACGTTTGTTTTTATAATACCAAAAATTGCAAATTGTCTTCATTGTTATCAGTGTTGCGATTGTTTTTCATTATTTTTTCCTTTTTACCAATTCCCTTAACAGATTAATTGAATAATAGTAAAAGAAACTGTTTTTACTGGCCTCTGCTGTCAACGTTAATTATCCAGTATTTTTTATGTATATTGTTCTATCTAATACAGTATTATGATACAATTATACAGTTCTATGGGTTCACAGTCATAATTGACCTCTAAGTGAAACCAAAACTAGTAACAATTTTTTTTTTTAGTAATAACACCCCTGCTGACTACTTTATGACATTCATGCACAATAGTTAAACAGCTTTAGAGTATTAGTAGGACAACTAGATGTTAGTAAAGTAAAACTACTTGTAGGCTTGCCATAATGCATTTAAAACCCACCTTACATGATTGGAATTTCTGTTTTTAAGTTACAAATATGCCATTGCATAGTTGTTTTAAACATTGTTCACAACATTCACTTCCAAGTTTGAGTTCAGAATAAATACTCGGATTTTTGTAGGTAGACATGTCTGAGAAAACCTTTAATGTCATTCACAATACTGCATGATGTTAAGATTACGAGACAAAGTCAAACGCCTATATGCATTCCCAACAGTTGTTTAAAAAAAAAAAAAAAAAAAAAAGACAGGAAATCTTTAAGGACCATGCACTTGGGTATGACAATCATATGTGACTGATTAATGTTATCATCAACCTTATCAACACAAAATCAGTTCATGTTAGGTCTGTGGGCAAGCGGATATTTCTAGATTTCAGTATTTTACCGATTATCACATCAATTGATCAAGTAGTCAGATAAAAATTGATTCAGCATGCGAGGTGCACATATTATATATGTCCACTTGGGGTCGCCAGCCTCATTTTCTACTGTAGTATCTGTGACTTTTGAGTCTGTATGGCTTGAACAGGCAGGACATGAATTGGCCTGACGAGTGACATGGATGTCAGCAAATGAGAGTGTAGAGTTGGCTGGTTTATAGTTGCACTTGATTTATTTTGTTACGTGGGAAATAATCCTAAATTTTGTCCATTGTCTCTCCTTTATGGATTTTTTTCCCTCTTGGCTCGCTACTATCGCCTGAAATTAATTCTACACCGAGTACTAACTGTAGTAAAATTAGCCCGTGTGGGCGAGAGGAAAAAAAATTAAAAAGATTTAGCTTGAACCTTTTTTTAATAGAATGAATCAAGTTATTTGATTTATTGTCACTGCCCTACTTGTTTCATGCATTTGTGTATTTTTATCTTTATTCATATTTTTTATCACAGTCTCCAAATTTACAGTAATATAAAATATTACTTGAATTGAAATACCTACATAAACCTACTTTTGGGTTTACAAATACTTCAAAACACAATGAAAGTATATTACTTTGCCTCTTATTTCACGCCAAAAAAAAAAAAAAACTGCGATTTCATATAGATTTATGTCAATCTCTTCCATTTTGTTAGTGAAACACAAAAAAAGTTTGTGTAGGATAATTTAATACTTTTCTATTTTACTGAGCAGGTTGACGTAAAAATGATTAGATACTGTATTTGTCAATTCTATTTTTTGAGTTTACATACTGTTAAACTCAAAATTATTCATACCTTGGCCAGTTAAGGTGAATATTCTTTTGTTGAAAGTCTTTGTTCTGGCTGCAAAATACACTGTGGGAGGGATTCATTTTTCAAATGTATTTTGTTTGTATATTTATTGACTTTTCTTTTTAGGATGGGGTGAGACAAAAAGTTCCATATCCATCTGTATGCAAAGTTTTAATTTAAAGTTAATTAGAATTATATCATAATAGAAATGACCAGTTTGAGTTTCCAAATTTAGCAAATTGAGTTTCTTCCAAATTGCCATACAAAAATCGGAACATAAAATATTCTTACAATATTAAAAATCCCCCTTTTTTTTTCTAAATTATTACGACTAGACAACTTTTGACACTTTCTTGCATCATTTCCATACAGAAGATACACATTTAACATCTCGAAGGTACGAGTGATTTTGATTTGTCAAACATGAGTAAAACAAATTTGATATCACGTCCCGACAAATAAGTTACCCGAGTATTTACACAAGTAGGAATAGTGTGACACTTTAATGCTTAAGTGGTTCGTAGTGGATGAGCCGCATTGCGTTTTCGTTCTCGATCACTCCCTTGATGAACTCTCCTTCGGCCAGCCGCTCTGTGGGAGGACAAATGAAGAGACGACAAATATTGTACAGCCGAGCCACAAGTAAAATGACTTATCTGAGAAATCCGCTCTTATTGTATACGCGTGCAAAGCAAAGGAGTCAGCTGAGGTTCTACCAGAGCTCGCACGCCAGTGGCCATGTGCTCGCTGCATGGCCACAGGTGGATTTATTATTATTATTATTTTCATTGTTGTGCCCAACAGCTGACTGCCAAATGTAATCTCCGTGCATGTGTGGGAACAGCTGCTGAGGAAAGAAAGGAGGCACGCAGATGTTCAAACCTCAAACCCAATTCAAGTATGGCTCACGGTTTTGTTTTTTTGTTCCTTGTCCCAATGTCAGGGGTGGGGCGGGAGGGAAATGCTCACATCTGTACTGAAGTAGAAGTACAGACACTTGAGTCAATGAAAATAAAATGATAAAGGTAGAAGTATTCTCATCCTGTACTTAAGCATGGGTAGTACAAGTGAATTAATTGCTTCCGTACAAGTAGAAATGTACTACGGATGGGAGCATAGCGCCACATTCTGAGACCCAATATAGCGTCTTCATAGATGGCCTCCTCCAAAATGCTAATTTCTTAATTGGGGGTGGGCAGAGGGGCTGTCTCTCTGTACTTTAGTAGAAGTAATACAAATACTCTTGCATGATTAAAAGTTGATATGTTCCAGCGGTGGGAAAAGTACTGACAAGGTGGACCGAAGTACAGGGAGTCTTCGGGTTAAGACGGTCTCGACCTAAGCCGTTTTCGACTTTACAACGCCCGTCCCCTGTCCCTCATTTTGTCTGGCTAATGTTTGTGCGCCAGGAGTATCTTCTCATTTTTTCCCTCCTTTTTTGGATATAATCGCCCCAAAGAAGAAAGCTGTGTCTTTTAGCAGTGCTTCTGCAGCCAAAAGAAAACCCATTGCCATGGAAACGAAGTTCAAGATCATAAAAATATTGGAGAAAGGAGAGATGCCAACACCACCAAGTCGGTCAGTCGGTTGACCGTGGTGACAATTATCAATGACAAAGCCCGTATTTGAGCGCATTTGAAGGGTTCCGTTCCTATGTCGGATACAATGATCACAATCAAGGTTTTTTCATACTTGTCGAGATGGAGAGGATTGTGGACCAGGTTCCTTCGCGATCGCTAAGCACAGCCTCCCCTTCTTCTTCTCCATTCAACTCTCAGCAGTAATGCTAAGTACATCATCATGTTTAGTTCAATGCATTTTTTTTTTTATACAAGATATTTTGATGTAAATTCTGACTTTAATGGTGGAATCCAATTAAAGTCCAAATTCGAGTTAAGTCGCTACTGTAGGATCGGATCTCATAGTCGTACTACTCCCTGTAGTAGTAAAAAAAAAAAAAAAATCAAAAGTACTAGGTACAATACATGTAAAAAAAAAAATCTATTGATTCCACTCATTGAGATGGGAAAAAAAAAAGTATTTATACTTGGTTATTTCCCAGCACTGCTTACCGTTGTCTTTCTTCTCAAAGTAGGACCAGAGCTTATCGGCTCGCTTCTCAGGCGTGTTCTCGTCCTGCGGTAGCTTGCTCTGGTCTTCCTTGGGGATCAGCTTGAAGATGGCCTAAGAGCCAGTAAAGATAGTAACAGGAATTAACTTCTCTATTTTCTTTTCTTCAGTTAGTATGACAGGAATGTTAGCAATTTCTATCTTTTGACTGGTCAGAGAATTTCTTATAGTCAAGTTCAACTAGCTAAACGGCTCTGTAGTCATTAGGACGTGTTCATACATTTAAAACTGTAATAAGTGTCTCTGGTGAGCATTATGAATATAACTGTGGCGTGATTTAACCATTGTATTCGTTCAGTCCCCCTGGGTGTAACTGAAAATACAAAAGACTCATTTGGTATCTCAAATTTTCATTCTCTCTTGGACGAAACGGAAAATTCCGTTAATCTGTTCTAGCCACCCACCAAAAAATTAACGTCAGATGTTTATCAAAAAGAAAATGCAGCACTGTAAGTACCGCAATACAATAGAATGTAAAGAATTTCAAAGTTTGTACAAAGGTTTATAATTACTGTGAAATCCATGCTAGTTTTGTAAACCCATTGATGGGGTTTAGCATCATGTGTTAGCATTCCGCTAGCAGACCTTCATAAGCAAAGTTAGGAGGTTTTTTTTGTTTTTTTTTTTAAATACACATCATCTAAATTACATTGTGTTATGTTTAGTTTGACGGTAAAGATAAACTGGGAGTGGCTTCCTTTTTGAGGAATGGTTCTTTATTTTTCAATCTCCTGCTTCTTGTCGAGTCTTCTCCAACTCCACTGTTGCCTGTAACACCCCCCCACCCCCCCACCCCCCCGGGGGGGCACTGCTGCCTGCGCACAATCCTCATATACACCATACGTATGTGAAATTCTTCAAGGACCACTTGGTTCTCTTGAAAACTCGGCCACATTATCGCAAAGCGCTGTGACATATGCTGAGAGCCACTCGGCCTCCAGAAGACTGCAAAGCACAACGCTGTCAAGCCCAAGGCCCTTAAAGTGTGTGTGTGTGTGTGTGTGTCCCATTTAGAGAAGAGGAAGCACTCATCTGCCGCATTTAAGACACCTAGATTAACATGGATTAGAGCCAAGACTCAGGCCTGGCGCCAAACAGCGAGAGCTCGCTCCTCTTACTTCCAGCGCTTTGGCAGCCATCTTGGACCCTCTTAAATGGTGCCGTCTGTATGGTTCGCGTTGGAATTGCAGCAAGTTTTTCAAGAACCCGAACACCCAATCAGTTGGTCCAAATGTTGCTTTCTTTCCTTGTGTTTTGTACTCTAAATATTTGAACACAAGTAGCACTAATAGCAATAATTGTTATAGTTGCTAAAAAAAATTAAAAAAACGTGATACAACATAATATCGATGAACTTGCACATTAAGCGTCCCCCCAAAAATCAAGAAATGCAATGTGTCTCACGACAAAAAGTAAACTTTTGCCATAAAAATATAACATTAAAAAAACTGTTTCCGGAATGCAACATTGAATGTATACTGCTTCACATTCCGGTTTTTCATCTCTAGGCGATATTGTGAGTACGTATTCGTTCCATTCATTGAGATGTTTTTTCCAGATATTTCTTACTTACAAATTAGTGTTGCATTGATTATTATTCATTTATCTCATTCAACAACTTGGTTTTTGGTCAATTTTATTAAATTTTGAAATAATTGATTGCGATAGCAACTAAGTTACGATGAAATGAAAATCAATTTTAAAAATGTCCTTTCATATTTGTTGCACAGAAATAGCCCTTTTTTTCTCCTGAAATATGTTAGGTAAAAAATGTTTTAATTGGATGTTGGGTTTTTTTTTTTGTTATTCATTTATCTCATTCAATCATTGTTTAATAGTTTTTAAATATTTTTAATGTATTTTGTAATTTAGCAAATAAATTAAAAGCCATTAATTATTGATTCATTAATGGAAATTAGTGAAATGATCATTTCTTGCATTAATGAATTAGCTGCTTCTTCCCTGATATTTTGTTAATTAAAATAGTTTATTTATGTTCTATGTATTATGATGAATTTGTCCTTCAATAACTTTCATTGTTTAATTACAATAATATGATTTAATACATTATTAAATATTTTATAATTGAATTAATTTTAAATCCATACATATACCAGTGAATGACATATGTTTTACATAATTTCTATACTTTTTCTTTTTTCTTTCTTTCTTTTGATTTGATTTATTATATATATATATATATATATATATATATTTTTTTTTTTTTTTTTTTTTTTTAATTTTTTTTTTTTTTATCTCACCTACAGATTACCTGCCCTATCATAACTTTTAGAAATTTGACGAAAAACTGACAAAGATGCGGGCCCTTCTGTCGCAGAGTACTGTAACCCCGGAAGCAGTACACGTTTTCTTTTGTTGTTAATTTTTTTGTTGAGTTCATCACGTATCCTGCGCAGTACTTGTTGCTTCTCAGGCAGTTGGTGGGACACAAATCTCATTATGTACGCTGCCAACCGGACTCTGTAACCCCTCGACAATTCTGCATCACTATGTTGAGTGATACGGGGGTTAAAAAAAAAAAAAAAAGTCTTTACAGGCGATCTAAAATTTTTGGAGGAAAACAATAACCCTCTTTTGCTGGATTAAACAACAACAGCCGGTGTGTGGGGAGCGAAATGCAGATTAGACGCGTGGGGCGGACAATCTACGTGTGGCCAGAGAGCTAAAGATTAGAGATTACGGGGGAGTCTGGGGCTCAAGTGGGCTGACAATTAGTGCTTAAAAGCGGCATACAGGGATCACCACCTTGGACGTGGAGAAGAAAAAAAAACAAAAAAAAAAACCAGAGTGCCTGGAAGTTGAACAAAATGTTTGACAGTCTGGTTCCAAAGTGCACAGGGGTCAAAAGTACTGAAGTAGGATTAAAGACTCTTCAAAAAAGGTAAAAGGAGTAGATGTCCTGCTATCTGTGCCATTAATACGTTTCATAATCAAATGAGCATTCATACATTTAATAATCTGGTGAGTATGATATTCAGTTGGTGCCTTGATTTATGACTTTAATTCATTACGTGGCCACAAAATGGTCCTGGATGGAAATGCCACAAATCTCTTCCAACTACTCAAAAACACTAATAAAAAAAATTATTTAATAAAAAAGGAGCAATTTATCATACTGTCTTATAATAATGTGATTAAAGAGTATAAATCTTTTAACAGACTGTGCATCATGATATTTCAATGGGCATTGTTCTGCTCCTTCTTTCCCTACTGACATGAATACAAACGTCCTTCCCTTGTTCCAGCCAACTGAAAACCAACGACAAAACTGATTGGAACATGTTTTGTAAGTTAACTTTTGATAACGCTGAAAGAAACAACACAACCTGAGGACAAAATAGTTTCCCTAAACGAGGAAGGTGCTCGCGCTGAGAAGGACCAAAATCACTCGATACAGGTTTCCTGTTAGCTAAATTCAGAATGGATTATCAGAACTGAATTGAGAATAGGTCTTGCATGAGGAAAAAAATTGAACTCAATTAAATAATGGTAACTACTGAAAAGTACAACCAGCCTGTCTGCTTTTTATTCCCCAAATTAGACAAAGAATTTTTAGAACCCAGTGTTTTGCAGGCAATACCTTTGCCACAAATCCTTCTTGTAGCAGACAAAATGAAACCTGAGACCCTGGATGGCGTATTAACTTTCTACCCTGAAACTGTTGCCATCGTCGTCATTGCTACCTGGTTTGAATTCCTTCATCTTGCCACTGCCCTAGTGTTTTCCTCCTCAGAAGACTCCAAGATCTCAATCAATCACAATCTCAACCATGGCTGACTCTTTATTTACATCTTTTGATGTTTAAAAAAATTAACAGGACTATGTTCACGAAGGTTGGAGTAGAACGTTACAGATCTTCCAATCGCTGAAAATTTGGTTGTCTCTGGCCAAGACCATTGACAATTGACGTATGACCATTAAAAATGTATCCTATCACCTGCCCCTCCCACCCCCACAAAAAAAACAACAACAACAAAAACAAGACCTCTGTTGGTGGAATGATGCTACAAATTCTCCTTTTGCTAAGGATCGAAGATTATTCTTAGTGTCTACCAGAAGTCGACCCATCTTACCTGGCAGATTTCCGTCACTTCGGTCTTGTTGATGTATCCGTTCTTGTCCACGTCGAACAGCGAGAACGCCCACTCCAACTTTCTGGTGGTCTTCCCGGTGGAGGTCATGTGCAGGGCGATGATGTACTCCTTGAAGTCCAGCGTGCCGTCGTCATTGGTGTCGAAGGAGCGGAACACGTGGCGGGCGTAGCTCTTGGCGTCGCTGTCCGGGAAGAAGCGGCCGTAGATCTGCTCGAACTCCTCAGGCGTGATGCGTCCTGTCGGACATTGCTTTTGGAAGTTTTCGTACCACTGGCCGATCTCGTGCTCGGTGAACTTGGTGCTCAGCTTCAGGTCCTCCAGGATTTCCTTAGACAAGGCGCTACTCGTGCTATTCCCCATGGTTGGATTTGGCAAGTGTCTTAGAATAGAAGCGACGTTTGTGAGCCTGTTCCTGATCGCCGGCTATCACGTAAAGATTTGCAGTGATCCCTGTAGGAGATTAGAGTCCAGATCCAAAATTCAACCTTAAAATGTTTAAAACACAAGAAGGCGAGAGAAGAACTTTACCTGTCGTTGTGCACGTCGAGCGTCTCAGAGGCGTAAGAGATAAGTTGGAGGTAAGTAGGGCAAGGGGGGAACTATCTCCTAATGTGGGACCAGGATAATTCTGTTAATGCGGGATTTAAGGTGGCTGAGCTTTTGTCTGAAATGAACATCTTTGACGGTACTCCTGCAAAGAGCTACAACATTGTTTGTGTCCGACCATATTTTCGCACTTAAAAATCTGAAATTTCCTCCAAAATGGACAAAGCACCTTACAGTGTTTTTGTGAGACTACTTTAATAAAGTGCGACCAATCACGCCGGTTACATAGATTGCATCTATGCAAACTAGCATATGTGTTAGCGCGCATGCATACCACCACAGGGTGGGGATAACGAGGCAGCGAGGAACAAGTGGAATGACTTGCCTGCACGTGTCATTGTGTAGGGGTATGTAAACTTGTTCTTCTACTTACAAAAGTACAAGTCCAATTGTTCCTTGCAGTCTCGCGAGCAACTTAGTATTATGTTTTAAGATAGCGCACGTTTTACGGTGCCTGCACCCAATAATACGCTGCACCTTATGTATGTGTTAAATACAAACATAGCACTTGTAACTGAGACTGAGCCTTTTAATATGGTAAACCTTATGATTGTGAAAATACAGTATTTACCGATTGTGCTGCTGCATTTCTCCACTGTGAGGCCATGCGTTGAACTCAGAATTTTATATATATTACTACGCGAACTATGGATTTCTTAGGGATTAATTAAGATGTTTCCAATTGGAAGTGCAAGTGTCTGAATATCTGTCCAGGCCAAAGTTTACCAATCTAAACTTATATTGACTTTTATGCCTCTGTTTGCCTTATCGAACTAAAGTTGACATGTTTGATCTTTGCCCTATTCATTTCCAGGCCAAGCCTTTTGTTTTCCCAGGCCACAATGGACATAAATGACTCAAACAAAAAGGTTCCGACGTTTCCAAAAATGTTCATGTCGACGCCTTTATTTGACGTTTAAATGATGCTAAATCGGATGTGCTCGCTCATTTGATTGCAGGATAGACTTTGCACCATAAATATGCCCTGTGAGTCCATCTATTGGATTAGCCGTGGCCTGCCCTGCCCTGTCCCACCCAATCCAACACTTAGCCAATTAGCATCGTCGACATCTTCTGGGACAGTCGTGGCCAGTAATATTAGCCCCTCAATAACAGAAAAAACAACACACCCCGACATTTAACGCTAACCCTGACTGGAATATGTTAGAGCAAAGGACTAATGTTCTCACATGGCATATTATGGATGTTTTGGCATATTTGCTATACATTAATAGCTGTATGTGAAGCTAATGAATTGACTTTCCATAACTAATTGGGATCGATGTATATGTAACTAAAGTGGCTTTTTTTGTGATAGACTATTAATATATGTGATTAAAATTCACATTATGACAGTATTTTAATATTGTGATTTCAAGTGGCAAACCATTTTGAGGAACCATTTTCTCTAAAATAATTAGACCAGGACACATGTTTTGTTCCATTAACCTTAGTAGTAGTTGATGCTACATGAGCATTTATTTTAGCAATGTTTCTTGTAAACCACATAATATCTTATCGCTATAACAGTTTTGTTTACTACATACTTTATTTAATTACATAATCATCTCTTTGTCGCTTAGCATATATTTGCCTTTGGCAACTTGTATTGAGTACAGTTGTTAGAGCTAGCTGCTAGCCATTGCTAATGTTTATTTGAGAACTGCTTATTTTAACACATGTTACAACACATTAGGAAGGACTATGTTGATCATGTCATTACTTAATGATGTCTTTGTTGCCTAAAACACTTAATGTGGGCATTTCTCTGGTCCTCTTGTTGGCGGTCAGAGCGAAACTTGTTACAGCTAACTTTGACTTGCAGAACACATCTATAGTGATCTGCATTCGTTAATACATTGGCTAATGAGTATATTTGATGAGTTTGCATTTTGTTTGATTAGTTTTTTTGTTTTTTGCAAAATTAGTGTTTTGAAATGTTCCATATGATATACGCAATCCAGATATTTGATATAGTATTGATATTTACAATAATGCAATTGAGACAGTAAAGTCCATACGGATGGCCCAGGTAACGAAATCCATACTAGAAGGTTTACCCTCCTCCCCCACCCCCTAAAAAAGAAAAAAAAACACACAGCTTGTTAGACTGCTTGAAATGTCCCAACAGGGCTTTTCAATTCAAGCCCAAGATAACCAAGAGTCCATGTTTGCACAAAAATGACGTGAGAAAGAGCCAAATTGTTAAGGGAGCCGAAACAATGCCTTGGCGGGACACCATTCCAATGTCGAGAGTGACAGAATTCAGTGCAGAGGAAGGGAGTAGCTCCAAGATAAATATCACTTAATGGCTCATAATGACACTTAATGACAGACGACCATTTCCTCGTGGACGCGAGTAAAGACAGGAACAAATAAAAAAACATCAAGCCGACAACAGTCTCGACGAGAGCTGCCCCCATCTTGAGAGGCCTCCACTTGTGACGCACTTGATAAGGTGACCGCTCCGAGGCTGCCTGCACCCATTTCTCCACACATTGTCCAAGGAGAGAGGCACGGTCACTTCCAGGCCCGTCTGGGAACAATTTTTCTCCTGAGACATTTTTCTCACCTAAGGTAAGAAAGATTATATTTCTCTGCAGATGATCGACCGGGGGCAGGTACTGCAGGTAGAATGAAAATGAGAAAACTGTTTTACAGTCGGCTGATTAATAGAATTCCATTAGCAAGGGCATTGCTGGACTTCTCAAAGTTAATATATTCTCTAGTGATTTATACTGTAACGCATCCTTGGCCCACTCTGCTGCTGTGATTACATTTTGTAAGATGTAAAATAAAGTATTACATTATTCCAAGATTTTAATATATTTGTGTATATACTCAAAATATACTCAAATTACCAAGTACTATTTGATATATATGCATGTATGTATATAGCTGTGGAGCGTTGGCCTCACAGTTCTGAGGTCTGGGGTTCAAATCCCTGCTTCGCATGTGTGGAGTTTGCATGTTCTCTACGTGCCCGCGTGGGTTTTTTTCCAGGCACTGAGGTTTCCTCCCACATCCCAAAAACATGCAACATTAATTGGACACACTAAATTGCCCCAAGGTGTGATTGTGAGTGCGGCTGTTTGTCTCCATGTGCCCTGCGATTTGCTGGCGACCAGTTCAGGGTGTACCCTGCCTCCTGCCGCTTGACAGCTGGGATAGGCTTCAGCACTCCCCTTGACCCTCATGAGGATAAGCGGTGAAGAAAATGGATGGATGGACAATATTTACCTCAGGACGCGCTTTAATTCACTTCTTTTAAAAATAAGGTAAAAATATTATCTTTATTCTTCATTCATGTTTGTTTTGGAAACAATTTTATGTAAACCGACATGTTTTATATTTTCATTTTCCATGTTTAAGTTTTAAAAGTATTGTCTTGGGAGGGAAAAAGATCCTGAGTTGGAACTTCAATTTTGGTGTGAATTGTTGTTTTTTTTCCCCACCTCTCTCCCAAAGTCACAAAATGGAGAGAGGATGTAAAATAAATAAAAATACATATATATAAAGATTAGCCATCCATCCATTTTCTTTTGCCGCTTATCCTCACGAGGGTCACGGGGAGCGCTGGAGCCTCTCCCAGCTGTCAACGGGCAGGAGGCGGGGTTCACGCTGAACTGGTTGCCAGCCAATCGCAGAGCGCATTGAGACAAACAGCTGCACTCACAATCACACCTCGGGGCAATTTAGTATGTCCAATTAATGTTGCATGTTTTTGGAATGCGGAAGGAAACAGGAGTGCCCGGAGGAAACCCACGCAAGGCATGTGGAGAACATGCAAACTCCACACAGGCGGGGCCGGGATTGAACCCGGGACCTCAGAACTGTGAGGCCAACGCTTTCCAGCTGATCCACCGTGCCACCTAGATAAAGATTAAATTTTCATTTTCTTTAGGAGTATCAAAGGAAGAGCATCCCCCATGGAAACCTTGGACGCTTCTACTCTAGCAGCTTCAGCTGTCAGCTATGACCCTAAAACCGAGGCCGTGACGTTGCCGGGAGGCGTGGTTTCTGTGGCCGGCATCGCCGTGGTAACCGGCGGCGTGGAGCTGTCCTGCGGCTCGTGCATGTTGGCCTTCGGATTTTGGGGCACACTCATCGGTTTCAGCTGCGTGGGCGTGGGTGCGTGGGACCAGCTAAACCACTTCAGCGAAGGAACCTCTCACTTACTGGCACTGGGACTGCTGATCCTGGCCCTCAGCATTGCCCTGGTCGGGAGCGTGCTGGCCTTCTACCTCCTGACCAAGAGGAGGAGGGAGATGAGGCGTGGTAGGAGGCAGGACGGCAAGGAAGTACTTGTGGAGGAGAATGTAGTCAAACATCTCACAGTGTAGCTGACAGACGAAAGAGTTTTTGATTTGTTTGTGTAATTAAGATAAATGTTGTGCAGTCGCTCCTCTTGACACGTTAACTCTTCTGTTTTATCTTTGAAATGGGTGACATGATACACCGTAGTGGACTCTGAGCCTGACGGATTTGTAAAACCGTCCCACTAGTACTAAAATAGTTTAAAACTCAAGTGTCATGCCTGTAAACATTCTAAAATAGATATTGTAATGAAAAATACATATAACATTATTCACTTCAATGTCGATCCGAAAAAATAAATATGAGCGGAGAGCGAGCCGCACCTACTGTTTGCACCTACCTGTCATTTGGAACCCACGAAGCTCTGGTCCTTTGCACCCGTGCATTCCATTTTTCATGACAAACTGGGTCTTTTTGAAAAGTATGAAGAATGAATCCATCCTCCCGAGGGTTCGAACAATATCCAGCAATGCAACGAGCCGGCATTTTGGCTAACACGAAGGAAGAAAGACCTACCTTTCTGCAGGTAAAACTGGTATTAACACATGAAGCCACCTGAGTGGGCGTCTGCTACTGACGTCACTTCCTGCTTCTTCAAAACAAATCCCTCGAGAGGATTTTCATGGCGGGAGTGACAAAAAGCCATATACGTCAAAATCATCTTGTTAGGTGAAAAAACGGATGGGTCCATTCCGCCTGCCTTTAATTTATTAATAACATACTAAAAATCTGGCATTTCATGACAGTGGACCTTTAAGTCTGTGGTTTTGAGCTGTTGTCACCATGGTAACCAACTTTTGCCTTTTGTTGCAAAGTTGTAATCCATATTAAGAGAAGTTAAAAACAATAAAGAACATGTTTTCTTAAAAAAAGGCCATTTTGAATGAGTTTGATATCCCACCAAAAGCATACTGTTCCCCATAATGTTTGCTCACCAGAGGCTGAGCTGCTGAACTAGTGGCTAAAACATGAGGTGGTTACAGTTTCTTTCACTTACCTAACATGTTGCATGTAGGAAATTTATGCCTCTGTACTGTCATGCGAAAATCAAACAAACAAAACCTGGATATGTAATGTTTTATGAGGTGTCTGGAACCCAATTTTGAGTCTCGACCCACCAGTTGCGAATCGCTGGTTTACGTTACATCGGCCTGCACTACCAATTCTGAAGATTAGATTGACGTGGCAACACACAGAGGCTGAAATCTAATTGGATAATAACATCTATATACAAACACTGCAAGCAGTGTAGCCAATACAAATGTTATGAAATGAAGGAAATAGACTAAATGGAATTGAGGGTATAAATGTAACACAGTGCTTCTGATAGTGTTGAGGCCAGCAAAGAAGGCCTCATTGACCCTGACCACCATCAACGGATGATAGGAAATAGTCAAAGTGCAACCTCCAAGTCTATCTTATCTGTTCTCTGAATGTGGTTGACTTCCAAGTTGTTCTCATCACCAAACAGGAAGGGAAGTATTTGGCTCTTGAACATTAGTTTGTAAACCTGGGGCCTTTGTGCGGTTGCCTGGCAACCAGTACAAAGTGTAACCTGCCCCCTGCCTGATGACAACTGGGATAGGCCCCCGCACTCCCGCGACCCTCGTGAGGATAATGCATGGATGGATGGATGTTCCCTTAGCTTTCTATAATCAGCCTACTTTAAATTCATCAGTATTATATGGTTGATTGATTTGATTTAATTTGTTCCTTAGTTTGGACACGTGTGAAAGTGACATGGATATAATAATAATAAAGCTAAAAAATGCGTACTCAAAAAGAAATAGGAAGAAATAAAATATATTTTCTTCTGCCTCTATTTCTACTTTCATATATCCTATAAAACTATTACAATAGAATTTTATAATAAATGTTTAACAAGATTTCCTGTAGTACCAGCCTTGGGAAAATCGAATAGAAAATAAGAAAGTTATTAAAGTTAATTAAGACGTTAGCCAGAAAATCATCTTGAAATAATCTGCCTGGTAATGTTGTCTCGAGTAAATCAATACAAATTTGGCACACACAGGCGTTCCAAATGCTGCTGTAGTGTTTGTCTTTGGACGGAATGTGACAGCCGCCCGAGTTAAAAGGTCATACTGTGTTCTGACTGCTTCAACTGGCTGTGGTTTGCCGGTTCTTTCTTCAGGTATGTGAAAAATTTTCACAATCAGGTACGGGCGCTTGAACTCACCCCAAGTCACATGACACAGCACATGGTCACGTGGTTCAAGTTTCAGGAACCTCTTTTTTTTTTTTTCTCCCTCCCTCCAAAAAAACTACCAGCCGTCCAAGCCCCGCCCCTCGCCCCCATCCTATTGGTTAGCACATGTTGACGCTACATCCTGATGGGCCAGAAGTAAAACGATGACTCGCGTCGAATCCGAGCCCCGCCCCTTTCCTCTAACCTGCCTCTCTGCAGTGTAATTGACACTTCCCCCCCACCACCAGCACAGAATAAACCAAGGAAAGTTGTTCAAGTCGCGAAATAAAACTCACCCAGGTCCCTGGAGTCACATTTCGGCGGTGAGTTGTGTCGAACGCAAAGGCGACGACTCGGCGTTCGAGTCTCAGGTGTCTCCTGTCACTCACGTTATTTATTTGTACTGAGTGTCTGTTGAACAGTGGCACCGTGGCGTTTCGTAGTTTAGCCATAGATTTTCCTCTCAACGTTGACGTGTCTTAGTTCGGATACTGCGTTTATTTGATCGTTTACATGTGTTGGAGATCCTTTTTTTTCTTTAAACACACGCGCCCGCTGCCCTTAAGTTTATAGTAATATTTAACAGAACACGTGTTTCCTTTGCCTTAATGCTGACTAGGCTCACTTAAGACAACAGGACTGTCAATTACTTACAAATGAATCTTAAACCACGGAATGTTGTCCCAACAGAAATGGAATCAGGTTGTAGGTCATGATGGTGTACTTTCAGGGCGATAACATGATGATTTTGTGTACAGAGCTGCAAGGATGGTTGTTATCATTTATGTACAATATTTCAAGTTACTTTGGTGTTACAAAGGCATGTGATACAATTAAGAATATTCGGATACTTGTACCGCTTGGCAATGTACGATATTATTATGACATACTTTTACCATGGAGTAAAATATTACCCACATTTTTTTAAACCTTTCCAATTAAAATGTCGTGTTCTTAGTATTGTGCTTTTTTTTTTTTTTTTTTTTTAATAAGTCACAAGTTCGTCATGCACCGCATTCTGACGTTCCACCGGCAATAATGAATGGAAATAAAGAAGAGGGCATGTCAAAACTTGAGCAGCGTCTGCTATTTTGACTGTTAGCACGAATATGATCCAACTCTTAAATGCATTGCCGAAATGATCATTTTGTCATTTCACGCGTGACTTTTTTCCTCGGTGACAGTCCCTGAGGATGCCGCCCGTGTGGACCACAAGTGAAGCATGACCTTTCGGAGGATGGGTGGCGCTGGACTTTGCCCAACAGTTCCAAAACAAGATAGATTGCGTAAAATTGTAAAATCACTCGCGGCTGATGCTGAGTGGGCGCAGCGTTGAAAAGCCGATGGAGTACAGTGAGAGAGAGTTGTGCGGGGAGGAATTGGAGCTCGATCCCAATATTGTCAGCGAGGAGGCGGGAAAGCTGTATTCTGAATTACAGGTAACATTTTCCATCTGTTCATCTCATTTTCACTGTGCTGAATTGAAACCAATGCTCGGCTGTATCACGCAGACAGTTATTGAGACCCATGGCGAGGGTGTGGTGGAGTCCCTGGTACCCATATTTGTGTGGGTACTGGAGGGGCTGGCCAACTGCAAAGCCCAACTGAGAGAAAGGGAGGACGAGGCGGAGAGGGAAAGGCTTGAACGGGAGGACCTGCTGGAACGATACCAGAATGAAAAGGCGCAGAGAAAAGAAAGTCAAGAGGTGCTCCGGAATTTCAAATCTGTTGGCTTGGGATTTAATTTTTCAATGCTTTCATTTGATATTATGCTCCTTTTTTTTCCTCCAGAGGTATTTGGAGCTGGATGACCAAATTGAGCAGGAAAGGAGAGCAATGCGAGGGAGGGAAAAGGAGCGAGAAGGCAGAGAGCGACGCCTCGAGAAAAAAGCCAGGGAGCAAGCGGATCAATGTGAGTGTTTATATACTGCAGGGGTGCCCGGACTTTTTTTTTACCCCAAGATCTACTTCTCAAGCATCCAGCCTCTCGCAATCGTTGGGTAGGGGGTGGGGGGGGCTGACTTTTTTTTTTTTTTTGAATGGCCAATGATGAAATAGAATGACCAAGTCACAAAGATCTACAAATGTGCTAAACATATTTATTTTAAAGTATATTGAGGATTCTTTATGCGTAACCGCATGAGTCAGTATTACACAACATAATTGACTTTAAAAAAATTTTTAAACTATCTGAGTTCCTGTTGATGATCACTAAACATCACACGAATGAAAATGCACACCCGGGCTGTGTCACTCACGTCAGTGGATTCGTCCAACTGCAGTGAGAAACACTCACAATCTCCGATGTCCTTCCACACATCAGCCATTGCTTCACAGCGATTGTAACTGTACTCCTTTACAGCCGCAGAGATTTTATTGAAGATAATATTTCCGACTTATTTTTAAAAGATCAGAACAACGAGTCAGCTGTGCCTCTTTTGAGTGTGATGTGACGAACCCGGAAACGATAGTGGCGGCTTTCGCTGTTGAACTATATTGTGTGAAAAGAGACTGCTGTGCGGCCAGTTAGGATTTTCGTTCGTTCACTTTTCTCATTCTCAGGTTGCTTTTCGGCGAAATGTCGGTGTCGTATTTTCCATAAACAGTTTGAAGATGCGGTTCCACATTTCACTACACTGGCAGAGGAGGCAAACGCACTTCGAAAATGACATTGTGGAAAAAAAAAAGTCCGCCTCACTTTCCGTATGAAAGTGATACGTTTTTGTCTTCTTTACGGCAGCATCCATACTCATGTTTAAGATTTCTTAAGCGAGAGCTTAAAATAGGGGGGGGGACACTCACTGACAGCGTGTTTTCCTGTACTGTCGTCATTTGCTCATGCGCGGTGAGCTAAGGTTAAACAAAAAATACGGCTGATCTCTTTTTTTTTTTTTTCTCGGCACACCGTCGCGATCGACCAAAACTGCCTCGATCGACGCATTGAGCACCCCTGGTATACAGTGATGCCTTGACTTACGAATATAATTCTTTCCATGTCCAAGCTCGTCACGTAATTTGCTCACAGTCAGTGACTGTGATCAGTTGTGTGCACGTTTCCTCGATGGAACATGGCAAGAAAGTGCTTGTTAAGAGCCAGTCATAATAAACCTTTTCCTGCTGCGCTTCTATTTGCGAGTTGTGGAAGTAAGCAGAAAGTCCGCCTCCTCAGCTTGCCCGCACTGTAGCGAGTCGCTCCGTCTGACTCGGCAGTTTCCCATGGAGGCCATCGGAACCCACCGGTTGCAAGCACAGCAGCAATCACTAGTGTCGTTTTGCATACATTTTTTAATATCGACTATGAAGAGACATTTGATCAAAGTATGTAGTCCTCCTAAATGTATCTATTGTTAAATGATCAGTGTATTGTTATTCTGTCTTGAAACAATGTATTATTAAACATGATTCAAATTTGTAAGTAACAGTAGTGACATATAATCGACAAAGCACATACTGTGGATGTCAAAATTAAACCATGACTCATTTTGATCTAGTTTATATACAAAACGCTAGAAAAAAAACTATTTTGATGGCATGGGACCGTTCAGAAATGTGATTTGTTCAGATTTTCTATGGTCCCACACAGAAGCAACATTTTTAAAGTTACTAATCGATGTGAAGCACGGTTAAAAATAAAAGAGGAGGCAACAGCACGGGGAATCAGTCGGATGAGGTGCAATCTTACCGACCTCACATTCGATCTGTGGTTACCTTACACACTTTGAAACAGAACAGCTGTGTCATCCGCTTAGCCGCCTCGTTCCTGTTTGTCTATAAACACAGACAGATAATATAAGACCATTTATTTTGGCTTAATATGCTCTAATGTGTTATGTTATAATGATTGTTTTGATTATTATAAAGTGATATTGTGAGGCAGTATCCAAAGTTGCACATTTACATTTGAGCTTTTTGGTCTATTTGATGTTGGTGCGCTAAATAAATAAATAAATAACAATAAAAAAAAGTTTCAAGTTACTCAAGAGTTACTGAATAGTTTTTTCTCTTGAGTACTTCAAGTACTGCACACTCATGATTCTAAAATAAGTACTCTTACTTGAGTACAATTGTTGGCTACTCTACCCACCTCTCTATAATACCGGTGGTACCTCTAAATAAAAATGAAGCCGTTCTAGAAAACGTTAGAATTCAAACCATTGTTGTTTTTGCTGCAGAAAAACATATTAGCAGTATCACTGTACTAATCTAGTACGGTAATAACTTTGGGTGTGTTTTTCTGACCTTCGTAAAAACCTTTATCAACTCCATCAGTGAGCTCGAGAGTGCCTCTTACCCCTGAAGCCATATTTGTTATTGTTGTGTTTCAGTGGCAGCCTTGGAGGAGGTGAAGTCAGCCCTGGGGAGAGAGCTGAGCACGCTCAAGCTTACACACAATAAGGTCAGATATTGTTCAATTTATTGTAAAACTTGTGTGTCAAAATCATCCTTACATATCTACTGTTTATAGTTTAGCGCACATGGTTTCTTTTTCGTCTTATCCTTTCCGTCATTTGTGTTCTTTCATTTAGTTGGCTCACTCATATCGAGAGCTCCTGGAAAAGAGGAAGGACTCTGAAAGAGATTCACCCCTGAGGTTGTTATTATTCATCACTTTATTTTCCTTCTTGTAAAAATCCAATTGTCAGCTACATAGTGCTGTTGTTAGACACTCCTACCAGATTGAAACACATTTTCTGGATGTGGTTTATTCTAATGTTGTTTCTTTGCATTTGACGCATTCAGGACTCACACCCCCCCCAAACATGCTGAAGTCCCATCCACTCAAGTCATGCCAGACTCAAATTCTCGGGTAAATTGACTATAACAATACGGCTATATTTTCATTTCATGTGTGTGCGTCAATGAGTGAATGTGTCCTGCTTGCTTTTAACAGAGGGCACACTCCACCTCTGGCACTCTTTGTTTGGAAGATACCGAACCCAAGGAGGGGAAGGTGTTGCATATTATAAAATCTGCCTCAGATCAGTTTGTGAATGACATCATAAGCTCCACTCCCGAATTGAGACACTTCCACGGCTCCGTAGCTGATGCAAGGTAGTTCATCTTAAAGCTCATGGTGCATGTATTTGTTTGCAAAATAGGCAAAGTAGTAATTATGTCAGCTCACTTTCATTTGACATTCAGCACCCCAGCAAGATCCAACACAGAAGCACCTCAGACCAGCTTGGAGGATGAGCTCAAGGAGGGGAAGGTGGAAGAACAAACAGAAGGGGTGAAGCAGGAAGAATCCAGGGAGGGCAAAGTAGAAGAGGATGAGGAGGAGCAGGTGGACGACGACAGCATGGAGTGGGAACTACGTAACACGGACTCTGTGTTCTCCGAACTGTCGGAGCTAAGTCAGGATTTTGTGGAGAGTGTGGACCAAGGGGCCAGCGTCAGAGGTAAAAAAAAACTTCTGCCCTAAAATGGTACACGCTTCAACTATTTATCCATTGTTCACATTTTAAATAGAATATCTATTTTCCCCACTAGGTTTCATACAACCTTCCTTATTTTTTTTTTTTTTTTTTTTGTTTTGCTTTGCACCTGTAAAGCACCAGCCTGGGTTGACTGACATAGTTAGTATTGACCAATACGTAATTGGATCTGACCCCTCACCAATACATTAAGAATATACTATATATAGTGTGTCTAGTGTGGTTGATATATATTTTTTTTCCCATAAGAAACATTACATCATTATATAGAAACGCAAGAATGTATGACCCAATGCAGCTGCAGTTACATGGTTCCACTCACCTACAAACAACATAGTTGACAAATTGCCACGTCAAATCCAACCAGTGGGGCACAAGTGTGCTTTTCTTAGGAGTCGTCAGCCCGTGAACCTGACTGTTTAGCCAGGCAACAAGCTGGCTGGACAGTGGATTAAAGGATTTTACGGAGTGCGTGGAAAAACTAAGACATTAACACTGTTCATACGCTGCAGAATGAGCTGGAAGGGTGTGTAAATTGTGTAGCTAACGTGGTTCACTACATTTTAATTGGCCATTGGTTACTTGGCAAACAGGCAGCGCGAACTCTGGTCGTGTAAGCAAAATCTTCCCGTATCTCACTCCGTGCCTATTTTTCCTTTACGAACTATGGAGAAGCATGAAAAGTTGTGGCAATTTCGAACACAATCTTTGGCAAAATAGGCGCTGCCCACTACAGAGCACTGTAGTTGGAGAGCAAACACACTGCCTTGGTTTCTCATCATATGATCAGATTGGGACAAATCTAATCACAATGCGTTAACATCAGTAACTTGCTCATTCCTCACAGTGTCTTGAAACATTCAATTGGATTCTCCTCTGTCTAGGGAATGCTGACCAGTTTGAGGAGATTCTTTCTCAGTACGAGGAACTCAAATGCACCCAGTGAGTCCTCCATTAGATTTCGTCTGACTGCCTTTTTCACCGGAACGAGTGATTTAAGTGTTTTTCTTTTTCTTTTCCTTGCTTTTGACTTCCAGTGAGTTGGTAGAAGCTGCCCGCAAGGCTCTAATATCTCGGGTGATGGAGCTGACAGACGACCGCTCCTCTCTGAAACTGGAAGTGACCTCTCTCCGGGAAACCGTGTCACGAGTCGAAGGCCGGATGAAGGAGAAAGAGGAGGAAATTAAAAGGTGTCCGTGTCATTTTTGTCCTCCTTTGTTTGGTGATTTCATGTCGTAATTTATTATGTACTCATGTGATCTTTTTTTCTTAGACTCAGGGAAAAACTGGAGAGATTTCAGTCATCAGATTCTGAAGTAAGGATTTTTATTTTATTTTTTTAAACGTACAGGCATCATTGAACTATAATTTTATTTATCGTTATACACAATTACTCTACGTTTGTTTACAATACACCTTGACGTACGAGTTTAATTCTTTCTGTGAACACACTCGCAACTCAAAACAATCATAGGCTTGAACAATTTTTGTAAAGTAAAAATGTTAATTGCTGTTAATCCTTTCCAGCCACCAAACAAAAAAATATTCTAAGCACTTTACACTATGTCAGTGGAAAACATACAATAATAACATCAATTATTTGAATGTTATGGATTATACATTCATCCATTTTCCGAGCCACTTATCCTCATAAGGCTCGCAGGAGTGCTGCAGCCTATCCCAGCTGTCATTAGGCACGAGGCGTGGTACACCCTGAACTGGTCGTCAGCCAATTGCAGGGCACATAGAGACAAACAACAGTCGGAATCACAATCACACCTCGGGGGAATTTAGCCTCCAATTAATGTTGCGTGTTTTTGGGATGTTGGAGAAAACCGGAGTGCCCGGAGAAAACCCACGCATTCAATCAAATCGGAGCTTTATTAATCTTTTGTAAGGGAAAAATCATTTTTGTTACAACTGGGATAGTGGCTCTCATGAGACTGTGCACGTGTGGCTACCGAGTGGGTGTATAATCCGTACGCCGTTTAACAATATCAATCTTTCCATTCAGTCCTCATTAGCCACATCCATGCGGCACTTTTCTCGCTCTGAAATGGCTCGTGTGGTCATGGAGAAGAACCAGTACAAACAGCGGCTGTTTGAATTGCAGGAGGCCATTAGGCAAACCCAGACACTTAGGTACATCATGTTTTGTACCATTATTGTCTGAATTTACAATTTTACCCAGGGTGACATCGTATTTTCCCACAAACTGATTTTGAGTTTTATTTTTCCTCTTTTGAAGGGCAACAAAAGAAGAAAGGCTCTCAGAGGAGAGAAGGTCAAGTGTTTGGGCAAAGTAAGTTTGGACTTTAGGGCTTGATTCGAAATGGATGCTGCTCGCCTTCCTCGAAAGCAGTAAAACCATCTGACTTCTTTCAGTCAATCAGTGAAAAAGTCATTGATAATGATAAAACGTTGACGCTTGGTTTCATTTGATTGTAACACATTTTTCCACGCGTTTGGAGATTTTGCTACGGTCCGATTAATCCAAGATTAAAGGACACCATACTTTTAGTGAAGCATGTTTTACATCAGCTCGAACTGGTGAAAGGAATTATGAACAGTTTGAACTTTATTTGGGGTTAATCAGATGGCCTTTAAATGTTGGCAGGTCTGTGCTGTCTTCCTTTTAACGTTATTTTGAATGTGATTCGTTCATTTTTAACGGCCTCATCTCATTTCTAAGAGGGTGTGCGCACTTGTTTGCAATAAATTACCATTACCGCATTTTTTAATTTTTACTTTTCCTCTCAAAAAGAAAAAGAGTTGTACATGATACGGGTCACTATGGTGGAAAAAGTTTTAAAACAATCTATCCTTGTCCCGTTGTTCTGTCACAAAAACGTGACATTTGAAAACAGAGGTGTGTAGACTTTAGATAACTTAGTTACTGCAAGACTTTAGCCTATTTCATTCCATTATTGATTTGATCGTGCTGCAATCATGAGCAAACGTCAATCCAAATTTCTCAGGTGCCTTATCTTGTGTCCCCTTTCTTTCAAAGGTTCAATCGCTTTTTTGGCCTGACCAAACAACCGTTGATTCTACCTAGAGCAACTTTCACATCAGTCACTCTTCCTCCTCTGCCGACGCCTCAACAGCGACAGGAAGTTACTCAAAGTCAGGCCGAGTAAGTGATTGTGGCCATGTCAGTCTGCTGTCATGCTTCCCTATGGCCATTATCTCATTAAAAGACAATACTGTATCCATCCGTCCATTTTGTTAGTTGCTTATCCTCACAATGGTCACGGGGGGGGGCTGGAGCCTATGCCAGCTGTCAACGGGCAGGAGGCAGGGTACACCCTGAACTGGTTGCCAGCCAATCGCATTCCACATCGAGACAAGCAACAGTCGCACTCACAATCACACTTAGGGGCAATTTAGAGTCTCCCATTAATGTACAATACTGTACATCAAATTAAATAATTTCAGCACCATCTGGCATGTTGAAACCCTAGGTTTTGGTGTTAGATTCTAAGAATTTATACAATCTATAGGTTTTACGTCTTGGGTGGGCAATCTTTTTAGACTCAACTCCATTTGATTTTTAAAAAGGACAGATGTTAAAAAAATGGGAAAATGTGTCTGTAAAATACAATTTCAAAAATAGAAATTACCATTTGATTTGTAAATCATTAAATTTAATAAAATATGTAATTCAAATTTTTAAAATTGTATTTTATTTTCAATTAATTTATTAAAATTGAAAATGTTAGATGTAAATGTACATCTTGTCTTATTATTAATAAATAAATTCACAAAATATTTGATTTATATAAATGAATAAAATGTTAAATGCTTTTTACAATATGTTTTTTATTTAACAAGGGCGGCACGGTGGATCAGCTGGTAAAGCGTTGGCCTCACAGTTCTGAGGTCCCGGGTTCAAACCCGGACCCGCCTGTGTGGAGTTTGCATGTTCTCCCCAAGCCTGTGTGGGTTTCCTCCGGGCACTCTGGTTTCCTCCCACACCCCAAAAACATGCAGCATTAATTGGACACACTAAATTGCCCCTAGGTGTGATTGTGAGTGTGGCTGTTTGTCTCCAGGTGCCCTGCGATTGGCTGGCAACCAGTTCAGGGTGTACCCTGCCTCCTGCCCATTGACAGCTTGACTAGGCTCCAGCACTCCCCACAACCTTCGTGAGGATCAGCGGCAAAGAAAATGGATGGATGGATTATTTAACTAGAGGAATTGCATATACATGCATTACTTTTGTATTATTGTAATCACTATTAGGGGGTAAAACATCAAAATGAATGGAACAAGTATGACAGGACTGTAATGTATGTAATCCTTGGTGGATTGGGTTGAAGAACGCTGCGGTCCACAAGTTGCCCCTAGGTGATACTTTGTCCACCTGAGTTCTAGGTCGATCAAAATGAATTTTTCTTTTTTTAACCTTTTTTTTTTAATGATACTTTTAGAATACTTTTTTTTAATCCAGTTGAACTGTGGTACATTAGGGTTGTATGGCTTTCATTTAGGCCAATGTTTTCTCCCTAGATCATCTGTCGCTGCAGTTTTATCGCCTCGCGCCAGGAGGAGGGAACTCTACAGAGAAATTCGCTCGCACATTTGGGGAACACTGGGAAAACATCAAGTGCATGGCTGGAGCGTGCCTTTGGCTAACACTCAGGTAATAGGGAGGTGTTAATCTAAGTGGAAGTGTAACAAAGTTAAATGTAGCAGTTATTGGTATTGCAATACCTGAGAGCACAGAGCGTTAAACCAGAAATGGGGACTCCAGTTATTGCAACTTGGACTCTCGGAAGAACTGAAAAACTTGACTTGCCTTGGACATGGATGTAGTTGCCTTGGGACTTGACTTGGGACATGATGACTCGGCAGAAATTATTGTTGATCATTCATATTTTCAAAAAGAACAAGCTGAAGTTGTTTGCGGTGTTCAACAGGTTTTTATTGGCAGATGTTAAAGCACATGATGAATATTGAAATTATGAAGTGGTGTTAAATTGGAATGCATTAACTTAAGGGGTCTTATATTGGCATACAGGTTATATAATTTGCCAAGTCATATTATTTTACCTGAGTGGTCTTCTCTTTTTGTGAAGATCAGCTACAGTGAACCCCTGTCCTGAATAGCGAAAACCTGCGAGTACAGTACAGTGGTCTCGCCTTTATTTCCCAGTCCCACTGCTTGTACATGTTTTTTTTTAATGCTTATTTACATTTTTTTTCTTGATTTTTATTACATTTTTTAGCATGAATTTTTGGCACATTTTTGCTATTCATGATTGAGCTTAGTCCCTGTTCCCTGCAAAAAGCAGGGGTCCACTTTAATTGATGTTCACCCAAAAAGATTTATAATCTCCAATCAACGCCATATATTGGCAATAATGAACATTAGACAAGGCCATGGTCTAACTGAATGATGCTCCTCCTCTCACATCAGTATAGTTCCTTGACCACAAGATGGTAATAAAACATTTTTTTTTTTTTTTATATCGGACCTGGCTTTGGCGTGAGCACAATATAACAGTGACATTGTGAGTTTTTCAAGGAATACCTGAGGATGGGTTCCAAAACAAAACCTGCGAATAGCTGACTTGACAACTAGCGAATATGCCGGGGAACAATATATTGTAACTCAGACAACTGGTCCACAGAAAATGATGTAATATTGCTGACTTTTCAATTGTGGGATAAGGACCCACTGTATTGCAAGACTCCATTAAGAAGGTGACTTGATTTGGGACTTGACTTGAGATATTCTGTAATTTAAGTTGGCCAAGACAGAATGACATGGAACTTGGTGAGCACTTGACGGTTAGGACTTGAGACTTACTTGCGGCTTGCGCATGTTTGTCCTGACCCCATCTCATCTCGGAGTTGAACATTTTTGTGTAAATGTCAACAATCCTCTGAATACTTTGGCTGTAGGAATCTCAGGAAGCCGTCCCTGAGCCCAAAGACGTGCCGGTCTTAACGCAACTCAGACTCCTGGACCAAAGGGACAGCACTGCAAAGGTGATACATTTTCATGCGAAATTCATAACCGAAAGAGATTCAAATATAAAGGCTGCTTTCGTTTCAGCTGAACTGTGCAGTGGCAGTCCCGCCTGAGATCTCAGGAGAGGCAACTGTAAGTTTATCAGACTTATTCATTCTGCCATGCATCCTAAAGTAAAATCTTTTCCGAACTTCAACTTCCTCTCCTTCAGTGTTCTGTGTGGGTAGTTTCTGGCCCCGCCTCCAACAGTGGCGTCACAGTGATTGATCCCGCTCGATCCAACACTGTCCTGGATCAGTTCAGCCTCCCCCCCACAGCTCCTGCCCTCTGCATCTGTGCCGTGCCCCCCGTCGGTCAGTGCCCGCCCGCACCCCTCACTAACGATCCCCAAACTGTTTAGAGTAGTCTCTTCCCACCCAATCTAGCGTTGTACTGGAAACTGATTAGCGCCACTGGGCTGGATTTCCCTTTCACACGTTCCTGTTGTTGTTATGTCAGGGGACTCTCCAGGAACTGTGTGGATTGGAACTCAGGAAGGAAGGTAAATGTATGCAAAAACAAGCAGCTCTGCTCACACATTGACCAACCACGGCCATGCCCACATCCATCATTTTTTTGCTATTTTATTGCATTTTTATTTTTTTATTTTATCTGATCTTATTGTAGTTTACTGCAATTTTCTCGCAACTGGTCAAAAGTGTGCAGCTGGGATTGCATGCAGCTCACCCATGACCCTAATGAGGACAAGCTGTATTGGAAATGAATAAATAGAAATACCTCTGTACATGAAGACATCAAATAACATAATTATTTTCTCCTCCAGTATAGTGATACATTCGGCCTCTGCAGGCAGGGGACGCTGTCTTCACTCAGTTGCCCTCTCTGAAAGCGTTCATTCTCTCAAGTGAGTGGAAGTCTTAACTATTGACTCATTAGCATCTAAATTAATCACATTTGATACCTCAGTGTATTATTCCCAGCTTGTTGCACTTTGTGTTGACAGATACTCCCAGGGTCAAGTTATAGCTGGCTTAGGTGACGGAACTTTGGCGTTCTTCTCAAGTAGTTCCGGTACCAGCTTTATGTTTGTTTGTTTTTTTGGGGGGGCCATATTTTTACACATTTCAATTATATTCTGGGATATGCAGGTGGCTGGAACTTGCTATCACATTCTTTGATGCCACTGGGGTCAAACCCCATCCAGCCTATTCGCTGCTGCCTTGCTAAAGGAGGACGCTTGTGGGTTGGATATTGGAACAGAGTCCATGTGGTTGATATTAACAGGAGGAAGGTGGAGGTAATGAGAGAGAGAGAGAGAGAGAGAGAGAGAGAAAAGTCTCTTTCATACTGGGCTGACTTTAAGTCCATACTCTTTGTGTGTTTTTTTTTTTTTTATTTTTGTTTTTTGCAGCATGTTTTTCCAGTCTCTGAACGTAGTGAACAGCAGGTTCGTTTCCTTTGTGCTGGAGGAAGTGGCGTTTGGACGTCCTGCAGACTCGACTCCGTCCTCAGGCTGTTTGACTGGTCCACTGGAAGCCCAATGCAGGAAGTGGATTTTGCTGCTTTGGTTACCAAATCATTAGGTGTGCGTCATCCTTTCGCATTGTTGTCTTATCTATTCATGTTATAAGACATTAACGATTCGGTGGGTGAACAAAAATGGTGGATTTTCTTATGTAGACAAACAATAACAATACAAGCATATTCTTTATCCGCTGCAAAGAAAAAATAATTTTGCTACGGTTTACAGAGGAGCTGAAGACAGTCATTTGGGTGTAGTATATTGCCCCAAGGAAGCCAGGGCGTACACAACAGGACCAGCCAGACAATGTTCATTGAATTGATGCAAAAATATGTGACAAAAACTTCAATTACTTTACATTCTGCTTAAATGTCATTACTGTAGGTTTTTATGAAGTGTAATATTATAGAGTGCTGTTTTTCTTCTTGGGAAAAAAAAAAAAAAAAAACACTTTGGCTAATTTTTGGGGGGGAGCCTGGAATGAATTAATCGGATTTCTATCCATTTCAATGGGGAAAGATGATTTGAGTCCCAGCAAATTAAACAAATTAAATTTGCATTTTAAGGTAGTTTTGTACAAAAGTAGACACCTAAAAAATCTGCTTACGTTGCATTCATCAGTAGTGAAGTACTTGTACTTCATTGTGTCCTACCACTACGACTGCAGTTAAGGGCTCTCCCACTGTCTCCGCAGGCCAAGCTTTCCTGAAACTCTCGCCTCTTCAGATCTCCTCTTTGGCGGTCATCTCTGACCGCCTGTGGGTTGGCACGGCGGGTGGAGCAATTATTTCCATCCCCTTCTCGATATGTAAGTGTCGGTTTAATGTACTTTGGAAGAAACCCGTTTAGTGTTGAGTTTAATATTCACAGCGTCCGAACCGGCTTCCATCCCGTATTGCTCCGTTGCGGCCGCCCAGCTGTGTTACCACGGACACCGACAAGCTGTCCGCTTCATCGTTGCTGCACCAGGTGGAGAACTTATTAATGTGTGAATACATTGAATAATCAGCATCTCTGATGACTGTGACATATTTTATTACAGTTATGTTTTTTTCATGCTAATAAGTAAATACTTGTTCTGCTCTGGGTGATGTACACATCACACTTGTACGCTGCTGTATTGCATTTTTCTTCTTCCCATAATTGCGACGTGATTGTTGTGGTAGTAAGAGGTGGATTAAGTCAAGTCCACACCAAAAGCTAAGATACCAAAACATGGTCTGCAGTTTTCCGTGATGTTTTTGTCTGGTCTCAGGTTGCTTGATGACGACCACTGGTGGCAACGTGACAAGCTCTCATCTTATCCTCAGCGGGGGGGAGGGCTACATCAACTTCCGCATTGGTGAATTGAAAGACTGAAAATCGGTTTTCTTTTTTAGGTTTTTTTTTTTTTTTTGTGTGTGTGATCTTTTTTTTTTTACCCAAAACTTCCAGGAGACGACGAGAGCGACGTGTCAGTTGAGTTGTCCCAAGCGACGCCGCAGCGATTTGAACGCAGTCACATGATCATTTGGCAGAATGCCACCATGCCTGTCCCCAGCTCTGCCCTCTGACATGTCTCGGACTTTTTCAAATCTTTTGACTACATTCTTCCAAAAAGCAGCCTTGTGTGCCTTCGCCGCAGCCAGCGTTAATGCAATATGTCCCAATTATGTTCCTTTTCTTTTTGCCAGATACCTGATAGTGATTAGTAATGTTTTGAGTTTCACTGAGATACACTTTGATGCACACGTGCCAGATCATTGCATCCATGTGTAATATCAAGATGATGGTCTGTCCTAAATTCCTGCCTCATTAATGCAAAAGCATCTTTTGTCTACGTTTTCCTGTAAACTGGAAGCAGAGCATCACGCTTCTTCATATTTGGATTTCTTTAAACTTTGCGCTTAAAGTACATTGTGAATGAGGCGCACAACTTGCAAATACTCCACACTTTAAAAGTGTGCCTATATTTATTTCCATTATCATGGTCTTTGGAGCTTTAATTGTTTTAATGTTTTAATATCACCTCTAAATACCTAAAGGGGTTCATAATTATTCTATGCATCGTATGCAATATTTAAGTGGAATTGTGCAGATGGTTACAACATGCAGGAGCTATGGAGAATATGAACTTAATCTGTACATAAAAAAATTGACTTATTTCATAACTTTGGCTCTGGCTTGTTTCACTGTGATGAGGACATTACCAGATATACAATAGAACCTGTACCTGAAATACTGCAAAGTTTTGCGCTACAATCAGTGTACTTTCTCCTTGTGCATAATGGCACTCCTTTGCCTCAGGCAGAGTTTGCGTGCTCCGGTGTCTATGTTGGACTGCTGCGAGTCCTGGGGAGACGTATCCTCCTGCTCAGGGATCGGGCCAGGCGGTCTACAGCGCCGCCCATAGCGCCGCCCAGCTCCTTCCTGGAGGTCAGACCCTCAATGTTGCCACTGTACCACAGGACCCAGCCCGCCAAGGACAGGAGCACCAGCAGAGCTCCCGAGTACACCAAAAAATCTCCAAAATCTCGTCCTCGGATCTCCAGTGGGGCGAAGACACCCAGCAGCAGGGATGTCACGCCTAACAGGTCCATCAGCACAGCAAAGACCAGGGCCAGTTTGCAGTGGGACAGGCCGTCGTACTTTGGAGCCATTGCTGCAGATAGATAGATAGATAGAAACAAAAGAGCAGCACTCGTGTAGGATTATAGGAAACAAAAAAAACCTACAAGATTAAGGTATTGCATGTTCCAGGAGTGTCGCAAGGTTTTGTTGTTTGTTGGAGGGTGGGGGGGGGCGTACTGCTGATGGGCTATTATTTTCATCCATCCATTTTCTGAGCTGCTTATCCTCATGAGGTTCACGGTAGTGCTGGAGCCTATCCCAGCTGTCAATGGAGAGGAAGCTGTTTGCCAGACAGTCGCAGGGCACATAGAGATAATAGTCGCCCTCACAATCACACCTAGAGGCAATTTAGTCTTCAATTAATGCATGATTTTGAGATGTGGGAAGAAACCAGAGTGCCCGGAGAAAACCGACGCAGCCAGGGGGGAGAACATGCAAATTCTCCACAGGCAGGGCCGGGATTGAACTCCGGTCCTCAGAACTGCGAGGGCAACGCTCTGCAGCTGTGCCATTGTGCTGCCACTATTAATTTTTAATGCACTGTCAATTTGCGGGAGGATGGGGCATCTTGTGGAGTCCAGTATTCGTCAGGCGCTAAAACAATGAACCCTCAGCATTAATATATATTTCCAAGTATTTTGGGGGGATTTGAAAAGATATGAAGAGGCTGATCATCATTTACATGATATTTCTAAAATAAAGGCCAAAAAGAATTAGGCAAGATCTGTCTCAAAACTACACCAATGTATGGGCTGTGTACATGGTTATCAGATCCACAAATATATCTGCGATGTATGTTTTTTTTACATTGTATCTTTGTTATGACTTATTTATGAATATTCAGTTCTGCTTGTGAGTTGTTGAAAGTGCCTTTGTTGGTCAGCAGGCGCGTGCATTTATTTTTTTAAACAAACTCAAGCAGTTTACACCCATTACAGTTCTTTTCCCCTTGTTCAGTTCCCAAAAATCAAGACATTCACACACAAATTGAGAATATTCACACATTTCACAAACTACACAGTGCAGCCAACTAAAATTTGAAAAACTCAATAGCAGGCTGATTTATGTGTGAAAACATCGGATTGGGTCTCAAACATGCCACACCTGTCAAGCGAGTTTCGGGTGACAAAAACCTCCGGATGACAAGCACAGCTCCTCACTATCCAATAAACTTACTAACGTAAAACAAATATAATTATCGTCTAAATCTTACCTTGAAGGGGGCCAGATTTGCTCAGTTCGGTAACTGAATGTATTGTTAAATAGTTGGTGACACTCCTCAGCACGATCGACTCCCAACTCCCAGTGAAGGTAAACAGTGAAACTTGACACCCTATCATCACCTGTTCTACCTGTCCTGTGCTTTTCTGGGACTCGTTGGCGCCGACAGCCAATTGAAAAAATAAAATAAAATGATTTCCGGACACTAGTAGGTGCCAACTTGCATACAACCGGGACAATGAAATGTGCTTTTGTCGTAATAGTATTGGAAAAAAAACTTTAGTAGTAGCTTACGACATACTTGTTCTAGTCATAGTCGCTTTACTAGTGAGCGGACATTTTTTTATTAGTAAGCGCACAAAAAAAAAAGCACTAGTACATGGGGCCTTGCGTTGGATAACAAGAATGTCCACTAAAAGGTTGAATTTGAATTTCAAACGGCTTTCCAAAAGCCACCTGCCCTTCCCTTTGTGTGGCAACGCGCCGCTTTCCCTCCGTGACGGATCGTGTCCGGAAATGACGTCACACCCGGTACGATGATGACGATAATAATATAGTTATTGTTAGCTTGCTAGCTCGCGAGATGGCGACATGACAGAGTAATAACGACGTCTTATTACACGTCTATCCAAAGGTTATTACCAGCGTTCATCTGGTACGTACCGTACCCACATCGGCACTTTTGCAATCAAAATCCTGAAATGTTTTGTTCGAGAGTCTGAATGACACATTAAAATGAAGAGACAAGGATGCTTGATATGAATATAGATATTTATATTTTTTCACAGCTAGATGGTCGCTAGCTTTAAGACAAGCTAGTTTTCATCAGCTCGTTAGCATATTCCTCAATTCTGTAGTGGGGGGGGGGTGTGAGTATAAATCAGGAACGTGTCTTTTTATAAAATGCGAGGGCAAACCTAGAATGACAGAAATAATTTAAATGGACAGAAATATCAGCTATAAAAGAATGGTCATCGAACAATTGATTAGGTACACCTTTCCAATGACAACCCAATACAAAGCATCTAAAAATTATAACGAGCCTTATACAGCATTAATACTCTATATATATTGATGTATGCCTTTGTTATTTGATAGTGTATTCCCTATTTAATACATAAACGGTTTTACATTTGTTGCCCCTTTCATGTGGATAAACAAAATATTTTTCAACGTGAAACAATGATGTACTGTGACTATAAATCACTACAAGATAAACTTATAAGTTTATTCACATTTTATAATATGGTAATAGAAATTATGATAGCCTCAATCAAACCTAAAGATTTTTATCTTGGATTTTTTTGATGCAGCTCTTGCGTAGGTTATTATCACATTAGTCATATGTTCACTATGATAGTGTCATATAAAATACGTATCACTAGAAATAAGCACCACAACAAAAAATAATAATTCTCTAATCGAATACTATTTTTCCAGACTTTGGCGATGGAGAACGGAAACAGGCCGGATGCTACATCCACATCCAAGAACCACACGGCCACTCTCCACCCACAGAGTATGTTAATTATGTTCTGAATATTGTACGTGTTCCAAATTTGAAATAATATTATAACCCATTACAGTTCTTTTTCCCTTGTTCAGTTCCCAAAAATGAAGACAGTTACGAAGTAGCCATACCGCTGGAGGAAAACAACTTTGAACAGCAAGGATTTTTCAACCAAAGTGACCAAAATTTTGAAGGTGAATGTCCATTTAAAATTTGGATGAGGACAATGTTGCCTTAATTTAATGGTTTAATCTGTTCCATGACTACGCTTGAAACTGAAAACACTGGCATCGCCAATCATCTTTCCCCAATTAATGAATGGAAGCCTATAATCGGTCCCAGTCCACATTGTGCTCATTCGTGTGTTTGTGCCTTGATTGTGAGGGGGCAGTATAATACAGACACACAGACACACATTGAGAAGCGTTACACAAGTAAGTTAGTTTGTTAGCTGTGCTGATATTTGTCGATTTTGCCAAATGATGAAAAAAAAAAAAACACATATTGTGATGTCGTCGGTGTATTTCTCCACTATTTGTGTTCAGAAATTTGTTGATTTAAGGGTTTTAGCGTCAATGGAGCCATTTTTGAAAGAATTGTTCACTTTTTGCCAAAGTGCTGCTTGAAATTAGTTGAGTTTTCTGCCACCATCTTGTGTTCTTATAGAGTCTTTAGTCGGTAGTCAAGGCAATAGAATAAATATATAGTCCAAGCGATTGCTTGTTTATTGACAAAAAATATATATTTAGTCCTCACTGTCAACTCTTTTCAATTTGGTTACTCAATGTGTACTCCTTTGTAGAGTCGCCATCTGCTGGCCCTTCTCACGTCAGCAGCTCCTACATGGTGATCACCAACCTGCGGACACAGCTCCAGATTTCTCTGGAGAAAAACTCCTGGCTTCAGAAAAGAATTGAGGACCTGGAAGAGGAGAGAGATTTCCTGCGGTGTCAGCTTGACTGCTTCATCTCATCCACAAAGAGCCAGCGACAAGATCAGGGCCAGTACAGCAATGGTAAGAAGAGTAGTGAGGTGACAGAATACCAGATGGCAGGCCTGCCCAATCTGGCCTTAAAAAGTAAAAACCCATTTTATTTATTTTTTTAGTTTTATTGACAAGCGTACACTTTCTCACTTTGTTTTTTGCCCCTCCACTTAGTATAAAACTCTAGCTCTTTATTTCCTTTTGAGATTTGCTGCTAGTGTGACCAACTCCTTTATTTTGCATTTTCAATTTGAAATAATGAGATGTTTTGTGTGCGTTTCGCGGAAATGGATGGAATTTAATTTGTAATCAGTTAAACAAAAACAATCGACAAATTTATCGATGCCGGCATGGTGGATCAGCTGGAAACCCTTGGCCTCACAGTTCCGAGGACCCGGGTTAGATCCCGGCCCCGCCTGTGTGGAGTTTGCATGTTCTCCCCGTGGCTGTGTTGGTTTTGTCCGGGCACTCCGGTTTCCTCCCACATCCCAAAAACATGCAATGTTACGTGGATACTCTTAATTGCCCCAAGGTGTGATTGTGAGTGCGACTGTCGTCTGTCTCCATGTGCCCTGCAGTTGGCTGGCAACCAGTTCAGGGTGTACCCCGCCTCCTGCCTGTTGACAGCTGGGATAGGCTCCAGCACTCCCCGCGACCCTTGTGAGGATTAGCGGCAAAGAAGGTGGATGGATGGAAATTCATCGACTGATAAATTAATTGTTAGTTGGACCCTTGTAGTTTGTGAACGTTGGCTGTTTATGTCAGACGGAATTTCTTTACTTTACATGCTACAGTAACCCCCCTCCCCATGAAAAATAACAATTATTTTGATAGAATAGAAGATAGAATCGGGTAATCACCCAGTCCTACCGTATAACCACCGAGATTGTGACAATTTGGCTTTTGCAGGTTACGAGTCAAGACGATTCTCTTGGAGAGGAAGAAGAGAGGATGAGCGTCCTCCTGGTTAGTGTGGGCACATTTCTATGGAAAGCATTAATTTGACATCTTTAAGAAAAGGTCCATTTACTAGTATGCTCTTTGTCCTCACTGTTAAAACAATTCAGCACACTAGTGAAGGGACTTAGTAGTTATGTTTTTCCATTACTACTGGCACTTTTGCCCTACGAGTAGGCAATTAAACCTGGTTAGTGAACTAATGTGCCGCACTTTTGACTACTAGGCACAACTGTAGGCATGTCCGACACTTCTGGACCCTACTTGTAGCACCAAATTACCCATTAGTAGTTTTGCCTCTCTTGAAATGTAGTTGTCGTACTAGTGTGAAAAAATGTCATCCAGTAAAGTACTGGAAGAAAATGCTACTCATCAGACAGTTCTTCTACTAGTGTGGCCTAGTCATTTCTACTTGTGTGCTGCGTTGTCTTAATAGTGAGGACAAAGACTACTAGTACTTCGAGCATCCTTGATATCCCTCTCCCCTAATTCATTGGTGTCTTGTTGGCATAGATCAACAGAGGACGGACTCACCCCACTTACCCTCTCGTCAGTTTCTCCAACGAAGGCCTGCTGCTCCAACTGCGGCTCCCTCCAAAAACCACGTCTCCAGTCCAATCAGCAACCAGATGGCTTCCATGAATGCGCTACTCACCTCAGCACAATCCATGGCCCTCCTGCAAGGTCTCGCTTCTCCTGGGAATTCAGCCGCTGGCTGCAGCGCCAACAGTGCCCCGAGACCACTGATGAATGACTTGAATGGCCATCGAAATTTAGCTCCAGGTAGTAGTATGAATCTAACAGGGTAAATCTTCATCGAAATAATAATACAGTGATGCCCTGAGATACCAGCTTAATTCATTCTTTTCAGGGTGTACCCCGCCTCCTGCCAGTTGACAGCTGGGATAGGCTCCAGCACTCCCGCGACCCTTGTGAGGATAAGCGGCTCAGGAAATAGATGGATGGAAGTTAGCTCACTAACAGATTGCACATTTTCGCTACTCGCAACAGGGCATATTTAATAACACTGTACATGTTGTAGTGTGGCGGCACGGTAACGCAGCTGATAAAGCGTTGCCCTCACAGTTCTGAGAACGCGGGTTCACTCCCGGCTGCGCCTGTGTGAAATTTGCATGTTCTCCCGTGCCTGCGTTGGTTTTCTCCAGACACTCCGGTTTCCTCCCACATCGACATTAATTGGACACTCTAAATTGCTCCTAGGTGTGATTGTCAGTGTGACTGTTTGTCTCCATGTGCCCTGGGATTGGCTGGTAACCAGTTTAGGGTATACCACACCTCCTGCCTGTTGACAGCTGGGATAGGCTCCAGCACTCCCCGTAACCCTTGTAAGGATAAGCAGCAAAGAAAATGGACAGACAAATGTTGTAGTGTCCGTATACATGCATTTGCCTCGCGTGTGAGTGTCTGGGTGAGAGCTGTGGCAGGCAGCAACTTCTGCATGAATGTGGATTTTCCTGCATTCAATAAATGGTTGAAACTTTCCCTTGTGTGAGGGCATTACATAAAATTTTCGTCGTGTAGTGTAATACCTTTAAAACAAAAAAATGATCGCTTCCAAAACAGCGCCATATCTGAGGATGAACAGCAAGCATAGTGAGGTAACACGAGCTGAATTTTGTTTTGCTTTTTATTCTGTCAACAGATTCACTCCCGCTGCTGGGAGAGTCAGACGAGTACTTGGAGCATGATGGCTACCTAGAAGAGGAGGAAATGGTATCAGCGGAGGGTGCCATGCAAGATCCCATTAACAGGAACAAACAACAAGTCAAGAGAAGGCGGATCCGAGGCCTTCGAGAGAGGCAAAGAGGTAAGAAATGATGAGCGCTCCTACTACATTATCAGCATCTCTTCATGTAGCTAAGTCAATTAATTTCATCAAAAACAAAGACATACAAGTGTCCAGAAAATGCCCCTGACAGTTACTTCTGTTTGACCCAGTTTTGTTTTTGCGTTGTCCATGTTTAACTAAGAACGCCCCCTTTCCTCTGATTGGTTACCTTGGTCTAGAAGACCCACTTGTGAGAGCACAAGTATTTCTTATGTTTGCCAGGAGCGGAAAAGGAAAGCGGAGACATCGATAAACTTGGAGAATTCGAATCACTGATTTCAGGCCTCTTGGCAGAAAAACGTCTGGAACCTAAGAATATGTGGACAATTTTATTTTATTTAATTTCCTGAGACACGATAGAGACTATTACATCCCAAATACAGAAAAAGTTGGTTTGGCTTTTAAAATTTGAGACATTGAAGTGCCTTGCCATCATTTTGTGGCATTGATATGCAACAACAAGCCTAATGTTAATTATTTGCTCTTAAAGTCTACAGTTCAATGGCATCTTGATTGTAGTATTTCAAATCCATGGTGGTGGAGTGCCAACGACAACCCTCTCATTGTCTAAATCAGGGGTGGTCAATGCGTCGATCGCGAGGCAGTCTTGGTCGATTGTGCGACGGCCTGCCAATAAAAAAAAGACAAAAAAAAAGACGTCAGCCAATGTTCCCTCTAAACTGCGTGCGTGTGCAATTGTGCACTGCTGATGCAGTCTCTTCGCAGATATTCTGCTTTGCGCGCGAAAAAAAAATCCAATACAAATTGAAAGTATAACATATAGCTATTCAGTTTGTGGCATTTTGCAATGTGATTCAATGAGTGAGGGATGACTGGTTGTTACATCCAATGGCACAATTCACATACGTACTGTAAAAAATGAACAGAGGAAGCCACTGGTTTCTTTAGGCAGCACATGGAACTTTCTCTAACAACGACTGCTGCTCGCCAGAGTCTCTTTTTTGAGTTTACCTTGCACCCGCCCCCGATCCCCCGCTCTTAAAGACGTACACTCATAATTACAAATGTGCAAATGTTACAGTACTTACGCAGCCCATCAATGTGTTTTATAATGACGCGTCCACCACCGCTGCTTTAGTTAACAACCCAGTCTGGGCAACGTAGAGCAAAGACGAGCTAGACGTTCTGCTTATGTTTACCTTCGATATCAATGGAGAAAGTTAAAAAAGAAATGCTGTTGTTTTAACATGAAATGACTGTCGGAGTATGTGAATAATCGAAGAAAAAGTGGTTAAACTGGACTGGTCTTTTCCAAGTGGGAAAGGTCTCAAGCCAAAGTACAAAGTGCAGGATGAGATGATGTGTCATTTTAAAATTCCACCTTGGCACAGCCTGATCCGGAATGAAAGCACAGACAATACATTGCACAAAAAGCTAATTCTGTATTTTAAATATAGGAGGCAATATAAGATTAACCTTAAAATGGTTTGGGAGCATCATCAACACCCCTACCCCAGTTGTCGGTAGCTCCCGATAGGCTGGCTGCTTGAAAAGTAGATCTTGAGGTAATAAAGTCTGGGCACCCCTGATCTAAATACTGTAAACTCCCATTTGACTGCTACAACTAATTCATTTTTTATATTCCGTGCTCCAGTAAAAGACGCTGCCGGAGTGCTTTTCCGGTACAAAAAGATCCTCATCACATACCAACGTCTGAAAAACATGTCCAAGGCATTTCAAATCCACGGGGTGGACCGCAACACGGTGGCTTCCACCACGCCCATCGCTGAGCTCCTCCTGGTGGCTCCTGAGAAGGTAGCAGTCGTGGGTGAGTTTGACCCGTCCAAAGAAAAGCTTCTGGACTACGCTCGCCGCTGCTACACGGCCCTGGACGAGGAGACGCTGAGTAGGGTTCAAGCTCTGAAGAAGAACAACCTGCTCCTGCCTATTGCCTACAGGTTCAGACACTGACACAACAACCATGTCATGACGAGTGGACTAGATGGAAGGAGGTCCAACGCCATTGGGAAGTATTTTGTTCTCTTAGGCCTGATTTACTAAGGCCCTTCACAGCGAGCAGCTCGGTGGAACGCGATTGAACTGAGTGGAAAACACTCCTTTTAAATTGGGTGATCTTCACCACTTTTACGCGTGCTGCCGATCGCGCCTCAAATCTGGTGAATTTAGCCCCCCGCTCTTCTGGGATCTTCATAAATCTGGCCCTTGGTTTGGCAAAACCTTTTTGTCCTTCAGACAAACTTGTTCGTTACTAGGATTTTTGTATCTGTGCAATAAAATATGACTATTAGTGTCAGCATTTGTCTTTTAATTAAAAATCACGTTCGTTCCATTCACCTCATATGTAATGTATTTGCAGTGTTATTGTAATATTTGGATGAAATCCGTGAAAATGTCATTTTTTAAAATTTGCACTGATATTTTTGTACAGACACTTGATAAATTTCCAGATCAAAAAGGCTTTATTTATCATTAGTGTTTTGTGTCTTTTTGATATTGTTGTTTTTTTTTTTTTTTGTCATGCATCTTCAGTTATTCTAACCTGCCTTAAACAAAGTTTTGTCTCTTTGATTTTTGACCATTTCTTATGCATTAAAATATTGTATCTCTTCACATGAATAATTTGTACTGGACAATATTCCTGTATTAGCATATCCTAACATCAGATCATCAATGCAATAAGAATATTTTTGAAGAGCAATTCTCCTGAAAAAGACAAAACCCACATTAAAAAATCCTGCTATCATTGTGTTCAGACTAATAACATTCATTTAAATTGTTCATACCGAGCCCAAAAATGGTTTAACAGCATACAATGAATGTTTGTAAAATTTGCAGGCATGCTTAAAAAATTGGTGTCATTTTCCTAAAACAATAGTGGATAAAGAGTATTTTGGGGTGATCGTTTGTGTTATTTTGTATGGCAATTAGTACATTGGATGTTTGTATATTTTTAATTACTTATATATTAATTATTTTCGACAAAGATCATTTTTTAAAAACAACAATAATAACAACAAAACTACTGCACACACTATGTATTAGTTCAGGCATCACACTTGGTGCCCTGGTCATCTCGCTGAAGCCTATCACGGTGACGTTGAAATTAACTGAAAACATCGCCAAAATAATAACTAACAAGAAAAAAATAAGAAAATACACAAAAGGGTGTCTTTCCAAGTATTTTAGCTCCAATATAAAAGTAAATGCATTTTTAAAAATAAGTCGAAAACCCACTTTCCGGAAGCCAACTGATGAGCTTCCGGTATTGAGGACCACGGAGACGGAGGGAGAAAGAAAAGCGGGCATACTGTTTTCTTTATACTCCTCGCCGACCTCTAAAACCTACAAGGCGTGCTTGTTTGGATTTTTAAATCGAGTGACTGCGCTTTCGGGGTGGCCAGCTCACCGTCGGACTTTGTATTTTCCTTGCGGTGGAATAGACCCCATTCATTCAGTTGTCTGCTAGCAGGCTAATCTTCGTGTCTGCTGCGCCAGGCCTTTTTTTCTCTCCCCCCCACCCCCTGCTGGACTTTGCTACTAGCTCGCGTGGCTAACGCTAGCGGGCTAACCCACGTTTTTTTTTCCTCCAATGACTTTACCCCGCGCCTTGTAATTAAATCCCACTCCTCTTTTATGTGAAAATTAGGATATAGTGCTTCTTGATTAGGTTGCAAGTTGAAGCAGGTTTCAGTGTGCAACCTTTTTGGTGCTGTTATCGAGCTCTTTTTTTGTTTGTTGCTAGCTCGAGCGAATAACGCAGACGCGGAAAGTCACCGAATCTTATAGGGATGTCGGACTTCGACGAATTTGAACGGCAGCTATCTGAAAACAAACAAGGTAAGCTATGCTTAGTTTTTAATTTTTATTTAAGTGTTCTGAAACGATGGCTTTATGCCGTTGATTTGTCTTGCCGCCATGACGCTATGCTATTCCGGCTCTGTCTATTTACTGGACGGCCATCGCTAGCTCGAGGCTCAAAACGGGACCGATTGCTATTTTGGTATTGGTGAAAAGGAACATTTATTGTGCCCGTTACATGTTTAAAACGACAAATTTGGCGTATCATAACAGTGTATGTGTTTAAAATATTACAATTGGAGCTGAGTTGCGATCCGCTTTTAAGAATAAGTTGTTGCAAAATACCCACAAGCTGTTGTTTAAGTAGGAGGTGGTTCCAGATTGGTACTTGTGCAAAAAAAATGTATAGAATATCGCATAGTAAATAGAAGTACTGATTCGACTCGGTTAGTAAAGTACTGAAACAAAAAACTGTCAGAAGTCCATCCATTTTCCTCGCCGCTTATCCTCACAAGGGTCGCGGGGAGTGCTGGAGCCTCTGGTCAATAGAAGTGCAATAGTTAATCAAGTAAATTATCTAATAGCAACTATTTTAATAGTCTTTTTTTGTTTTTGTAATTGTTTGGAGATTAGCTCATTTATTTATTAACGTAAAATTGAGTCATTTAATTTGCTGTAGTCCTCAACACATTAACGTGTACTTTTATTTATTTAAATACATCAATATGTTATACAATTCGGGATGCAGCATCTTTTTTTTTAAGCCACCCACTTTTCAAGTGAACAAAATTACTGGAACAGACATTAAATTAACTTGAAGTGAATGTTTAATTATTGAACTCATTACACTTGCTTGAAATAACTGCATTTAAACCTGACTCCCATTTGCTTTACTAGACTGTTGTATTCGTCATCTGTAATGCTTTTCAAAGTCTGCGACCTCTTTCAGTTCTTGTTTCTTTCTCCGGGGTTCTAAAATGCATGATCTATAGGGTTAAGTTCTGGTAATTGACTTGGATGCATTGTTCTGTAAATCGTTTGACGGAATTATTTTGCTTTCTTCAGAGTTCATTCTGTTGCTCCAATCATCATGTGTTCCATCACCAATAAAGACTTGTGATCCTCTTCCAGAAGCAGCTGTGCAAGCCTAAGTCATGACTTACTTAAACCACGCTTAACAGATGAACTTGTGTGCTTTGCATCATAAGTATATCCTTTATTTCTCCATGCTATGGTCTTTCCATCATTTTGGTAGTGGGTAATCTTGGTCTTATCAGTCCATAAAGCTTTGTTCCAAAACTTTTGTGGCTCAAATCTGTACCACTTGGCGAAATCCATTCTGGGCTTCCAAATCTTTTTTGCTGATGAGCGGTTTGCAACCTGTCTTATGGCGTGTATATTTCTTTTCTCACAGTTGTCTTTGAACAGTGAGTTGTGACACCTTCACACCTGCTCCGTGAAGGTTGGCATTGATGTCACTCACTGTTGTGTTTTGGTGTTTCTTCACAGCTCTCACAATGTTTCTGTCATCAGCTGCTGTCGACACCTCTGGCCGACCTGTTTGATGTCTGTTGCTCAGTCCAGCAGTAGTTAATTTCTGTTTTTTTTTCAAAACACTTCTTGTATTGGCTATCCCCAATGTTTGAGCAAATGGTTCGCGTTTCACTCTCTGGTATTCGTTTGCTTAACAGCAAATGCAGTTTTCGCAGGTGAAACCCAAAGCCAAAAACGAGCACTATCAAATGTTTAAGCATCACTCTTGCTAGGCAACACTTGAGTAACTCGAAACACTCATCACACACATGTTCCAATACTGATGCTCACTTGACAAGTGGCTTCAAACAATAGGTGCTCTGTCCTGCGTTAACACATTTAGGTGTAAATACCATGAAATTAAAGCTGGAATTCTGAACTTTTATTTCATATTCATCCTTTGATCAGAAACCCAAATGTACAAGTATACAAAAAAAAAAAAAAAACAAAGGAATTGCCCTGATCTTTGAAATATATCTGTTCTCTGGCGCATCTTCATTCGGTAAAACCTTCTTTTCTCTATCCCGTGTGAGAGAGATTATTGTTATTATTATTGCATTGTGCATATAGTATAGTTTTTAATTTATGCTAATTGGCTGTTACCCTTGCAGTGCTACCCAAACAGGTGGTGCTGTGGGTGTAACAATGCTGAATGGAGAAGACACAGAAGCCACAGCAGCATCAGAGCCAAAATAACCTACTATTACAATATTGGCTGATAATTTTAAAAAGAAATGCTGATCCCAACATGCTCCAAAACACTACATATCAAGCCAAAATAACCTAGTATTAAATTATCGACTGATACCAATGTGTTCCAACATATCAACCCTGAGAACTGTCCTGACTGATGATCAGTCTATTACTACTGCAATGTCAGCTGTAATTCTTTTTGGGACACTCTTGATTTCTTGTTTAAATCTTACTTTGTTTGAAATCCATTTCAGGTTGGATTTACTGAGCTAAGTGACACGTTAAATAATAGGAAATGTTCATAATCATTGTTCAAGTTGGCAGTGTATTCAAGCCATTCTGCCTGTTGACCTTGTTTTTGATCAGGGGACGCTTGTGTAGCATTCACTAATTAAAAAAGGCAATGAGTGAGAAATACCTGCAAATCTTATGTGCCGATGTCATCAATTGTAGCATTCATGCATTTGTCTGTTAAACCTAATTAAAAAAATCTTTGACTTAAATGTTGCAGATTCTGACAGATTATCCACTCATTAATTGGAATCAATGTATTTGACCATATAATTTTCATCCCCCTTCTATTTAATATATTCAGTCCTTCATTAATCTTCCCTTCCACCTATCCTCACTAGGGTCGTGAGCATGCTTGAGCCTATCCTAGCTATCTTCAGGCAAGAGCTGGGTTAGATCTTGAAGTGGTCAACAGTCAATCATAAGGCACATATAAACAAACAGCCATTTGCACTCATATCCACACCTACGGGCATTTTAGTATTCAGTTAACGTAACTTTGCATGTTTTTGGGATGTTGAAGGAAAGTGGAGTACCTGGAGAAAACCTATGCAGACACGGGGAGAACATGTAAAGTCCCCACTGGCGAGGTCGGGGTTTGTACCCCAGTCCTCAGTGCCTTTTTTAATATTTATGTAAAAAATCATGACAAAGTATACATTTATCTGAAATTATGATCCCTCTTTCTTTTTTGTCATTCAGCTGAGCGGGACAAGGAGAACCGGCATCACCGCCGCTCCGGCTCGCGTAGCCGCAGCAGAGACAGGAAGAGGCGAAGCAGAGACAGGGACAGACGTAGCCGGGATCGCCGTGGTGATAGTAAGGATCGGAGACACAGACGCAGGTGGGTTGCCCTTTTATTCATCTCACGCCTGGATCGACAAAGCTGGGAATCTCAGTCACACCTGACAATCACCAGCCAGTTTGGTATAATACCTGACATTTTACTCATACTGATTAAATTATATTACATATTTTAAAATCCTTATTCATGGCCAAACACTATTATTTCTTCTTTACACTCTTGTCTGTCTTGGCTTCTTTCACTCACTGATCTACTGGGAAATAAGTGCTTTTACACATGACAGGAGTCTTGACTTTCCCTGACATTAAAGGCTGTCTGAGCCCACGCATTTGTGCATTCAGATATGGTGGCTTTGCATCTTCGTAAATGAGACGTATGCTATTTTCAGCACCGGCAAATCTGAAAATTCCTGCCCATCACAGGGGTTTTATTTTGACCAACTTAGAGAATCGTTCTACGGGGAATTAATCCTACCAAAGCTTGTGAAACAGTTTTTTTTTTTTCCAAGTCTATTTTTACCACACATCCTCAAAAAGTGGCCTTCACTGGAAATACATGACCAGAATGTTGACAACTTAACCAATGATGTATCCATCCATTTTCTTAGCCGCTTATCCATAAGCGTCGCGGGACTGCTGGAGCCTATCGTAGCGGTCAACGGGCAGGAGGCGGGGTACACTCTGAACTGGTTGCCAGGGAATCACAGGGCACATAGAGACAAACCGCTGGACTCACAATCACACCTAGGGGCAATTTAGAGTGCCCAATTTATGTTGCATGTTTCTGGGATGTGGGAGAAACCCAGAGTGCTCATAGAAAACCCACGCAGGTACGGGGAGAACATGCAAACTCCACCAGGAACCTGGGTTCCTCAGAACTGTGAGGCCAACACTTTCCACCTGATCCACCGTGCCGCCGCCGCCAAGGATGTATAATTACTGCAATCTCTCATGTATAGTACCGACCCACTTATAATATGCTCCCCTAAAGTAGACTTAAAGATTCTGGAAAACACTTCAACCTATATATATTGCCCAATTTTGCTTCTACCCACATAATAAACTTGAAGCATTATCTGTAATTTAATTTTTTCAAATATTTATCCTCTAGTTAAGGTTATTGTTCAGTCATCAGTCGAATTAAAATATATATTTCACATTCTACCAGGTTATAAACATGAGCAGAACTTTACTGTACCCAGTCATATTGGAATGAAAGTGTACACCTTTTTCATAGCCTCTAGGTGGCAGTGGCATATTGAAATGAACATGTGCAGGTTTTTTTTTTTATACCCTCTAGATCCCTATATCTGTGTATAATGCGCCATTGACTGACATTTTTTAAGTGCAGAAAATTTTCCAATAGCTTGAGATTTGGGCTCCGTGAAATTGCTTTTGCTATTGTCTGAAACACTGTGATACTTATTGCATTGTGGGGAAACACAGGACATCATACCTGTAAAGTGAAAACAGCACACACTTCACTTTCCCTCTCAATAGAGGAAAAAAAATGTTTAACTATTTGTGTGTAGTCTGCCAGTATTTAAATGCAATATAGTATTGAGCAATAGTCCAGCCATAGGTGAAGTTAATTTCTTTTCACGCCAAGTTATGCTGTACTCATTAGCACATTACGAACTAGGTTGGACATTGAGAATAAAGAACCGATTGGACCGGGACTAACGTTCTGGTTCCTGGAATTGCTAGAAATTTTGGATTTTTGTTCCCAGTTTTGATGCCTAGTCCACTAATCCCAAAGAAGCAGTGGTGAAAACTAATGATGAAGGTTCACAAAGACATGCTTGCGCCCAGCGGCGGCAAACAAAAGTATCTTAACTTTGTTAAAATTGACCAGTCACCTTACTGCAACACTTGAAATAAGATTATATTGTGTAAAGATGGGCTCCGAGCCTCATCTACCCTGCAGAGCTTTGGTGAAGTCAACTCTGAATTGGATGAATGAAACAATCTAGTAAGTTTCTGCCAACACTGAGACAGCTAGCGCTTTTGAAGTGATTTTTATTTTATTTTTTTAAATCAACAAACCAATGTAAGAGCAGATAACAAAAAACCTTAACATTGAGTTAAAACAAGACCTTCACAACTTTACATCACAGTTACACAGTATCACAAACACTAATCATATGTCTCATTGGTGGGTAAGGAAAGGAATCGTTTGATAGTATTTGGTTTTATTCATTTAAAAAAAGCATCGCTGGTGCCTTGTGAAGTTACTTTTCCTGCCAAAATGCTCAGTTCCGGTGCCTACCGACCCTTCAAAATAAATTGATACAAGCATCAAACGTAGTCAGGTTAAAACTTGCACGTATAAACCATTTCAGCTCATAAAATGGTCCCAAATAATTTTAACAATGCTATATTTAACTTTGAGGTGAAACATTAATAAATATTAACTCAATTGGGGTACTTCCCCACATATTGCCTTTTAGTTCGTAGGTCTGATATTGACTGTTTTTCAAGAAACCTTAGTTAGATATTCATTTTAGTCAATGCTGCACCTGCTAGGGAAATGGATGGTCATAATTTAGACACGTGTTCTTTATACAATGCAAACCTTTTTGACCCAACCCTCTAAAAGAATAATAATTGGTGGAAATCAGAGTTGAATTTGGGACCGGAATCACTGAATATCAAACTATGCCCAACCCGATTCCCAACACTTTGTGTATAATCTGTGATTTACTCCCCCCCCCTTTTTTTTTTTTTTTTTTAAATATATGCATAGGTATTGCTGTTTTTTGAGTGCAAGTCCCTTTTTTGTGTGCACCTGATTTGCCCTTTAATGTAATCTGTTGTTACATCCATCCATTTGTGGAATTCTGCAGAGAGAAACATTACATGCGGGCATGTCATTGTTTCCTGTCTCCGCATTAATAGTTGTCATGCAATTAAGTAAAGTAACACTTTGGGCTGCTGTCTTGTTTGAAAGGTTACACTTTACCATAACATAAGTGCTAATCTTATTAGCATGCCCAACAAAGTCCTTCTGATGGCGACTTATTAATATTGCAGATAACTGTCTGCATATTAATTCACCAAGATTACACAAGACCCTCTTAGGTGACTATTGTGCACCCCTACATTGCCATGACGATGCTCAAATGATGTCAATCCCTACTTGAGATGTTAAAATGTTAACAGCAGTTGCTGTGGTTGGGATTGTTTTCCTCCTTTTCACAATTTCTGATGCTGTTAGCACACAGTTTAGCAAACCAATTTTTCCAAATCTGTCGCAATTTAATCATGGGGAAATTAGCCATTTTTTTTTTCAGGATTAAGTGAGAAACAGTTTAAGTAGTTTAATAGCAAGCCATTGTCTTTCTGCATATTACAGAATTGCACACATACCAAAGCATCCAGACACTTTTGGTTAGTGGCAGGAAGTATAAAGTAGCACAATGTTGCTGACCCAAGCTGAAATCAGAAGTACTGCCAGTTGTGTCGGACATGACTCCTTAGACGTTTAGAAGTTTACATGTTAGAGAATCCTTTTGTGAAATACCTCCAATGTCATTTCAGCTCACCACCGAGCTACCCACAGGACAATACTGCAAGGTAATACAGCAAATTGAACACAAAGATGCTTTATGACACAGTCACATGACCCGCCTACGGAACTACAAACACCAGAATTGTGTGTAAATTGTCATAAATTGCTGCCATGTTTTGTTTGACATAAACACCTCCAAATCGTGATGCATTGTTTGCGTTTTGGCACGATCTTGGATTTACTTTTTCTGCTGAAGATTTTTACCCTAATTCCACGTCCCCTGTGTGTATCCCACAGTCGTTCCCCACACCGTGAGAAAAAGAAGATAAAGGTGAAGAAATACTGGGATGTCCCACCACCCGGTTTTGAAAACATCAGCCCCATGCAGTACAAAGCCATGCAAGGTAGTCCCTCCATTTGTCTGTCTGTGATTGTTGTACTCAGGGTTCGCACGCGGCCCTAAAAGTTCCTAAAAACCCCAAAATTTTCTGAGGTGCATTTAGGGGCTCCTAAAAGTCCTTAAAAATCCGCGAAAACGGGTCAAACCACTAAAAAGGCCTTAAATTAAAAAAAAAAAAAAAAAAATCAAAGGGAGGACCTCTACCGCCAAAATTCTCCCTAAAAAAATTATCTTTTATTTGAAAAAAAATAGCGATTCGTCTGGCGTCCAAAACAGCCAGAAATTGTCAACGGAAGTCACCGTGTTGACATCTAGTCGCCGTCTTGTCGATATTCCATTGTTTGTTTCTGTGAGTAGGCATTTCACTTCGTCTTCGTTACGACGTAGCGTAGTTCTTTCATCGATCCAACTTGTATCATGGGGGAAGTGCATTTTTCAATATGCTTGGGTTGAAAGTAAGGAGTTCGGGAGCTGGGTTCGTCGAGATCCAAAAGATCGGCACATGGTTTACTGCTATCTGTGAAAACAGAGTTACCAGCTCGAAAAGATGGGCGTCAAAGCGCTGGAGTCGCACCGGAAAAACGGGACACACGCTGATTTGGCGAAAACTCATCTTACGTTGGTATGAATCTGTTAAAAAAATATCAAGATAGTGAAGCATCAACTTCAGGCAGTGGTACTGGCAGTGCATGCATACCAACAGTTGTCCAGTCATCGACTTAACCAGCCAGAAGTCAGGCTTTATGAACGTAGTTCAAGACACGAAGACGGACTCGTTAAAGGCAGAGATCGTGTGGACTTTAAAAGTGATCTGCAGCCATTACGGTTACAAATCTTGTGAAAATAATTCGAAAGGGTTTGGAGTCATGTTCCCAGACAGTGACATTGCTAAAAACTACCATTGTGGGGAAAGGAAGACTTCGTACCTGCCCACTTTTCATCTCCACTGCCTCAAAGCCAAAAAAGCGAGAATAGAGACTGACATATGTACGCTTATTGAGAAGGCTGACAGGCTGTGTGAGGAGGCAGAAGAAAAGAGGAATCTGAGGTTTATCACAGAGGCCAATGCACTCAGAGGCAGAGCAAAGGACAAGAGACCCACTTTGGCACCTCTGGAGCAACAAATAGAGGAGGCACTGGGTAGGCTCAAGGAGCTAGAGTAGGGGTGCTGAGACAGACATCAGTAGAAGACATTTGTGTCTGTAGTTGCAATTGTAGTTAGAATCTGTTTTTCTGTAGACTGTTGTGTAAAGTCATTGGCAATGGTCATATCAATGAGAACTACCACAAGGGGCGACAGGTGATCACTATCACAGGTACTGAGGTACTGGAACCTTTGATGAACCAAGAAGAGCCGATGGCACCATTGGGTGAGTCTTGATTTCCCACGATGGCCCTAAATTTTTCGTGTCAGCCCCTAAGAATGCCCCTAAAAAGCTCTTAAATTTTTGGAGTATGAACCCTGTTTACTTGTGTTCCCTTCTGTGTTGACATACTGAAGTGGTGCCTTGATTTATGAAGTTAGTTTGTTCTGTGACCATATAACTCAAAGAATTAATATCTCAAAACAATGTTCACCATCAAAATGATGGACATGCCATTAGTGTTTCAATCTCTAAACTCCCGACCTGTTTTTTAATGCAAAAATATAACACTGTATACTTATGCAAACTGTAATAATGATATTTCTATATGGAATAGAATGAATTCAACTGTTTTGTTATCATGATTGAATGCTACAATTCACGGGACGTTGTACTGCGCCTTCTGGTGTGTACACTTTGGCCACTTTGGGTCGTATAAGATGCAGAGATGTTTGGTGTTCCGGTTTAGCTGTATTGTGTTACAGACAGCTGCCATGTGTTTCGCTGCTCAGGGGAAATTAAAAATGTTCTGGTGAGGGCGAGATGAGGCCCCGTAGCTCAGTGGTTAGATCACTGGTTTGGTAAACCAGGGATTGTGGGTTCGTATCCCACTGGGGCCTCCACTCCCTAGGAAGGGTTGCATCAGGAAGGGCATCTGGTGTAAAAATTGTGCCAAACATATATATGCGTTCATCTGAGATGATACGCTGTGGCGACCCTGAAAGGGACAAGCCGAATGAAACACAGACTGGTGAGGGCGAGATGACACACTTGACCTCAAACAACAAGGGCAAGTGACTGCCTGACACAAGATTTGGACTCTACCAACCAATTGCAGTCATGTTTGCTGATGTCATCGTATATTCCTCCATGTAAAACAAAATGAAACAAAAAAAACTTCTAACCTGCCTGTCTTTGGTGTGGGCAGATCCTTGTGTGCACCTGACTGGTTAATGTGGCTATAAAAGTCACAAATTATCGCCCACATGCCGGCGAATGAACCACAATTGTGACAAGTATCGATTTCACAAAACGAAGACCACTAGTAATAAACAGGAGAAGATGCAAGCCATGCTAAACCGGTGGGAAGCCACTGTTACATTTTTATCACAAAAGAAACGAATAAGTGATTGGTTCTACAGTACAATTTTTGCTGAAGTCTCACTAGAACGACGTTCAGTACGGCTGAGAGTAACCAAGTATGGACAGCAAGTTGTTCGTCTAGAGAGAAAATTCAACACAGCCGGACGGAGAACGGTACAAAAAACAAACTGAAATTAATACATTATCATGTTAAGTCAGCAAAGAGAAGGGCCCTGAAGATTTAACAGTACCTGTAAAATTGATAAATTAGCAAAGTTGCTGGCACATTAGTGTTGACTTTTTTTTTTTTTTTTTAATATTACCTCATCCTTAAGGACATACCTGTAAATCTGATTTGATTTGTCCCCGCAGCTGCTGGCCAAATCCCAGCTACAGCCCTCTTGCCCACCATGACTCCAGATGGCCTGGCTGTCACTCCCACCCCTGTACCCGTCGTGGGTAGCCAGATGACACGACAGGCTCGCAGGCTCTACGTGGGAAACATTCCCTTTGGTATCACTGAGGTGTGACACGAGACAGCATTCAACCTTCGATCCACTTTTAGAAATGGTTCCGCATTTGTGAATTTTGAATCTCTCGTTTCCAGGAGTCAATGATGGACTTCTTTAACGCTCAGATGCGTTTGGGTGGTCTTACTCAGGCCCCAGGAAACCCTGTGCTTGCTGTGCAGATCAATCAAGATAAGAATTTTGCCTTCCTTGAGGTACGTTCTTTCTCTGTATATTATGTGTACAGTTAGGCCCAGACATTTGTGGACAGTGCCACAATCTTCATGAGGTTCAATCCATTCCACTTCATTTCTTTAAAAAAAAAAAAAACTCCTGGATTGCTTTTGCAGTATGTTTTAGACCATTGGTAATCTGTACTGTGACGCGCTAACAACTAAATGTAATGTAAAATGAATGTAACTGTCCTCCTCAACATATTGCTTAACTATTTATTACGTATTGCCCTGGCATCATAACGGTAATGTGAAGAAAAACACACTGCTCCTCAATCATCTATCACACTATTTAAGTAAATGAAGAATATCTCCAAATCCAATTTATGAAAATCCTTTTTTTTTTTTTTCAAAAAGGTTTTTTGTCATGTTTAACAATTTTGCACTACGCAGAACATTGGTGGCAAAATTAACCTTTTAGAAATACAATTTTGTCTGGTATAGAGTGAAAAGTGAATATAATGTTTAGTTTGATATATATGACCTAAGATAACCAAACCTTTCACTGTCCAAATGTTTTTGGGCCTAACTGTATGTGTGGACAGCTCTTTGAAAATTCACATGGAATAACTTGCGCTTTCCTGTCCAGTTCCGCTCAGTGGATGAGACAACCCAGGCAATGGCTTTTGATGGCATCATCTTCCAAGGGCAGAGCCTTAAAATTCGCCGTCCACACGATTACCAGCCACTGCCGGGCATGAGCGAGAACCCCAGTGTCTATGTGCCTGGTACACAGACAATTAATGGTTTTTACTATTACTACTCCTGTTGGCATCATTCATACACCATTTGAGAAAATATATATTGGAGCTGCCACTGTTTGCTGTCCTCAAAGGTCTTGTTGTCAACACAGGAGTGGTCTCCACAGTGGTGCCCGACTCGGCCCACAAGCTCTTCATCGGCGGGTTGCCCAACTACCTGAATGACGACCAGGTTTGTGGTTGGACCGTAAACAGGCTGACCTCTGCGGCAAGCCGTTTGCTCTTTTATCTGATATCCTGCTTGAGGTCCACGTACTAGTATACTCTCACTGGTCGGCACACTTGGAGGATATCGTTAAATACTTGAACGGCTTTTTAGCAAGCGTTTTTTTTTTTTTTTTTTTTTTTCCCCAATATTCTTGATATCCAGCGTAACAACAGGGTATTGAACACCTGCTCAAGTAGCTTTCCATTCGTTTTGAATCCCGCTCACTCATGGATATCATTATGAAATTTTTGTTCACCAGGTGAAAGAGCTGTTGACATCATTTGGCCCTCTGAAGGCCTTTAACCTGGTGAAGGACAGTGCCACAGGCCTGTCTAAAGGATACGCCTTCTGTGAATATGTCGATGTCAACCTCAATGACCAGGTAGGCAGTCGGTTCAACACGAACGATCAAAGTGATTATGTGCGTCATTGAGCATTTTCAAGGTTTCCCTTCATTGCATTTTAGGCTATTGCTGGCCTCAACGGCATGCAACTGGGAGACAAGAAGCTCCTGGTGCAGCGAGCCAGTGTGGGATCCAAAAACGCCACTCTGGTATGTGTGTGGAGTTGCTTATATATACGGAGCATTAAAGACCATTATAGGTAGTTTGATCTTTTTCTGTCACCAGCAGTTGGAGAGTGAAAACCTCTGTTGGGGCTTTAAATTTACAGCAATACATGCTAACTGGGATATTCCACGGTCAATGATCTTATCTTGGATGCTGACGGCCTGACAGTTTTTAACAAACTAGGTGTACTCAAATGCTTTGAACAACGCAGCATGTTATTGTAGTTTTGATATCACTTCTTATTCCAAGAATGCAGTAATAATCAGTGTACCATATTTTCCGCACTATAAGGCGCCCCTAAGAGCCTTTAATTTTCTCAAAAGCCGGCAGTGGGCCTTATAATCAGGTACGCCTTATATATGGGTTAATATTGAGCCTGTAGCGCAGCCCATGTAACGGGTGCATAACATAACCCCAGCCTCTACTGTACAATCTATTCTATGCACCTTATAATGCGGTGCGCCTTTTATATGGATTTTTTTTTTTTTACAATAGGTCATTCATTGAAGGTGCGCCTTATAGTGCAGAAAATACAATACTGTATTTTGATTAGTCTGGCAGTGTATTGATGCCCAAAGAAATTAGGATTTCGTGTCCCTTTAGCTGTTAATATAAACATTTTGGAAGGAATGATTCTTATTTATCTTTCCATCCATTCTCTTAGCTGCTTATTTTTGTATTTTGTTGTAACACTGTTGTACTTCCTTTGCAGACCAGCATAAACCAGACCCCAGTCACACTGCAGGTGCCCGGCCTGAATAGCACAGTTACCCAAATGGGCGGCCTGCCCACCGAGGTGCTGTGCCTAATGAACATGGTGGCCCCCGAAGAGCTGCTGGACGATGAAGAGTATGAGGAGATCGTGGAGGATGTCCGGGACGAGTGCAGCAAGTACGGCCAAGTTAAAAGCATCGAGATCCCGCGACCTGTCGACGGTCTGGAAGTGCCCGGCACCGGGAAGGTGAGACAGAAGCTGCGAGGGGGTTGGAAAATTTCCATGGGAACTTAAGAAGGGAAATTTATGAAATAAATTACATAAGTCTAAATATTTTTATTTTGTCACGAGACAGCCATATAACATCATGCAATTTAAAAAGCATGACATTTGTACAGATGTGTGAGCACATCAAAACAGCCAGAATTTACAGTAGGAAAGAGAAATTCCGATAACAGCCAACAGTATCACTTTAAATACATTTTGGCAAATTCAGCCATTATGATCTTAAATCAAATGTATTTATTTTTTTAACTGCAAAGCTTTGGCATGGAGTTCTTGTTCTCTGAAATGTGGATAATTTAGTAGCTGTTATTTTTCTTTAAACAAGTCACATATTTTCTGCCATCCTTCATGTGAATGAGTTCTTTAAAAAAAAAATGCATCTCAAATGAAATGTAAAAGTAGCAACGCACCTTTGTGGGAAAATAAAATTCCCCAAAATATACTGACATTCATCGTTTAGAGCCAACCTTCAGTTTTGCTAGTTCCTGGTTTATCCCCATTAATACCCATGGAAAATTTCCAAATTTGTGAAATTTTGTAACACCAGATGAGGTTGTCCCCTCTACAACAATTTTGTTCTCACCCCTGCAGATATTTGTGGAGTTCATGTCAGTGTTCGACTCTCAGAAAGCCATGCAGGGCCTGACAGGAAGAAAGTTTGCCAACAGAGTAGTGGTGACGAAGTACTGTGACCCAGATGCGTATCACCGCCGGGACTTCTGGTAGAGGAGGCAAGACGGGGTCCAGAAAATTTTGGGGGGTGGGGTGGGGTGGGGGGAGGAGGTCCCATTGACCAGAGCAGCTCAATGAGCTTTTTTTTTTTTAGTGGGGAGATTACCATGTGTTATGATGTGATATCTCATAAAAAGTGGGCCCATACAGGATGTGGGGTTGTTCTGGGGGGGGTGGGGATGGGGGGGGGTCCCTACACTTTTTTTTGAGAAATGTGTGTTATAATAGGTCCAGGGTGGGGTCAACAATTTTTATACTTTGCGAGCCAGAGATGTCATTTTTTTGCGGGTGGGGAGCGGAGGGGGCCGTAATACATCGTTTGTATTTAAGTGGAAGGAACTTGTCAAAGGTGCATTGAGGGGATTTAACACGGCTGTTCTAAAATGTAAAGAGAGGCAGAAAATGTAGAGGGCATTTTTGTTTGGCCACCTCGTAGTTCTTATTGTTGTTCACTAGCTGTAACGTCCAGTTTGGTTTCGCCGCCATTAGAAGGACTAGAGAAGACGTCATTGTTCAAGTTTGGATTTGTTTTTGTTTGTTTTTGTCAGACTACTGCCCCCTGGCCCCCCTTGGGATGATCGCTAGAGAATGTGTTGTGTGAATGTCAACTGTTACTCTTCCGATACTGTGTGTAGCTTCACTGGCTCCAGCTTGTAACATCACATTGTACTCAGCCTGTAGAATTACATGAACTACAGTAAAGGACGTTTTCCATCCACATTTTCTATTGATCCTCTTCTTTTAACAGCTATTGTTCAGGCCACATTCAAACGTATTTATTGCGGGGGTGTTTAGCTAACCAAAAGCCTCGACAGTCCGACTCGATGACAAATTAGATGATTTAACAAATCCGGCCGGGCCTTCTTTCGATTATGTCCGCACTTTGAAAGGCGCCACTCCCCTGTACTTTTGCCTCGCATTGCCATTAATGTCCCTTGTTAACATAAAGATTTGAACTGTAACTTGTGCTTGGAACACGGTGATTATTTTGTTTTTCTTTTGTGTGCATCATCTCTCACCTATTTGAAAAGACCAAAATAAACACATGCTCTATACCTATGCCTCATGTTGTACTGGAAATACTAACTCCAGCCAAGACGGAATTAATCATAATACAGGCTCATTTATTCAAATTTATAAGTGCATATTTTACCTTGCTTAGAAAGTCCTTTGACGTTAGTTTAGTGGTCATCAACGTGGTGCCCATGCGCATCACGTAGGACCACACAAGTTGCCCTCTGGCCCATTTTAAAAATAGCTCCCTAGTGGACTCCCTGCATACTTGCAATTCAGAACTGTAGATTAACCTATCTGCAGTTTTTTATTCCCATTTTAAATTAATTTTTTTTTTCTGATGGGGGTCTGTGCGCAATTATCCGCATTCACAGTCTGCCCCAGTTCCTTTCCCTGCTAATTGCGAGAGTATAGAAATAATGTTGTGTATTGATATTTTACCTTAATGAGAAATGGTTAACATGATCTTTATCTTCCCATTGAGAACAATTAATTATTAAAGAAAATAAGAAGTAGCTCTGTTCCAAAAATGTTGAGGATCCCATGTGTTACCCCATTTCAGAAAAATACGACTGTAAAATAAGTCACTAAAATTGCTTTTCAAGAAAGGTTAAATTATAAAAATGGTGAGTCACTTGAATAAAGGTGAATATTTTTAAGACGGTTTGAGTGTGTAAAGTAAATGTTTTTGAAGCGTAATTGGGATGAAGCAAAGTATTTCCTGAGGTTTTTTTTTTTTTCCACCCCTGATTTACAAGGATGAAATCAGTCCTAATTTCTTCATTAATCTTGTAGTGAAGTCTTTCCTGTAATACCTATTGATTCTTGTTAAATAAATCAAATGGATTGAACAAGAGTAGCAATTTCGTCCTTTCTAATGTAAGTTGGAAAGTTGCGATGTTGATTATGTAGTTTGGTGTGATACCCGTAAGGTGGACTGAAAATGTATCAAGGACACGTAAATCTCAATGTTTTATAGGGTTCAAACTAAAAATAATACAAGTCATGGTTGGAAATAGAAGCCATGTTGCCTAGCCGTCCTCTACCCTTTGCTCACCCCTGTGCAAATGAACTGATGTTCTGTGTCAGTGCTGTATTTACCCATTTTAACCTACATGGCCGCGTCGGCTTCATATATACGACTTCCTTCTAACGTGTAACACGTTCTGACCCCGAGTGAACGATGACGTCACGTTCACTACTGCTTATTGTGATTCCGTGGAGCGCTTCCCACATTGATCTTCCTTCACACGCAACATTGCGGCCCGTGGAGGGTGCGTCAAATGTGGGAGGACTTGGAGGGGAATGCAATAGTACATTTATGCGTGAGTCCGACATTATTAGAAGCACAGATGTGCAACCAATGTTTTAATATTTGATCATTGACATTTGCTGCCCTGCTTGCTTCCCGTTGTGTGTGTGTGTGTGTGTGTGTGTCTGTGTACGCGTGCATGTGCTGTTTCTGTACACACAATGACAGGTGTAGGCGAGTCATTAGTCAAAATGTCATGCACAATCACAATGTCATATTGAAACCAAAATGATCTGGCCATGGAAAGGGAAATATAGCTAGCAAATAATACAACAAATGAAACAATGGCTGAAGAAATGATTGATACAAAACATGCACTTTAAACGCTGGTTACATCCTTAGTGCCGCAAAGCAAGACATCAGCCAGGAAGCTAAAACGCAGGTGCAAATGGGTTTCCCAAATCCTAATCATCTTGGGTGAAAGGTGAATTTGAGGTTTTTATCAATTTTATATATATAAATTATACTGCCTCCTAGTGGCCAAGACATGCATACCAGGAGGACTACAGCATCCTCTTGACATCTTGGTGCAAAGGAACTATGCTGACGTGAGGAGAGGAGCTCCATTTACAAGAAAAGTAGTGGTTTGGCATCTCTATGTACCGGCAATTTTCAAACTTTTTAGGGAGGGAGTCACTTGTGGATTTTCATGACATTATTCACTGCATGGGTCGCCCCCCTTCCCTCACCAACCCTATCAATGTACATTTGATTCGAGCCCAGAGTTAATGCTGTTAATATCATATGCATGATGATTTCCGTCCCTCCAACAGCCAGTTTTTATACCAATCTGATCTGCTTGATCGGTATCGGCTGATAATTGGCAATTTCTGTAGATATTTGATTACAAGGGTCATTAAATTGCAGGAAGTTGACACCCATTATTTCTGTTGCTTTGACCTGACCAAACTTGAAATTGATGCCTGTAGCTAATCCTTGAATGCCCTGTAGAGGTCATTGATGTTTTACATTTTGTATAAAATGCTGAGAGTACTACTTTTTGAAGGTATTCAGTATACAGTGCACAATTCTAAATAGGAAATAGAAACATCAATGAGAATTAGATTTTTGTCATTGGTATTTAAAAGTCGACCATCATCGATCAGGACCCCAAAAATCCTCATCGTGTAAAGCGAAACCCTGACAGCAGCGCTTCGGCGATATCCAGAAAAGGTTGTGGACATCAGCCATGCGGTGCATTATTGATTCTGACCGGCCCTTTTCTGTCAAATGACGGAGGGGCAGAGGAAGTACAGTACGCTGCATAATTCCAAGTCGAGTTGTTTCAGATGATGCATAAGTGAAGAGCTGGAGCACAAATTCCACACTGTAATGGACAAGAGCTGACACAGCCCGGAGCTTGTTTTGTCCTGTTCTCGCTCTTTGGGTCACCTCAATGCCACAAACACCCCCTCGCTCTGTTGTTATTAAACACACCGTACCATATGTAATGCTGTCCAGGGAAAATTATTATTATTTTTTTTTTTTGTCATAACCTGATCCTTAATTGTTCAGGAATTTTGTTGGTACAAATTATTCAGTCAGAACATCAACTTTTAACAAACCTTCTCGAGTTTTATGTCATAATAAAGCCCTCAATGAGGCTTTCCCAAAGTGATTTTTATTTCTTGAGAAAGTTAGAAAGCTAGAAATTTGAGTTAAAGCTCCACCTCTTATCAAACTCAAAAATAAATCACTAGCCACACTATGAGTTATAATACATTGCAGCAGGGGTGTCAAACTAATTTTTATCGTGGGCCACATTGTTGTTCCAGTTTCCCTCAGAGGGCTGCTATGACTGTGAAAAAAAATATTTAATCGTCTCACCATACGTGGATCATCAGTTTATGAACTAGTTTTGGAATCAGAAATCAAGGGTAATGTGTTTTTCAACTATTCACAAATGTGTGTAATATCTCAACTTTATCATTTATGATATATGACAACTTGAAATTTTGGCACGGATTTTTACAGGAATCATGGAAATTGACACTCTAGATTTGGCTTCGCGGGCCACATAAAGTCACGCGGTGGGCCAGATCTGGGCCCTGGGCCTCGAGTTTGACACCTGTGCATTACGGTATATGAATACATTTAAAATAAGATTGCCGTGAACCGCAACACAGCGGAGTAAAACTACATTCTTTGACGTCATTGCCGTGCTCGCTGCAGTAAAACGAGACGCTGTCTCCTCCTTCACTCTCACTTACTGACGTCATTAACAGGTGGCCCTCCAAAATAGACGCACGCATCCGCAGTGAGTGCGCGACATGTTTTCGATCACGCTTGGCACGAGTGTACGTCGTGTACGCCTGCGTGTATGTGTGTGTTACAACAGTACTAACGCTCCCAATTCGTATCGCTGCACCGGGAGGGATGTCTCGCTTTTTCTTTTGACATTTTGAGCGTCTTCCCCTCATCAGCTCACCACCAGACCGCAGGTCAGAATTCCTCTTTTTTTTGTTTTTTTTCCCCTCCCTCTCTTGTTGCATTAGGACACACAAAGAGTTGCAAAACTTGAGGAATTTTAGGACATTCACGGGAATGTGCGTAATTGAATGCAGGCTTTCAATAGGGAATTTAAATACAGGAAAATATACTCTAATTTTGCATAATCATGGGTTTTATTCATCCACTAGGGAAATTAAAACAAGCAGATTAGTTGTAAATTGACCCATAATTGCCCCTAATGAAGAATTTTGAGTAATACGCCATCACTTGGCCACATTATTTATATTTTTTGCTTTCTTTTGTGAGCCAAAATTTGCATTATGACCAAAGTTTGGCTACACACCCACTCGAGTGAAGTGAAAAATAAGCAAAAATAAATTCAGCACATGTGAGTTAGGAGAGCTATTTATTTTGCACACACCTACTTATAAAGTTTGTATTTATGATTGAATATAGCTACAGTCGTTACTGGCAGACGATCCTATCAAATGTAAGAGAATTAGTTCCTGGTCATATATCATTCATGCTTTATTAACTGTGTACATTAAATATTAACTTTTTAACATTCTTAAGTGTCAAACAAATTTTAAAACAAGTTGACCACTGTCCACAGTTAAACTTAAAGAAAACACAATTATAGTTAAACACATTACATAAGTAAAATACTACTGCGACTACTGATATTAATCATTTATTATTCATTATCATTATGATTATATAATTTATATTAAAAATGTGTAAAATGTTACACAATTCTTTTTCTTACTATCATGAAAAATCATACTGGATCTTTTGTGAAATGCAGTAACTGTGTGGTAATCTATTAGTGCATACTGCATTTACAATGAAATAATAATATCACAAAAATCAATCCAAAACAATGACAATCAATACTACTACTTATAATAATACTGTAGGGCTTGTGTTGAATCTCATTTTCTGACATTCAGTTCCATCATCATCATCATTCGACCCGCGACTCTTGTGAGGATAAGTGGCTGAGAAAATGGCTGGATATTATTCCAATTGAACAGCGTTTAATTAATAGCATAATCCATCGTTAAAAACTAACAGCTGGCCTCATTCGACTCAGTGCTTGGAAAACAAAACCTTTGAGACCACTCTAGGGAAGATCAGCGTTAAGAGAACTACCAACACTGTGGGGGGGGGGGGTGGTCCTGTTCATGTGCAGTTATCCACGGCGTGACCCGCCAGACCCCCCCAGAAGGGTTAATTAGCGTGTTGCCGCACTCTGGTTCAAGCTTGAATTATCACCTGCCTCGCACCCGTTGCAGGTCAGCTGTCACCTCGTTCGAATGCTCCCAGGGGTCCCTTGCTCATATTTCGGGGGGTGGGGCAGGCAGAAAATGCTTTATGACTCTGGATTGCATGCACAAACATTATGCGCACACACACACGCACGCACACCTTATTCCCAGTGTGTACCATGACGTGACGCAGGACGTGGGGTATTTGTGGCATCGCGTTATCCCCCTCAGATCAGACGGGATCTCGATGAGTCGGATCAGAGCTCTATAACGGGACAATGAAAGATGGGTGGTCCGTTGTGACACTCACCTTGACCCCCGTCGCCAAACGGCCTCATGTCTGTCCGAATTATACCTCAATCTAAATGAAAAAAAAAATTAAGTTGTCTTTTGGGACACAATGTGAATTAATGGGGACATCATCCAGAAGCACCCGCAATAGGCGAAAAGCTGTCATAGACCACATAACTGTTTTTAAATATAATCCAAGTATTACCCTTTGTACAAATAAAAAGTTGTTTTATCTTTTTCAAGTTATCGTGTATCTTTCTAATTTAAAAATAAAAACAATTGGAGAATACAGGGAGTCCTCGGGTAAGACGGTCTGGACCTAAAGCGTTTGGACTTTACAACGCCCGTCCCCCGTCCGCCATTTTGTCTGGCTAATGCTTGTCCGTGTTTGTGCGCCGGGAGTATCTTTGCATTTTTTGCCCTCCTTTTTAGACATTATCGCCACAAAGAAGAAAGCTGTGTCTTTTAGCAACGCTTCTGCAGCCAAAAGAAAATCCATTACCGTGGAAATGAAGCTCAAGATCATAAAAAGATCCGAGAAAGGAGAGATCCCAACACCACCAAGGCTTCAATCGGTCGACCGTGGTGACAATTATTTATAAGACAAAAGCCCGTATCTTAGCGCTTGTGAAGGGTTCGGTTCCTCTGTCGGATACAATGATCACAAAACAAGGTTTTTTGATCCTTGTGGAGATGGAGAGGATTGAGGACCAGGTTCCTACGCAAAAGCTAAGCACAGCCACCTCTCAGCAGTCATGCTAAGTACGTCATCTTGTTTATTTCAATGTATTTGTTTTCTATACAAAGTATTTTGATGTAAATTCTGGCTTTAATGGTGGAATCTGACTTAAGTCGAAATTTGAGTGAAGTCGTTACTCTCGGAACAGATCTCAGTCGTAGACCGAGGACTCCCTATACAGTCAAGCCCTGCAAGTTTGTGGTTCGCCAATTTTTTTGAAGGAATGTCTCAGTTATTCATTGTGCATTTCTCTATTACCCTTTTTTCCCCTGCATTCGAGATGTTTTTTTTTTTTGCGTTAAAAGCGAAAGTATGTCCCTGCTTCTCTCCTAGTGCACCTATAACCATGTAGTCTACTCTGTTGCTCTTAGAGTTTGCCTGTGCGTACATATTCCCTAACACTCATTATAGTGTATAAATGCCAAAAGGTGAGTTTAAAGACTTACTCCCATTTGTGTAAAGTGCTCGTGTGCATTTTTGTTTGCTTATTTGTGATGTCACATCAGTTTGTTTTATGGGTTAGGGTGCTAGCGAATATTATTGATTATTTGTCTGTTTTGAATCCTATTTAATGCAGTTATGTGCCATATTTTCCCCAATATAAGTTGCACCTAAAAGCCTTTAATTTTCTCAAAAGCTGACGGTGCGCCTTATAATGCGGTACGCCTTATATATGGATCATTACTGAGCCTTTAGTGCAGCTCCATCTAATGGATGCATAACCTAACCCCAGTCTTTACTGTAGCGTCTATTCTATGCGCCTTATATATGAAAAATGTTTTAAAATAGGCCATTCATTGAAGGTGCGCCTTATAGTGCAGAAAATACGGTAACATGAGTTCTTATGGTTGGGTACATGCTAAATGCATGCTTCGTAGTTTAGGATCCTGATTCAGTTTTAAATGATTTGATGGTGTCTTGTGCCATCTATATGGAAATATAAAGTTAATGTATACAGGGGCACTGTTGGTTTAATAGAAAAAAAAAAGCTAATAATGGCATTTGTTCTTGCTCTGGTTCCAATGGAAGAGCCCAAGAGAGGCAGTTTAGATGCATCTAAGTTACATTTGTACTCTGTTACAAAAAACAAACAAAAAAAAAAACATCACTATCCATGATGTCTGCTAGCCAGAAGCTGAGCTGCACCGTGTTTGTTTACAGAGTAGGTGTGCGGTGAAAGCACATTTACATTTTTACCCTGAGCTGTTCCGTATGGAAAATTTACTAATCTCCCCATAAAATTAGAAAACTGCCCTTGGTTAATATCAGTTTTAGGTGGCTTTAGCAGGTCTTGAGTTTGCCTCACGTGGGACTGTATTTCCCACCTCATATATGTATTTGATTTCTTTTTCAGAGAACTGGAGAAAAGGAAATACTGGCACAACGCTTCATGTTACACTTTATGTAGTTTTTCTTGATCCTCTATTCTAGTTGTAGTTGTTTAATTTTACATTTCATTCAGAGACAACGTTGCGTGTAACCCTAAAGCAGCATTACAAATCTCCACAACCACACCAATACTAAGTACTACCAAGTGCACCGCTTCCAACCCAGCCCGTTCTGATGTGGAATAATTTCTTCGTGCCCCAAGACGAAGACGGCCGCGTGGGGATGCCGGCCGGAGGTCTGGCCGCCATGAAGGGTGGGCGCGCTCAGAGGCGAAGCCAAAAAATGAGCGACAGTCAGGACGGTAAGATCAAGCTGGCCTTCCTGCTATGCGTGGTGGGCGTGACGCTGACCGTGCTGGGCGTGTGCACGGAATTTTGGGTGGAGTTGGCGCAGCCCAAGAACGTTGGCGGCAACCGCACGTGCCAGATGGCGCACTACGGCCTGTGGAAGGCGTGCGTGCGCACCCTGTGGGTGGCCGACGTGGACCCCGAGAGGGCCAGCTGTGGCCCCGCCGAGCTACCAGGAGGTGAGGCGTCCTACTGTCACGGAGTTTGTGAGCATAATAGCATCTCCGTTGTTGCCACGGTAACCGTAAGTCACCTACTTAGTGGTACCTTAATATGGGAGTGACTTTTTTTTTTTTTTTTAAATAAAAGCTGTTATTAATTGTTGCTTGAGCTGGTGAACACAGCTGTACAAATGTTTCAAACGTCCACATTTTCCCCATTTTTTTTTCCCCCCACCATGAAAGCTTCGTGTAACATCAAAAAGCGTTTCAGGTGATTCTGAACAGTTAACTTAGCGGCCAATCCTTAACTTGAATTTAATATCGACCACTGAAGTAGGTTATTTGGGGTTGGCGTGGAGAGGCTAAAAGTTAGTGTAACATCAATGTGAGTTTGAAGCTATGATTAATGTGTTACATATTGTTAGCTGAAAAGCATGATTGCAAAAGTCCTTTTTGACCAATTGTCAAAATAAGGACATATCAGTGTCCTTGTTGTGGTTCAGTTTTAAGTCATCAGTCATGGTGATCAGCAAAGGCTGATTCAAAGACAGTGGACTCTTGTTGTTTGTTTGATTTTTTTTTTTTTTTTTTTTTTTCAAAAATAAGTCGGGCAATTATGCTCTTAGACTAATGATATGGTTTCTTACTTTTCTATTCTAAGAATTCTAAGGTAAAATCAAAACGTGTTGAACCTCTGTCAGAATGCGAAGATTGATACAGATTTGAGCGGAACCCACAAAATATTATGCCGGCAATATATACGCTATGTAAAACAAAAATACACGGTGTCGCGAGCACGCGGCAAGGGATTGGACCCAAATGCAGGACTCCGAGGCAGGGAGATGATTTGCGAGTGTAGTTTAATTCAGGCAGGGGTCAAAAGGGTAAGCAGTCCAAAAAAGGCAGAAGGACAAAAACACGTAAAAGGTCAAAGTCCCAATATCATGAAACAAGGTCCGATGAGTATAAGGAAAAAACTTGGAACTTAACGATAGTGGCACAGGAACGCTGTAACGAAAGGGATACCCTCCAACTCCTACCCTACTACTCACACACGATGATGCAGTGTCACACACAACAACTAATTAGCATCCATACGGCGCAGGTGTGGGGCTGCTGCCAGAGGCAGCTCTGCTCAGGGCAGTGGCTTGGCCATGACCCTGACAGCCCGTATAGAGGTCGTGCATGTGATGTCACAGTTTTTACAGCGCCATATTGCCGGTTAAACAAAGCTGCTCGGCAGTGCGGGAGTCGTTGAACCGGCGTAGATTTTTCACAATGCCCGAGACCTGTTGTGCTGTTGCTTGTTACGACAGACGAGACAGATATTCAATAAGATCATTCTATAGAATACCAGATGAAAAGATCGATGAATTTTGGCTATTAAACGCCCGTGTATGCATCATTTCATTCCAGGTCGGAATTATTCGTCTTAATCTCAAATGATCAAGAAGTATTTATAGTGTCAAGTTGACGCATTTGAGAACAATTACGTAGCTTACTGTCGCAGAGAGGTTTACGGAGCTTAAGGTGTGGCCGCAATACACTTACGTGTACAGAGGAGACGAATCCCTGTCCTAATTTTTTTCCAATTATTGTTAATAAATGCGGGTTTGTGTAAAACCAGGGGTCATTTCTTTAAATATTGGTATTTGTATTGACAAAAAATCCAAGTGGCTCCATCACTATGTGGGATTTATTCTTGACTGAGAACAGATCCAGCGATGAAGTATTTGTATGCGTCCAGACTTTCATACGCTTTCAAACTTTTACGTATGAATCTCAACGACTTACTCACTAGATACTTGTGTAGATCCAGTTGTCCAAGACAAGCGGATGCGAATTAACAGTCCAATTTCTTATCGGCGAAAACATCGACTTCGGCGTAAAATATGGGTCCTCCATGCCAAGTGTCTCTCATTTTTCCACATACCTTCGTTGATTATCACCTTCTAAATGTTTAACGGTATCATACAAAACTCTGGGTGTCGTGCTGTACAAAAAACAAAACAAAAATCACGTGATTTTATGATGTAGGTGCATGATCTCTATACACTTGCATCACCTTATCTGCTTTGTACTGTATGCATACTTTGCTGGTGAAACATTGCAACATGGGCTTTGAATGTGAGGCTGCATGCTGTGTATACGCATCTAGGTCAGCCTATATGCCGTGCGTATGCTAATTAAATCATTGAATAAGCACAACGGAACGAGACCACTTGGAGCATTATGTAATATTATTCTACGTGTGATGCAGCTATTAAATCTGCTCTTCTGAGAAGACCTTTGACAGGATATTAGAACAAGAACAATATATACAGTATATGTCTATTTGTCCTTAGGTCAGGTAAAAAAATAAAAAAAAATGTGTATATATATATATATACACAGTGAAGAAAATAAGTATTTGAACACCCTGCTATATTGCAAGTTCTCCCACTTAGAAATCATGAAAGGGTCTGAAATTTTCACCGTAGGTACATGTCCACTGTGGGAGAGATAATCTAAAAAGAAAAACCAGAAATCACAATGTATGATTTTTTTTAACGCTTATTTGTGTGATACAGCTGCAAATAAGTATTTGAACACCCGTCTATCAGCTAGAATTCTGACCCTGAAAGTCCGCCTTTAAAGGTCCACCTCCACTCCATGTATTATCCTGAATCCGATGCACCTGTGTGAGGTCGTGAGCTGGATAAAGACACCTGTCCACCCCATACAATCAGTAAGACTCAAACTTGTAACATGGCCAAGACCAAAGAGCTGTCCAAAGACACCAGATGCATGGCACGAAAGGTTCCCCTGCTTAAACCGGCACATGTCAAGGCCCGTCTTAAGTTGGCCAATGATCATTTGGATGATACAGAGGAGTTATGGGAAAAGGTTTTGTGATCAGATGAGACCAAAATGGAACTTTGTGGTCATAATTCCACTAACCGTGTTTGGAGGAAGACGAACGATGAGTTCCATCCCAAGAACACCATCCCTACTGTGAACCATGGGGGTGGTAGCGTCATGCTTTGGGGGTGTTTTTCTGCGCACGGGAAAGGACGACTGCACTGTATTAAGGAGAGCATAACCATGGCCATGTATTGTGAGATTTGGGAGAACAACCCCTTTCTCTCAGTCAGAGCATTGAAGATGGGTCTTGCCTGGGTCTTTCAACATGACAATGACTCGAAAGACACAGCCAGGAAAACCAAGGAGTGGCTCCGTTAGAAGCATATCAAGGTTCTGGCATGGCCTAGCCAGTCTGATTGAGAGATCTGTGTGGAGGAGTGGGCCAAAATCCCCCCTGGAGTGAGTGCAAACCTGCTGAACAACTACAGGAAACATTTGACCTCTGTAATTGCAAACAAAGGCTACTGTACCAAATAATACAATTGGTTTTCTCAGCTGTTCAAATACTTATTTGCAGCTGTATCACACAAATAAATCGTGAAAAAAAAATCATACATTGTGATTTCTGTTTTTTTCTTTTTAGATTATCTCTTTCACATTGGACCTGCACCGTTTTGGTACATACGTGGGCACACGCGACAATCTGTTTCTCTGTGACGGCAGTCAGACGGCTCGTGTTGAAGTCACGATCCCTGCCGTCGTCGGCAGATGGCCGCCAGCCCCGCCATGTTTGTTTAGAGCAAAAAAAACCCAAAAACTGTTTTCTCACCGAACTCAAGATTACCGTCGGTCGTCTTGAGCGGGGCGGCTCGGAGGCGTCTTCTCACTGGGCCCCCGAGTGCTTCGAATGCGATATGTGCCTAATAAGTGAACGACATCACAGATAAGCTGATAAGCAGTGTCTACGTGTACCGTGTATGTGTGCATGTCTGTTTATGTCTGTGTATGTGTATACAACAATGTCCAGCCCGTAATGCTCAGTGGGTGAGAGTTCTCACTATGTGCCCGGGTAGCCGAGCGGGATTTGTCTACTTCACAGCGTTTATCTAAAAATAGTGAAAGTGCAATGAGGGAGAGGGACAGTGAAGAACCAAGGTAGCGTAGGTCGAATGCAGTATTAACGCTTATGAATCCCCCGTGTCGCGCTCTCCACCCACTCTCACTGCACCATCCCTTGCTCCCTGAACCTCCTCCTCCATCTGTGTCTCCCTTCATTCTTCCCCAGCTTTCACCACCTCTCCATCTGCGTTCCCAGCTCACTCCTCTTCCCCCTCCTCTTCTCCCCCCTCGGATCACACCTCAACCTCCCCTAAACCCCTAGCTGTGTTGTCGCCATTTCGGTACCTTTTTGGCCCTCATTATTGTCTCTCGCGCTACCTTTTCTAGCCAGGGGTTGCAAAAGTACTCAAACTATACTAGTGTAGAGCTAAAGACCATGGTATCCAAGACCAAGAATAGCCCGAGGCCAGAGCTAACTGACGCAGAGACAAGACCAAGACTTTTGGGAACCGAGACCAAGACGGAGACAAGCTGAGACTGAGACAGGACCAAGACAGAGACAACCCAAGACCGTGGCAAGAACAAGATATTAAAAATGTATTCAAAAATCCTGACAATGTTGAACAGTTAGTGAGAATCCTCCTCCTCCTTTGATCATAATTGACCCCTCCGTGGATATTGCGCAATCCGCGTCACTGACCATCAGAGGCCAGAGATCTGCATAGACCAAAGCCCGTTTTTGCTCCCGCCATTTTCTCTGACAACATTGAATGGTCCAGTATTGGTTTAGTTAGCGTTTTATCGCGTATTTGGGTTATTTAACAAAAATATGGTTAAGAGGTGTAGTCACGGACTTTGTAATAGTGACGACAGGTATCCTGAAAGGCTAGTTGGTGGAGTTCGATTTGTACCCTTTCCAAAACCGAAGACCCAGTACGAAAAATGCCTTCGATGGATCAAACTTTGTGGAAGACCGCATCATCAACTAAATCCATCTAATATCAACCGGAACACATATGTTTGCACGAAGGTATGCCCTGTATTTGATTTTCAATACATGTCTCGTATAAATGAATTCAAAGTTCTTCGCTAGCATAACACTGCTGCGTGTGAACGATTGACACACTTATTCTTTGTTAAGCGATATTTAGCGATGATCGGACTGCACAAACATATTGATTTCTTGCTGGCTCGCAGCCAGAAGCTTAACCAGACTGTGTTTGCACGAAGATATGCCCTAAATTTGATTTTTAATCCACGTCTCGTATAAATGAATGAGACGTTCTCCGCTAGCATAACACAGCTACGTGTGAACGATTGACACACTTATTCTTTGTTGAGCGATATTTAGCGATGATCGGACTGCACAAATGTGTCGGTTTCTTGCTGGCTCGCGGCCGAAGCTTAACAAGACTGTGTTTGCACGAAGATATGCCCTAAATTTGATTTTTAATCCACGTCTCGTATAAATGAATGAGATGTTCTCCGCAAGCATAACATTGCTACGTGTGAATGATTGAATGAAATCAGAAGCATGGAGTCTGTCTGAGTTCAGAATGTATTGTATTGTATTTGCCATTTTTACTGTTTGTCTTACGTCAGCGCACGTGGCGTGACGTCACTTCAGGAGGCGTGGTTAAGTGCCCTGTACGGAGGGGTCAATTATTTCATCGGCATACATTAGAAAGTCAAAGTGTTTATGATCGGGTTGGTGCCTGCAACCTTTTCAAACCACACTGTGCAAAAATCTCAAATCCCAATTTTTTTTTCAACTAAATTCTTGCAAAAAAAATCATTGGATTTCAAAATTTAAATTTAAAAACGATTTTGATTGCATTTAAGAAATGTAGGAAGCGAAGTGCATGTGTGTGGGCAAGATGTCCCTCAATCACAAGACTGCAAAGGTTGCCGTCATTCTGGAGGTGGTGGAGGGTGAATACACATGAACTCATCATACATTTTTTTTTTTTTTTTAGTTTTTCTGAGTGCTTTGACCTTTTTTCACGTTCATGAATTTGAAGAATAACAGCTCCGCGCTAGTCTTGACTGGTCTCCAGGAAAATTGTCTATCTGGCTAGGCTGAGACAAGAGCAAGACATTTTATGGAACTCAAGCGCAGGTCAAGACCAAAACTTTTAAAAATGGGGTTTTCGACCACAACACTTCTCGAGTCTAGACACTACACTACTATAAACACACTGGGCTATATTTTCATAGACAGTGCCAGCGGACTTTGATTTTTGTGCAAGCACAAGACTCACTGAGCAAGCTTGCCAATTTGGCAGGCTAGTCTGTACCATGCTGGGCATTCCGGTGTAGCAGAGGGAATGTACTTGGACGTGCACCTTGTGGAGTGACGATAATGTGGCATAATGATTTAAACTTATGCCTGTTCAGACCACATCTAACACCCAGCCAAGGTAAACTACAGATGTTTTGCAAATGTGATCAGGGTGCGGGACATTTAAGTTATTCGAGTCTATCACCAGCTCATTCTGGTATATTACCTGCTGTCTAGAGCTTGTGCACCTACGTCGCCGAAATCATGTGCCTGGCCATATTGACGGACTAGCAAAGCATTCTTCGATGCTAAGTCGGTTGGAGACAGCGCAAAAATATGTCTTACAGCACGACGTCTAGAGTTTTGTCTGATACCGTTAAACATTTAGAAGGTGATAATAAACAAAGGTACTATGTGCAAAAATGAGAGACGCTTGGCATAGAGGACCCATATTTAATGCCGATGTCGATGTTTTCGCCGAGAAAGTGGACTGTTAACGCGCTTGCGCTTGTCTTGGACAACTGGATCTATACATGTATCTGGTGTGTAAGTTGTCGAGATTTACACAGAAAAGTTTGAAAGCGTAGAAAAGTCTGGATGGATACAAATACTTTGCTGCTGGATCTGTTCTCAATCAAGAATAAATCCCGCATAGTGATGGAGCCACTCAGATTTTTTCAATACAATTAACAATACTGTATTTAAATAAATGACCCCTGGTTTTACACAAACTTGCATTCATTAACTATGATTGGAAGAAAAAAAAAAAGACACAGAGTTGGCTCCTCCGTACACGTTAAACTTCGATTAATCCTTTCCGTGACAGACGTTTTTTTTCTTTTTTTTTTTTTTTAAATATGCATTGTTCTCAAATGAGTCCAATCCATATTTAAAAAGAAAAAATAAACCGCTGGGATAGGCTTCAGCCCCCGTACACGGCAGTGTGTTGCGGCTACACGTTAATTTACGTAAACCTCTGTGTGACCAATGGTTTCTTTTCTTTTTTTTTTAAAGACGCATGGGACTCATTTGAGAACAATACATATTAAAAAAAAAAAAGTCTGTCGGGGAGAGGTTTACTGAAATTTAACGTGTGGCCACGGCACGCTTCCGTGTATGTTGGAAATGACTCCTTTTCTTTTTTTATTTTTTAAATGCATTGTTCTCAAAAGAGCCAACTTGGCATTATAAATACTTATTGGAAATTGAGATTGAGAAGAACAATTCCTACCTGAAGTGAAGTGATTGCTTCACAGTCGTGTGTATTTGGTTGGGCACCATCCATCACGTTTAATTGCCGAAATCCATCAATTTTTTCTGGTCTTTTCAGTTGGTATTCCATTCAATGATCTCTTTGAATATCTGTCTCATCTGTTGTGACAACCAACCAACAGCACAACAAGTCTCGGGCATCGTCTATATTCTGTAGTGGTTCAATGTCCCCTACAATGTCGAACAGCTCTTTTTGACCATCAAAATGGCGCTGTGAAAATGGTGACGTCACGTGTATGAGCTCTATACCTGCCCACGTAGTCTGTTGCCACATCAGCCAGATCTGGGTGACAATGCTCCACTCGTGCACAGATCACTGCGATTACACATTTTGTTGTGCCACATTTAATGGGGATGAGAGGAGCCACTTTGATTGGCGATGAATGAAGTCAGCTGTAACCACTCCCACAGTGGCACAGCCCAAACTGTAATATTTGTGGTTTTGTTGTGTGACTTTAAATGGTGTGGCCTAGTGAGTGACGAGTTGAGTTGCACGTTAGCATTTGGGGGTGAGTTGTGGCCTACACCTGGTTCTTTTTGTCATTTTGTGTTAAATATATGGAAAAAAATATTTTAGAATATTTTCAAACTTTGAGAGTAATTTTCTTTTCAGAAAAATGAATACCCAAGTAAACCTGAAATATAAAACATAACAAAAAAATCGACTTAAGTACTGTAACAAGCTATTTTTTAAATACCAAACAAAGTATTTGTACATTGTGACTTTGCATATGTGCAGTGAGTGTGTGTGAATGTGTGTTTGTGGGTATACCAACTCAATACTAAAAGGAACGACGTCTGAGTGGACTGTGTGCATGGATGCATAGAAGGCTGTCTAGAGCGCCCATGCGTGTACTGTTTGTGTGTGCACATGCTCATGCATGGGTGTTGTATTAAAGTTTCCTCTTGGTCTACAGAATCCAACTGCACCTATTTCAAATTCTTCACCTCGGGGGAGAACGCTGTCATATTCAAGAAGACAACAAACAAGAGTGAGACGACGACAATTTTATAATAAATGAAAAAAAATGATTGCCAACCAAAAAAAAAAAAAAAACATTCTCAATTTTCTATTATTTGTCATTTTTTGTGTCATCAGCTTCAGGGATCTATCAATGAGATACTAGTAGCTAGGACTAATGATGACATCAATGCCTCTCTCGCATTGGCACAAGCTCGGTGTGTTGCACCTGTCCATGTTCACCTGCCAATAAAATCTGTTTAACGATGAGCCAAATCAGCACGTGGCCCACTTTCCAACACGCCGCCATTTGGATGCATTGAGCAGATAGAATACACCTTTGTCAAATGGCGGAAATCAATGCAACATGTCGTTTCTCATTTGAAAAACCTAACCCTAACCCTAACTCTAACACTAATTCAAAGCCTAACCAAAACACAACTCTAACCCTATCAAATGTCCAACCCCCTGAACCCCTAACCTGAACTCCGAACTCCAAAACAAACCTGAAACCAAAAAACCCGCAACCTCAACCCTCACTTTACCTTAAACCTAACCCTAACCTTAGCCAAAGTATAACTCAATCTGAGACGAGCTGCTAATTATGGCTGGAACTAAAAATTTCAAAACTTGAAAAGGGTTTTGTATTGCTGGTGCACTTGTGAATGTTGAATTCTCATGTGATGCAATCGTCGACTTGGAGCTGGAGGGGGGTGGACTTTTCGTGGAAACTACGCATTTATATATAAATTATGTACTGTATATAGAATACAATGAAGATCATTTTTCAGCAGCCTTGGGAGGTTTCTAGGTGGCTTCCTGAATAGAGTACTTTTTATGTGGTAGTTCAAAATGTTGTTTCCTGATAAGACCACCAGTGGGTTTCCAATTTTCCATTCCGGTGAGTCTGTATGTGTGTTTGGGTGTGCGTCGCCAACTGTCATCCATTTGGGATCGTCACTCTCTCTCTCAGCCATGTTGCTTACTGTATGGTGGGCTGAACCTTAAACCGAAAAAAACTCCAGTCCAACTGAAAGTCTAAATTTAACCCTAACTTTATTCTTTTGAAGTCAAATTATACTCTAGCAACAACCCCAATCCCAACCCTCAGCATTAACCCTCACCCTCCTGTAATGTTAGCTACTAAAACCCAAACTTTAATCCCAACTGTTATCTTCCACCATGACCTTCACCCCACCCACAACTTCATCTCTTACCCTAAAGCCAGCCCTCATCCAACACATTGCCACGCTAATCCCAACCCGAACCCTGACAACATCACCCTATTTGACCCCGATGCTACTCCACCATAACATTAACCCCACCCCTCCCAAAATAATTTACAAAATTACTATGAACACGTCTTCTTATTAGTTCAATACATTATTCACGTGATTACAATCCTAAAAAAATCATTTTCTATTGATTCATCCTAGATTTGAATCTAGCGGCAGCCATCTTGGCTCTCCTCAGTCTGACCATGATGGTGACGGGCTCCATTTGCATCCTCATGACACTCAGCAAAGGCGTTTCCTTCTTCCTCAAGCCGGCTTCCTTCTGCTTCGTCCTCTCAGGTCAGCCCTCGGCATGCCTTTAATTCATCTATATTTCATTTCTAATATTTGCCCCACTCGTGCAGGGATTCTGGTCCTTGTCTCCATCTTGATGTTCCACCAATCCGTGCTGGCCTTGCTGTCCAGCGACCACTCTATCCCGCTACACCACCAGCTGTCCTGGTCCACGGCTTGTGTGGGCTCAGCGGGGACTATCCTGATTTTTGGAGGCTTCCTTTTCGTCATTCTTTCACTTCCTGTCAGGTCTTGCTTGCCCCACAAGAACAACAACACCTAGAATGCAAATGTTGACATCACAATGACAACACTTAATCTGTGTGTGAATGTTTTGTTTACCACCAATTTTTATACGACGCAACAATTAGCATAGCTCTATCTTAGCATATTAAAATTATGACTCAATACCTCACTGTATGTATATTATTCTCACTTTGTCTCCTTGCACAAAAAAGATCATTTCACCAACAAGTATGCAATAATGTTTTTTAAATGCATTTTGAGAGTCTGTCGTGGTTATTTTTGGATTTTTTTTTCAAATCCAATTTTCTAGACTTAAAAACCGTATACAATTACATGATAAACTCTAAAGTGTGCATAACATGTTTTTCTTTGTATTTTATAAATGGTCACTGTTTTGCGTTTTGTTGTTTTCTTTTAACTGGTCACTTTCTTTACAAATACACACATCTCCCTTCACTTTGTCTATGTTTTTCTCCTTCACTATCAACAACAGCGGTGAGCAGTGTTTGATATTTTTTTCCCCACCAATCAGATTTCAGCCTCTGTGCGTTGCCATGTCAATGTAATCTGGCCAGAGCTTTGAGAATCAGCAGTGTGGGTTGATGAAACGTATGCTATAACAGCAAAAGAAGTATTTCTTTAACCATTCAGATTTTAACTTCATTGCGAATGGCCCTTGATAATATCAGCATGTTTCTAAAAAGCTAAATACAACCATTGCCCAAAAATATATTAAATTATGAAACAAATGTTTTACCCAAACTGGAAAGAAAGATCATTTTATATTATTTTGTCCATTTTTTCGAACATGATTTCTGATTTAAAACCAAGTTATGAGAACTGGTTTGCAAAGAAAAATCCTTACAAATTGCAAATAGAAACTCAGAGATTTGAGAGATTTGAACACAGTACTCCAGAACTGTGAGGCAGACGTGCGAACCGCTAATATACTGTGTGGCCCTGACGGACAGTGTACCGTAATTTCCCGCTGAGAAGCCGCGACTTTTTCCCACACGCATTCAACCCTGCGGTTTATGTGTAGTGTTAGCGCGGCGCTAGCGTCAAACTCTTTTCTATTTACCAAGGCTTACAACCAGGTGTGCTAACACGAACGCTGCTTCTTGTTCTTCTTCTTCTTGTTTTCGGCGTGTCCCGCTAGGCCTTGCCACAGCGTGTCATCTTAGATGAACGCATATTTGTTTGGCACAGGTTTACGCCGGATGCCCTTCCTGACGCAACCGCTCTACATTTAGCCGGGGAGAGAAGCTTACAGCACGTGGTATTCCCAGGTGCTCTCCCATCCTAGCGTTAAACTCTTTCTGTTTACCGAGGCTTATAAACAGGTGCTCTCTGTAGGCCGGGAATTACCGTAAATGATTTTCCCTTCATTTCCCTTTCCCGCCACTCAGTATTGCCCTTTATGCCAAGAACCTGCCCCCCCCCCTCCCCAAGTGCAACTGGAAAGGAGCCCCTCTATAATTAGGCAACCATTGCTGAAGTTTGGAAACCTTATCCATGAATTTCAACTATGCAGCCCTCATCATTTACTTTTCCACCCTCGACCTCAATGCGCTCACACCTTCCCGTGCAACCCCCCCCCCCCCACGAGGGCCAAAGCTTAACGGAGACCTCCCATCATAATCATTAGTGTCACAAGTCGCGTTCGTCTTTGCATCACATGCACGCATGCATGCTGAGCACTCCCATTGGGTCGAAACCGGATCTTCCAGTATGTCACATTCTATCTTGGTTGTACATAAAGTGTAATGTACAAGAGGTGTGGGAATGTTTAGAATTTGGAGTGTGTGTGTGTGTGTTCATAAGTGATAAATGTTATTTTCAATCTATACAGCACCTTGTAAAAACCTCCTCGCATTGTTGCATCATGCCCGACTCCGGTGGAACAAATTCAACAGGTCCGAAAACCTTCAAATCACAAGGGACGCTGCGGGGAATTTTAAGTGTCCCTGCACCTGCTCCATGCCGGGAACGTCAGCTCTATGTTTGCCCGCGAAGGTCATGAAAAACGCACCCGCTGTGCTTGGCCCGCGACAACCCTGTAAGAACATGCATCAGGGACCAGATGGGCCGAATCGCAAACTCATCTGCTGACACCGTTAGGCTAAAACCAAAAGTGTTCCGTTATAACTTTCCTTTGGCTTTCTTGTCACGCAAATACGCAAATGCAAACCATCTGCCACTTTTCATCTGTATGCAAATGCGTCATATGTAGCGGTGTGACAGGGAAAGTCGAAAGTGCGTGTAAAAGTAGCAAAAAGTGTTTGATCGCCTCCATAAGTTCATCAATCATCCCTGTTTGTTATCTCATAATTTGTCAGAAATTGGTTACATTATCAAAAAGTGCATGAATTTGACTCTACATATAGTACATTGATTTTTTTTTTTAAATGAAAAGATTTTTCCCTTTTGCAGGCTAATTGGCTTGACATTTTTTCAGCATAACTGTATCTGTCTATGTCTCATCTGCTATGTGTCTTTATGCGTCATCTGTGCAGCGCAGGTTCATGATGCATTGAAGGGCAGCTCGGAAAATGTATGACTACTCAAAATAAAATGTTGTAATGGGACGGCATGGTGTCTCAGCTGAAAAGCGTTGGCCTCACAGTTCTGAGGTCCAGGGTTTGATCCCAGCCCTTCCCTGTGTGGAGTTTATATGTTCTCCCTGTGCCTGCGTGAGTTTTCTCCGGGCACTCCAGTTTCCTCCCACATCCCAAAAACATGCAACATTAATTGGACACTAAATTGCCCCTAGGTGTGAATGTGTGTGACTTGTCTGTCTTCGTGTGCCCTGCGATTGGCTGGCAACCAGTTGAGGGTGTGCCCCACCTCCTGCCCGTTGACAGCTGGGATAGGAACCAGCATTCCCGCGGCCCTTGTGAGGATAAGCAGCTAAGAAAATTGATCAATGGACGTTGTAATGGCTCTAAAAATGTGTGTTGTGTGTGTGTGTGGGGGGGGGGGGGGTTAAGGGGAAGATGCGCAAAGCGGGGGAAAATATCCTCCCACTACCCCCAAATATGCTCCTGTCTAGAGTTTAAAAAACAAACAAACACGCATGGACTGCAGATCACTACGGACCCCAAAAAGAAACTTACCCATTACAATGGGAAAAAAAACGGATTTATTCTCCCCCGACCCTGCCATGTCCCTTTAGGGACTCTGTAGATGCTCTATAATACTGATGGACCAACCTGGACATTGCTTAAGAAAAATAAATAATAATTTTACTTTAGAACAAGTCGAGTTGGACACTCCCATTCAAATCATTTTAAAAAGGAACTTTCTTCGCATCTGAAAAGAAATGATAATGAAATACAATTATTTATTCATTGTATTTCCATTCATTTCATCCATCCATCTTCTTAGCCGCTTAACCTCACGAGGGTCGCAGGAATGCTGGAGCCTATCCCAGCTGTCAACGGGCAGAGGCGGGGTACACCCTGAACTGGTTGCCAGCCAATCAGAGGGCACATAGAGACAAACAGTCGCACTCACAATCACACCTAGTGGCAATTTAGAGTGTCCAATTAATGTTGCATGTTTTTGGGATGTGGGAGGAAACCGGAGTGCCGGGAGAAAACCCACCCAGGCACGTGGAAAGCATGATAACTCCACACAGGCGGGACCAGGATCGAACCCAGGACCTCAAAACTGTGAGGCAAATGTTTTCGAGCTGAGACACCGTGCTGCCCCCTTTCATTTCAGTGGCGAGACGTTATTATAGTGTAGCTGTTTTGAGTTGCAAGCAGGGATGTTTTACGGCTTAAAGTCACATATCAAGGCATCACCGCATATGATATTGTCAGCAAAAAAAAAAAAAAGGACAGAAGCCAGCATAAATTCTTCAATATTTCTTTATAAAGTTCGTGCAATACAGTGTATGAGTTTATCACACATTTAGATAAACCATAGTCATTTGTCTGTATATATCCACTACATATGATTCATATTGCCCACATAAATGCTCTCTGTGTGCATGTTGATCACTTTTTTTTTCTTCCCGAGAAGGTTGCCAAAGAAATTTAAAAAAAAAAAAAAAAAAAAAATTGGAAGCGTTTCCTTTGTTTTGTTTTTTGTTTTTGTTCTGTTTTGAAGTTTGGTGCTTGCATCAACGTCGCAGGATCCTCGAGAAGAGAAAAGAGAAGAAGAGTGTGGAGGGCTGCTTACATTCTCATCACCTTCGTCAAAGAGAAGAGGAGCAAGGAAGCACAGTGAAAATCTTTGGGGAGCTTTCTGTCGATGATTAGCGGGGTTGGGGGGGTTGGGTCAAAGGGTCACGGGGGGGGGGGGGGGGGTAATGAGGTAAACCACCAAGTAAGAGTCCAAGTAACAAAAGCTCTTTTTTTTTTTGGCGATAGAATTTACAAATATATTTTTTTTTCTTTTCTCTAAAACACACATTTACATGATTTTTTTTTTTTGCCACTGAAAATTAAATGTGTCATTTTGGGACTCATAGAAAAAGGGTTTTGTTTTTTTTAACCTGTTTTTTTTTTTAACTCAGGCAGTCAGCTTGGAACTGGTTCTGTACATATTTTATATTTTCTCCCCTCGAAATTGAGAGGTTGTCATTAATGCCCGAACAACAAACATCCCCACCACGACTAAGCGCTACAAGAAGTACTGTCAACACGGATTTCAGAATGAAAAGAAGACGAACGGAAAACCAACTCGTTATTGTTGCATCGCTTTTTTTTTTAATCGCTATTATTGGAAGACAATTTACAATATTCACATAAAAAAAATGGAATCAACGTCGTAGTAGATGTTGGCGAGTCATAAGAAATCATTCACTCCTACAAGATTTTGTGCACACTCATGCTGGACACAGTAACACGTTGCTTGTCCCTCGACGTGGAAGGGGGGAAAAAAAATCACAGTAAAAGTCAGCAAGAAGGAAATATTTGATCCAGATGACGCAGCGAAATTGGAACTCGTCGGCGTGGCCATCCAATACGTTTCTTTTTATCACCGATGCGTAACGATACTAAAGTCGTGACGGCAACAAATCCCGCGATTGTTTTTTTCTTTGGCTTTTTTTTGTGTCCATTTGAGTTACGCGTTCTTACATTTGTTCCAAGAAATGCTTTTAATTTATTCCCGTCAGTCATTCATTTCATAGTGGTTCCCTTAGCTTTAGCGCTCACAGTTGTGTATTTTGTCCAATCAGATTTCAGCCTTTTTTGTGTTGCCATGTCAGTGTAATCTGCCTAGGGTTACGCATTTATCTGATTTCATTGGTCTCTAAGTTAAGGTCATACTAAGAGGCCAAAAGTTTGTTTCTTTTCTAGCAATACACGCGGATTCTACCAATGAGGATAAGGAGCGTCGTTGCACATGGACCTTAAACTGCATATGAAGTATATAGAATAATTGCTCAACGAAGTTGCCACAGTGTTCTCTCTTTCGACTCGCTTGCTTCGATTCATGGTTCAAGATTCGAGATCGGCCACGAATGGTTTGTGACGCAAAGAATAATCACAACAACAATTGACGCTGACGCAGATCTGGTAAATTAGTGGTAATATTGCACAAGGTAACAATTTTCATAGTAGCCCAAGGTTAGTTTGCATGTTGATCGTTAACAAAATAAATCATTTCTAGCGTGTGGAAATATCAAAATAGTTTTGTTGTGAGAGTTCATTGTTGTTGTTATTATCGTTCTGATACTACTGCACTCTCCTTGTCGGAGAGATTAACATTTCCGCTGTACTCCACGATCGCTACTCGTTGCCCCCCCCCCCCCCCCCCCCCCGCACCCAAGACCCCCTCACACAGGTGTGGTCTTCCTATTGAGGGTGTTGGAGTTGCTCTCTCTGTCTCCCTTCAGCCTGTCCAGAGTGCCCATCCCTCGCTCCCTGTCCACCGTGGACGAGGTGAAGGCGGGCGGTCCGGAGCCCACCGAGTTGGACATCGGCACGTTGGAGTTGGAAGAGTTGGAAGGGTTGTGGGACTTGAGCGAGGGCAACGTGCCGCTCATCATCACGCCCCCGCCGCCGCCTCCCCCGACGCCATCCTTGGGGAAGCAGTTGTGGAGCTGGTAGAGCGTGGCCCGATCCACCGTACCGTACATCGGCGGCAGAATCCCCATCTTGGAGTCGCGGGACAGCGTGTAGAGCGAGATGTCGCCTCCTGCCAAGGCCGCGTGGGAGCGCGAGTGCGGGTTGGGCAGCGTGGACACCGAGATGGGGCCCTGGGAGAGAAGCGCCGACGGGGGCAGACCGAAGTTCTTTCCCACGCCGCCCCCCACCGGCGAAGGGTCTCGGGAGCGGGAGGGGTCGGTGGAACGCGACGAAGAGCGGGACCTGCGACGGAAGCGGTAGCTGGGTAGGCGCAGCATGGCGTGCGTGGTGCTCTTGAAGATGTCGGTGCGAGAGCGGCACCGCAGCTCCTTGTTCTTCTCGATGTAGATGTTGACCGCCAGCACGCCCACCATTTCGGCCATGATGAAAGACAGACCGCCGAAATAGAAGGACCAACCGTATGAGTACTGCCACTTCTTGTCTTCGTCCTTCTTGGGAGAGATGTCGCCCAGGGCTGCCGAGATGTACACGATGACTCCGATGATGTTGCTCAAACCTGAGAGAGCACAACAGTACCGCGATTTACATTCACACACTTATCGGGTTCTATTTCCGTGAGTAGTGTGAATCGCATAGACTCTGCAAGGAGGTAGGTTAGACCTTGTGGTGGTAATTTCATTCACAACATTTGGGCTCGTGTGGGTTTGTCCACAGCTGACTTCAACCCTGTCCAAATGAAACGGCTCTTCTCGGGAAATACAGTGCCTTGCATGAACAATAGCGCATGAAATATGTACTCTATTTTGACAATGTGATGTTAAATCCTCTCTCATTTAATAGTGTTTTGTGAAGATTTTTATCGACAATTACGAATTTACAGGGACGCTGCCACAGAGTCACATGACTTACGTGCGCGGATGTGACGTGTAAGGTGCCGCACCAAAGGCTGCATTACATGGGACACCGTTTATGCCCAGCGCTGATTTCTCGCATTTATCCTCATTTGATGAAGAAATAGCAGTATCGGTTGATTGGGAAGATGGAGCAATACTTCCATACAGATTTGAACCTGTATGACAGACGCGGATGGTTCTTCAGACGGGACTGACGCGGAGTCTGACGAGCATCCTGCGCGTAGGCCTCCAAGTAGTCAGACTCCGGCGTCATTCCACCCGAAGAACCATCCAAATATTCCACATTATTTACAGCCACAGGTTCAAATCTGTATGGAAGTATTCCTCCGTCTTACCGATACTGCTATTTCTTCATCAGATGAGGATAAATCCGAGAAATCAGCACTGGGCACAATGTAATCGAGCCTTTGGTGCGGCACTTTCCACGTCACATCAGCGCACGTAAGTCATGTGACTTGCGAAAACGGCAGCACCCCTGAAAATTCATAATTGTCGATAAATATCTTCTCAAAACATGAATAAAAGAGAGAGGATTTAACATCACATTGTCAAAATAGAGTACATATTACATGACCTATTGGATACACTGTTCGTGCCAAGCACTGGATTTCCCCTTTAAATGCCACGCAATGGTCTCACACGGAGACATCGTAGATAAGCGATTTGTGTAAACGCAATGATATGGGCGTTGGCACTGCTTTTTCTCAGTGTGGCAACATACAACATAAGCGGGTACCCTTATTAAATACAGAATGACCTGAACACTGCTGTTTTTTTTGTCCGTGGACCTCAAGTCGCTATCCCCTCCAAAGAAGGTATATAACATTTAGCATTTTGCCATTTGGTAAATTAAACACAAGGCAGTTGAGTCACTTTGTGGGTGACATCCCATCCCTCAAAAGCAGGTTGAGGCAACAGGGTCCTTTTATTACTCGTTTACTATTACTTGTTTATTACTTACTGTAAATAACGTCTCAACGTTACCTGCAGCCACAAACAGAATCCCCGCCCCCAGGATGATGTTCCGCTTGCTCCGATAGAAACGGCTAGCAGCAATGCACACGCCTCCCAATAGCAGCAGGATGGCACTGAGGATCGGGAAGATGTTGGAAGCCCTCACCACACCTGCAAAGCCAAAGAAAAAGTGGTTAGCCAATAGCCACACAGAAATTACTCTACAAGTAATCGCTTCTTTATCACCATCATTTTAGGTATCCATTCATCCATTTTCTTGGCCGCTTATCCTCACAAGGGTCACGGGGAGTTCTGGAGCCTATCCCAGCTGTCAACGGGCAGGAGGCGGGGTACACCCTGAACTGGTTGCCAGCCAATCGCAGGCCACATGGAGACAAACAGCCACACTCACAATCACACCTGGGGGCAATTTAGATTGTCCAATTAATGTTGCATATTTTGGGGATGTGGGAGGAAACCGGAGTGCCCACCTGGAGAAAAACCACGCAGGCACGGGGAGAACATGCAAACTCTACACAGGCGGGGTCCGGGATCGAACCCGGGTCCTCAGAACTGTGAGGCCCCATTTCAGGTATGTTGCATGTAAATGCATCATGAGAACATATGCGTGCATCCACTAAACACGCACACACACACACAGACGGACACAGACACACACACACGCACACACACACACACACACACACACACACACGCACACACGCACACACGCACACACGCACACACCACACACACGCACACACGCACACACGCACACACGCACACACACACACACACACACGTACACACCTAAGACAACTGGGCCACGGGAGATAAAATGCCAGCGAAATGCCAACAAGATGCCCGTGCAACACTATAAACAATCTTGTGTGCACACGTGCAGCAGATCATAGAACACAAACACTTCCTTGCGGGGCATTTAGCGTGAACTAGGCCGCATCATATCTATCTCACGACTTTTAGTACACAGCGTCACGTGTTTGCTTCTTCACTGCGGCAATAGAAAAACAACAACGACGTCGGAACGGCATCAGTTTGACTCACGTAGGACGTACTCGGCCCCGTCATGGTCAAAGTCCGCATCCTCTGGGAAGTGATTGATCTGAGAACACACTCCCCGCTTTACTCCTGAGACGCGAGAGAGAAAGCGTGTGAGAGGGAGAGAAAAAAGTGATGAGCGCGCACAAGCATGAGAACAAGAAGTTATAAAGACAACTGCGACAAACGGAGAACAGCGGGCGTCCCTCCCGAGAGCCAAAAAGGACCGACATCAGCGTCAGCGTCTGCTCAGCATACAGATCAAAAAGCGCAGCCGACGGTTCTTGTTTGGGGTGTTGATGACACGCACGTGCTCGCGTCGTGTTAGTAAATACATACAAGTGTGCAGACATCACACACACGCATGATGATGACACGGCTGATGATTGTGAGATAAGATGGAGTGGTGGAATGAAGACACACAGACGGAGGGACAGATGGACACACGTGGGATGAGTGGCCGCCTCCCTTTCTCACTCCGCAATGTTGCTCTGTGAAGAAGCAGATGGAGGCACACATCAGCGCAGTCACACACGATATTGAGTATAATTTTTTTTCTTACTGTATTGTAATGCCTAGTTAGAGTCGCAGATGCGCTTTTTATCCATTTATTAAATGACTGGAGAACATCAAAACGCTGCGTAGGCTCGTGCAGAAGCTGCTGCTGACCACAGCTCACGCCCAGACACGCACAAGATGATTCTCCGACATCACACGCCATCCCACCAGCCCCGGCCTCTTAATGGCACATGAATGTTAACAGACACTACAATAAATATAAACTCTACATTTTCTACAGGTTCAAATGTTTCAAAATTGCATTTGTAAGGTTCAAATCTGTTTAAGGCCATTGTTCTCAAACTTGTTACATCAAGTACTGCAGAAATATACTTAGTTCCCCAAGTACCACCGCAAAAACCAACATTGAAATACAGTAATGTAGTAGTCACATCTGTTCACCAATAACAATAAAAATGTACTATTGTAAGCCACTGTAACATTATGGACAGTTTGAAGATTAACATGATTCCTGAATATGTATAAATGAAAAAAAAAAAACAACATTTAAATTAAGATTCAAATTCAAACATATTGGATATAAAAGTTAAAAAAAAACATATTGTATGTTTTACATAGACTTAATACCTATTGCACTTTGAATATTTAAAAACAGTTGACTATAAAATGCAAACGATTGTACTGCATTTAAATGTTAAAGGCAACTGAACTATAATTAAAAATGTATTGTACTTGAAAAGTAAAAATGTACTGCACAGAAAGTACATAAATCGTAAAAAGAACTAATGTACATGAAAGTACAGTCCATGAAAGTTTAAACAGGCAGTGGACAAGGCTACAAGCAAACAAGATCGTTACTTTATAATTCAAATGTCAATTTTTATTTAGTTCAATGATTCTTTCATGTACCATTGGTAGTACTACGGACTGCACTGCCTTCTCATCACACGGCCTGTCCATAAACAAACAGCGCAGCTCAGCTTCTGGCTAGCAGACGACGCAACGCCGGAAATCGCTACTTTCAGTAGCATGTAAACAGCACATCCCTAACCTGCTGGTCATCACTTTTTTTGTGTCTGTGTGTGTGTAAGGGAAATCATAACTAGGATATGACCCTTGACAAAAATGATTTTGACACCCCTTGCGAAATTTGTGTCCTGTAACATCAACCCAATTTGGAATTAGAGAACACTTTCAGAAGAGACTGCCCGTTTGTTTTCAAGTCATGTCCTTGAGCACCCTTCCCGCTGTTTTCATTCAATTGCGTGTAAGCAAAACAAAGTGCACAATTAAATTATTCAATCCACCGTAGTACTCGACGATTCCTTGAGCAGCCTGCTAAACGTGAACGTCTTCCCCTAAATTCAGCGTAGCGTCGGATACATAAAAAGAAAACTAAAGGCTCCTATTGGCTTCTTTGCTCTGTGCCAGTCGAGTGTCGGCGCCGAAAGACGCAGCGGAAGCTGCAGCTGCAGCACACCGTGGGCATATTTTCTTGCAGTTTAGCCGCATCTGACCGCATGCCTGCGTGGCCGCTGAGCATCTCGCTCGGCTGAACGGAAGACAGTTGACCTGGAAGCCCCGCCAAGGCGCTGTCGGCTTTACCGCCACCCAACCTGGGAGGCGAAAGACTCGAAACGGGAGAGGAAAGGACCGAGCGCAACTGTGACGTTTGCAGGAGGAGTGAAGGTGCTGCGAGGACGAGATCTTATCTCTAATTGGCTGTTTCGCTTGGAGACCAGGCTGGATTAAGCCGCCATTGCTTTGGAAAACCCTAATCAGGTTTGGTTTGAGTAGATAGCCTTTACTACGAAAAGTGTGACATCATGGCAGATGACAGAAAGGAAAAATCTGACCTTGTACACAGTTTCATGGCGACAATAGCCATAAGCAAGAGACATCTGGATTTTATTTTATTTTTTTCAAAAAGCACACTCTATGTTCTAACCCTAACCCTGTGATTCCCCATCGACTAATCCAGCAACGCATGGTGTCCAATCCCACTATGAGCACATCCACGATGGCACCTGGAGTGTTTTTGTCTAAGACCACTGAGCCGACCGACCAAACTTCATTGTCGCTTCGCTCCACAATCCTCCAGGTACACGTCACATTCACTGACATCACTGTGTAATGTCGACGTACTTGCAGGAACGCCAAACACTACAATGATTGGACAAACATCGTGGTACACAGCAAACTTTTTGCGGGCCGTCTTTCAACACAATTGAACCGGAAACGATTTGGGTGAAAATGGACACAAACAAAGCTGTGTATAGTGACAAAGAAACATTTTCATCACGAAATTAAGACCTTTTTTCCCGCCTGCGTAGTGCTAAAAATGGATGTTTATAAAAATTCAAGTTCTGAGAGAACAACAATGGCTGTTGTCGTCTTGCCATCATGTGAAACTATTTCAAGGCCATTGTGCTAAAAGAATGCTCGGCCTATATTTGGAATTCATCAGCTATAACCATAGAACCCAAACTCGGTTGTGTGTGGACCAAATCAACAGGTCCACCTTTTTGTCATTTATGGAAAAAAATGTTTAGTGATTTTTTTTTTTTGACAGATTCGTTGGATCAATGTTTAGGCAATTTAACACACTAGTAAAGGGCACACTAGTAGAAGGGCATCCGGCGAAAAAATTGTGCCAAACGTATGTGCGTTCGTCTGAGATGACACGCTGTGGCGACCCCGAAAGGGACAAGCCGAAAGAAAATTACTTTACCAGTAATTCCAGTACTATATACTAGTCTAACAACTTTGGCATACTTGTAGGGCAAGTACATGTTACTAGTGAAGTCAAATTACCAGTGGGCATTTTAGTGCCACTAGTAGGGTCCAGGAGGTGACACATGCCTACTAGTTAATTTCTAGCTAAGCACGGTAGTTTACAAAAGGGGTATTACTACCGGGACACATTTGTTGTATCAGTGCGCTATATTGCTTTACGAGTGAGGACAAAGAGCGCAAACAGCGTACCGGTAACCGGACCCTGAACTGAAGAAGAGGGAAATGAACAATTTCCAAGTTTGTTTTGAGTCATGCCAACTTTGGTTCTGGATTGGTTGATTTTGGTTTTCATAACAGACCAAACCAACTGCCCCCCCCCCCTCTCCAAAATAAAAGAGCAGGAAAAAAAAATAGCATTGCTCAACGAGCCAATAGCTTGAACTGATAAGATGAAAGTTTTATGTGTATTTATGAGCAGAAATATACCAACACTTTGTCTATTTGTTGCTTATCCCATCCCTGTGTACATCGTTGAGTTTTGTGAGTGTTGCAGTCAGAAGCTCACAATGGAAGTTACACAAACGGCTCTTCCTGGGGTCTGGACTGAAGGCAGAACTTTTGTTCAGCCACTTGGCTAAACGGTGGCAGCCAGTGCTGGCACAATGATTAATGGATTGTTTGGAGAGAGGGTCGGGCTTCGCTATCATGTAATTATCCCTTAATTGTTTAAAATGGCTTCTTGTCACAACGGCATGGTCGAGGAGGTTGATGCGTGCTTTGCTCATAGTGACGATAATTAGAGCTATTACAATATTGCGCTGTGTTGAAAACAAACAGCAGGAAAGCAGATTCTAGCTGTTGTGACCACTGTGGGTCTTTAAGAGGATGACACAAACGAAGGGAAACAAAAACTAATTAGCGCTTCCCTCCTTGAGTAAAACAGTGTGAATAATGTTGGTGTTTCCTGGAATTAAAAATGTCACGTGGCGAAACAGCGACCAGGCAACGTTCTCGCAAACACAGACTCTCAATATTTTTCGTGAGCAGCATAAATCTGGTGTGACACACGGCGTAAGTCTGCATGAAGAAGAGTTGGTAATTTCGTGAGCCAGCCCACCACCTGGCTGTAGCGTGATCACATGAATAAATTGGCTTCACTCATTCCCTTTAAATGTGCTGCGCTATTAGTGTACTGAAAGTCATACACAGAACTACAAGCATACCGACAATGATTCAGAGGGTTCGATGACCAATATTCACTTGTTTATGAAAGGTAGATGTCTGACATCCACCACAAATGTCCACGGAACTGATATCAGTTGCCTGCAGACAGATCGAATCCACCAAAATCACGTTAGACCAACGGTGTATCTACTGCGCCGGACCTGGATGTGTCTGAGCAGGCATCTGTTTAGATCGTCTTTCTGCCACCAAAGTTCTCATACGCACGTTACAGGATTTATTTATTCAGGATTTATTGCACCGAGAGGTCCAGTTAATCACAGAAAAGTCTGCCAAATTGTCACTAATGTGCAGCTAGCCTTTCCCTTGTAAAGAAACTCAAGATACGCCAGTTTTTGTACCTTCGAGGCAGCATATCCTCCAGAGTCCAGAGTGGGTGAGCGCCCCCGGGTCCTTCTTGTCCTTGTTATGAGGGTCGTCCTGGGTGACGTTGGCCGTGCTGTTGCAGATGAGGGCACGGGAGTACAGCCAGTAGTCCGTCCCTATGGCCACCGTCATCAGGCCGAAGGCAGCGAATGCCCCCACGGTGGTGAGGAGGATCTGGATCCCCTTCTCACACACCATGCCTTTGCAAATAAAAGTAAAGCTATGTTTACATTTGGTACCTGGCTGCCACGGCGGCCTGAAAATCAGGTAGTCGTGAGACGATGCATTAGAATAGGATGAAAATGTGACCGGTCGGAAGGGAACGTCCAAGCATCCGCTGAAAGTTTGAGTCTCTCGGACTCAGCAACCCCTTCCCCCATTTGACCCATCAGGGACTGCAATGGACCTTGAAAAAATTCAGCAAGACTTGGAAAAAAAAAAAAAGGCCTATGCCACAATACGTTGCCGGTACCTCAGAGAAAATGGAAAAGAACGGAGAAATCATCCCACATAAAGACTTGTTTAACCTCAGCGGGCCGCACTTCATTAAAAAACACAGCAGTCACGCAGGTGAGCACAGGAGGGAGGGGCAGAAGTGCCACTATATGATGATGTGTCCTTGGAAGGAGACTTTGGATGACTGTGCTGACGCCGCTTAACAAGCCAGAAGTGATGTGAGACACTACGGATCGCACCCTGCCCGCCTACTCCATATTCATAACGCCCTGACACCCTGCTCCCCTTCGAGCTTGGAAGGCAAGAATGGGGAGGAATGCATAAAATAACATACACACTCAGGCAGGTGGGCTATATCCCAGCCACCGGAAGCTTTACTATGTTTCCATGACTCAAATATGCAGGGATGTGTAAATATGAGAAAGAAGCTGGACAAAGTAGCATCCAATTTTAAGCTAGGCGTTGTTCCACATGTTCAGTGGATACACCCACAAATTTGAGTGCAGTGATGAGAAAGCTTTTTTGTAATATGTAATTTTGAAGCCTCATTTTATATACTTGCTATCCACTACTTTTTTAATCATTTAATATTGGCAAGCTTGTTAATAACACTGTCCCCTCTGTGGTGTGGGAAATTTACAAGATATTTTCACCACAAAAATAGTCAGTCAATGGGACGCCGAGAAAACAGCTTCAGGGCTAAAGATTGTAAATAAAGTCAGTCTCTTCCCGTTTTTGTGTCATTTTTGCTGTCATGGAGATTCGGTCAAACATTGCACCACTTGGCACACCTGCCCAATCGAAAAGGATCTAGTGTTGTGATGTTGCGAGATGTGAACAAATCAACCCGATTTGTTTGATGTACTTGGCAATACTGCTGCTCTAGTGGCCCCCATCAGGTGGACTGTAATATCCATCCATTTTGTTTTGCCGCTTATCCACATGAGGGTCGCGGGGAGTGCTGGAGCCTATCCCAATCGTCAATGGGCAGCAGGCGGGGTTCACCCTGAGCTGGTTGCCGGCCAATCGCAGGGCACATGGAAACAGCCGCACTCACAATCACACCTACGGGCAATTTAGAGTGTCCAATTAATGTTGCATGATTTTGGGATGTGGGAGGAAACCGGAGTGCCCGGAGAAAACCCACGCAGGCACGGGGAGAACATGCAAACACCACAGATGGAGGGCCAGGATTGACCCCAGGTCCTCAGAACTGTGAGGCCAACCCTTTACCAGCTGAGCCACCGTGCTGCGTGGACTAATAGTCAAGCTGAATTCCTTGAACTGTACCTTGATCCATAAATATAATAAAATGTAATGGACCGCGTCACAGCCAATCTCAATGTTTAGTGGCTCAGGGTAATGTAGTTTTCGCGTAACCTCGCAAACTTCCCGTTTTGGTCGCTGCATCACTTGGAAGTCTCTCTTTTTCCATTCGTGTACTTTTTTTTTTATCTGATAGTCTCCAATAATCGAACTTGCATCCAAGAAATTGGGATTCAATGTGATCATTTGTAAGTGTAAATTTGGATTTGAAGTCCTGAAAACAACTTTTACAAGCAAACAATAAACAAATTTGTGTTTAACGACACATTTTGTCAGGCTGTCCTTGAATGATTAATTTTGCTGTCCTTAAATGATTATTTTTTCTGTATTTGCTCTTTAAGTTCCAGTAAAGTGAAAAAAAAAATATCTTGCAAATCTGACAGAAGAGTGTTGTCCAAAACCCTTCCAGACTTGAATGTTTTTTGTTTTTTTCCATTATGTGTTAAAATGATGCTTACAAATGGTGAAAAACCAAACCGCTCTGCGTCAGTTTCGACTTACCTGATGGCGAGTTTCTGTCCTTCGACTCAATTTTGAAATCTTTCCCTTCCTCGTCAGTGAAGAACGTGCTGCCCCTTCAATCCGGACAGCATCCATCGACTGTTCTCAGCCCCCCCACCTTCTCTTTCTCTCTCTATTTCTCTCTCTCCCTCTCCTCTGAGCACTCCCTCTCTCTCTCCCTCTCTGATGTTCCTTCGCTCTTTCTCACTGGTTTCGCCGGTGCCAGCTGAGGTTGAGTCTTGGACGCCGGTCCCGTTCCCCTTCGCTCGCTCCTCCGCTAGCAGGAAGCCGGCACCAAAGGGGCCATCATCGCTGCTCAGCTGCTGCACACACAAATAACGAATGGGCCGTTTTAATATGCAGATTGAATCGGACAGGGCCCCATTTCGGATGAAAACACGAGCGCATCATTTCCTCAACCCTTCAATTGATCATCACGGCGAATTCATCTGTAAACTGTGAGTGTGTGGTGGCCATTCGACATTTTTGCTTGAATAATTCATCTGAAATAGATGATGTATCCTTTATTTAAGGGAAAGTTTTTGCCACTGAAGAACATTTGGGAAAGTCCCGCAAATGCAAAATGAACTTTGAAGTGGTGGAATTGGAAATCTGAGAGGAAAAAGCAAACAGAGGTTACAAATTTGGGGTTATCCGGTATTACGTATAAACCACATTTTCTTTGATTTACCGTAATTCACACTGAGTGTAGCTATTGGATGTACTGTACAAGTATTTCCCCATCCCGCGTAACATTGCATTTAAAACTTGGGACAGTCCCTCCGAAAAACTGCTCTGGTGGAGGCCAGCGCCACTTTTCACCGTGTGCTGCAATGACCCAGATGCGAGGTACTGCAAAGTTGAAAGGAGTTTTGTCATGGCTGATACGATACACAAGTCCTTCTCAAAGTCAGCCCTTGGAGAATTCACAAGCTACATTTTTAAGTGATGAATAGACAATATGTCTAAACTTTGTTGTTTTTGTTTCAAGCATTTCAAAACGTTTAAAAAAGCAGAATAGTTCTCTCAGCTCTCCCTCGGTTTGCTAGAGCTACGTTGGCATTGCTTTGCACCTGGTTTCCATCTGCCTGTCAGACACGATGTGTAAAGGTGCAAAATCATCCATCCATCCATCCATCGATTTTCTTAGCCGCTTATCCTCACTGTGGTCGCGGGAGGCTGGGTACACCCTGAACTGGTCGCCAGTCGATCACAGGTCACATATAGCATAGACAAAATAACCATTTTCACTCACATCGCACCAATGGGTAATTTAGAGTCTTCAGTTAACCTAAGAAGCACAATTTTAATATTAAAACATCAGGTGTAAGTCCATCCTGCAAAACTTCAACCTTGTAGGTTTCACTGTAGTCACGCAGATTGCTCAAATCCTTCTCCCGGCGAAATCCAAAATACCAATTTAAGTACCGCAATGCTTCTTTTTTTTTTTTTTATCTCGCCCTCTCGTCCTTTCACGCTCTCCTGCACTCGCTCGTCGCGCCGCTCTCTGTTAATTATTGGCAGGAAATGGGAAATGCTGATAATTAAATGGCAATTATGATCTTCTTCTACACAAGGGACTTTTACGGAGGGGAATAAGTTAGGTTACGCTAAAGGTCGCACACATGTGTGAGCCTTTCTGGGAGGCCTTGGAGATAGTGTGGGCCTTTTTAGATGTGTATATTCCTCGGGGAGCGACTGTATGGTCATAAAGTCGGAAGGTCGTGGTATTCTACACACAAACACGCACACACGTGTTGTTTGCATCCACGATGTATAACTAAGCTACGCTGCAGCGGCGTCGCTTGACAGTTTACATAATAAGGAGGCAGGACAGAGCAATACGAATATGAGGAGGACGTCTGGGGGGGCGGGGGGGGGGGGATACGTGGCTGCGATTCAACAGTTTCCAATGCAGCAAGGAGGAAACACGCAGTCTTTCGTTGCATCTCTGTATGAGCAGGAGAAGGAGGTGGGGGGGGGGGGGGCTTGCAATGCAAATGGGATGTAACCTATTTTGCTCCCGGTGCCATATTGCGTCATCAAATATTAACACGGCTTCATGTCTGCTTGGTGTGTGTGTGTTTGCGTTGCTGTGTCTAATGCTTGCATTTTCTTGGGGGTTTTACTGAGAGGGGTGGGGGACAAAACAAAAAACAAAACAACACTGCAGGATGCGTCTCCTCCGTGCCAGTCGTGCGTTTTAGCCACTGCACATGCGCCGCTTGAGAGCATCTGTGTCGCAGTCGTCACACAGACGCACACACACACACACACACACACACACACACACACACACACACCACACACACACACACACACACACACACGTTGATTGAGCATCAACTCACGCTTACTACAACGACTTGAAATATGTTGCCCCTCCAACACCTTTTAATTTTTCCCCACGCTCTTATTTGCCCCCCCCCCAGTTCCCTCACTCTATGCTGATCTATACTTTCTACGTTACCATGGTAACAATGTCGGGTCGGTCCTCTCTGCACCCCCCCCCCCTCACGCTCCTCTATTCAGACGACGAGATGCAGCAAGTCGTGCTAGAGTCATTCCGCCCTTTAGCTTCCAGTGTTGACACTGTGTTGGTCCACGTGGTCCAATCAAGACACTTGGAGAACAAAGGAGTGCAAACAATTGCTGCCTCTAATTTAATTGCTTGGTATCTTTGCACTAATGGGCCAAATCTCTACCTTCCTTTGTCAAAATCCTTTGAAAGGGCTGTGTGAAAAAGTACAAATTACCATTACAATATTGCTCTGTTTCAATCGGCACTGTCAGGAAATTATGACTTAACGGTGTTCTTCTTCTTCTTCTTACGGTTTTAGATTGCAGAGTAGTAGATGTGCACTGCATTACGCTGAGAGGTGTATATTTTGGTTTCCTTAATCATGCAGGTACATGACCGCTGCAAAGTACTACACATCAGTAGTCACTGTAATAAACACGTTATTGCTGTTAAGATCTTTTTCTCAATACAGGTACAAGTGTACCTAATCATGTGCCCATTGAGTGGCTATAACAACGGCGTCCAAAGTCCAGCCCGCCGGGCATTTTTAGAGGCCTGCGTGTCTACTTGTCTACAATAAATAACATTCAAAAACAGCAATATTAAAAAAAAATAAAATTAATTAAGTTTGGGTGTTGGAAAAGTGTGTGTAAGAGAGGGGGGCCTTGCAACATTCATGTCACGAACCTCCGGTACTGGGCTGGACCCAAATGCAGGACTCCGAGACGCGAGCATGATGTCAGGCATGGTTTATTCAAGGAACAGAGTTGTACATGGTGTAAGCAGTCCGAGAAGGCAGAGGCACAAAACGCTAAGAAGCGAGGTCTGATTACTAGGAGACAAACTAGGAAACATCAACTAGGACTTGACTATGACTATGCAACATAAACTAAGTCAGGACTAAACTGTGGTGGCACAGAAACACTGTGACGAGGATAGCTCAACACTACACTATTCTCAGCGGTCAAGATCCCGACTGTCAGTGAATACAACTCACTAACTCAGGACAACGAACTGGCAAATGCCAGTGACAAAAACTCCAACTTCAATGCCGGTGTAATTTCAGTCCCAAAGACAAACAGCTGTGAGCGGTGACAAGTGTCACCGCCCAGAGCAGTGGCCTGGCCACCCCCCTCTTGGCAACGGCCAAGTCTTGCTCTGTGAGACTCTCCTGAAAATTATTACGACTAGTGCAAATGATAAATTGGTTTCATGTAAAGCTTTTATACAGATGCAAAGACGCAAAGAAACTATTTACAACTAAAATAGTCAGATCATTTCTCTTCATTTCACCCCTGTGAATAAAGACAACTGTGTCTCAGAAGCAAAAATGGTTTCTGCTCTCTGTCAAGATAAAATTTGTGCACATATTAAAATAATCAACCTCCAGTAAACGCTGCTGTCGTCTTATCACAGATTTCCTGTTTTTTTTGGTTCGGAAGGTGAAGCTGTGATTCAGCTGCTGCTCAGTGCATGGGTGGATAAACGCTACTGCAATATAGGGTGGTGGGCCACCCCAAAAATCCAGAAAAATCTATAATCGAAAATTATGATAGTGGTACAGTGAATGACCACTTAGCTCATCTGCCTCACAGTTCTGAGGACTCGGTTTTCAAATCCAGCTTTGCCTGTGTTGAGTTCGCAAGTCCTCGCCGTGCCTTTTTCTGAGAAGTCCGAAGTTTCCCACATTCTTTAAACCTGCAGTTAATTAAAGATCCTAATTTGTCCATAGGTGTGAACGTGAGTGCGAATGGTTGTTTGTTCATATGAGCCCTGTGATTGGCTGGCGACCAGTTCGGGGTGTACCCAAAGCACGCAAATGAGGTGGAAATGTGGAATTGAGCACCACACGTGAGAGACATTCACCGGGCGAATGTAAATGTTACATTACTATGGAATCGTTACTTTGAAGGTAAAGTCACAACACTTTGACTGCCAGTTGCAAATTATACTCTGCTGTTTGTCTCCATGTGCCCTGCAATTGGCTGGGAACGAGTACAGGGTGTACCCCACCTCCTGCCCGTTGACAGCTGGGACAGGCTCCAGCACTTCCCGTGGCCCTCGTGAGGATAAGCGGGAAAGGAAATGGATGGATGGATGGATGGGTACTTGGCAACAAGGACAGTGATGTCAATCCCAGTACTGCAATTTCTGGGTGGCCAGTTCGTCTTTGCCATTATTGGCACCTTCTATGGAGGCATCACAAAAGAAGCCAAAGAAGAAGCAAAACACACGTGTGGCATGATGGTGGCTCGCAGGGCCCGCTGAACAAGTTTAGGAGCTTTGAGCTTCGGAGGAGCCAGTGTGTATATTTGTTTCTCGTGTTCACAAAAATTGTAGTGATAGCTTGAAGCCAGAAAGAGTCCAATTAGCTGCAAGACTTCAAAGGCCACCAGGGACCATTATACAGAAACTGCACTGCTCAGGAGAAACATTGAGCTGGAAGCAGACTCACCTGTCCCGCTCATCATCAGAATTGCGTGCTTATACCAAAGAAATGTGCCGAACTACCAGAAGAGATGCACGACGCGGAGACGACACACATCTGCAATCTTTAGATGCAGCAACCGAGCTGCAGTCAGTCACCGGTCACATCATTAGGTACACCTGCACATCATGAGACCCGATAGGAAAGCTGTATCCTAAAATAATTGTAATAGTACAATAAGTCTGCTCAACAACAGGTTGTAGTCTGCAGCGGTGTAGAACTGACCTATGGGAAATATAATCATTTTAATACAACCTCAAACATTTTCTTCCGCATATTAAAAAACATGACACACACTTACTCATATAATCTATGGTAAAAGCCTTAACGTATAAATATTATAGTGTAAGGTAACCCAGTGAGTCCTAAAAACATCAATAAATATTGTTATACTTTAAGCTATACAAATATATTGTGACTTGTAAACAAATGCACTGACAGAAATGTATATCCATCCATCCATTTTCTGCGCTGCTTATCCTCACAAGGGCCACGGGAGTGCTGGAGCCTATCCCAGCTGTCAACAGGCAGGAGGCGGGGTACACCCTGAACTGGTTGCCACTCAATCGCAGGGCACACAGAGAAAAACTGTCACACTCGCAATCACACCAAGGGGCAATTTAGAGTGTCAAATAAATGTTGCATGTTTTTGGGATGTGGGAGGAAACCGGAGTGCCCACCTGGAGAAAAATCCACGGAGGCACGGGGAGAACAAGCCAACTCCAGACAGGCGGGGCCGGGATTGAACCCGGGACCTCAGAACTGTGAGGGCAACGCTTTACAGCTGCGCCACCTTGCCAGAAATGTATATCTTTTACGCAATTTTTTTACACTTTCAAAAATTTGTGAGATGAGCGCTGTATGGAGGCAGTATTATTAAAAAAATATTAGCATATTAAAAAAAACTAATAGCATTTTTTCATCATAAACAACAACAAACTGGCATAAATGCATTTAATTGCACTTGTAGTTATACGCGCAAAAGCATACATTTGGGCAGATTTGAATTTCATGATGCAGACGTAAATAATTTGTATTTGGCGAGTGCACCTGTCCCGATGTGACCAACAATATCAGGCGAAAAGGCACAAGGTGTGCTTGGGCTCGCTGCTTTTTAAAAATAGTGTTGTTACGTGAATATTTCATAGCAAAAGATAATGTTCCTAAAGAGGAGAGAGCGGGGCTGCACAGGCTCACTCGAGGGATCCGAGGATTACAGGTTCAAGTCCCGCATTGGATGCAAGTACGAAAATCTGGTCTGGCTGGTGAAGGCAATAGGTAGCTAAATGTGTGTGTGTGTGTGTGTTGTTAAATGAAATGTTTTCTCTTCCTAATCGTGACACAAAGCTCCACAAACGCATAAATATCTACAGGCGGGCCCACGCCAAGACACTCTCAGGTAGATCGACACCAACATGAGCAAAGACGCGCACGTACACACAAAGAAACACAACGCCACAAAGCACCAACACTGTCAAATGAGATGACAATAGAATGGTAAAATAGGTCATCTTTAAAAGGCACTTCAGTGTCCACCTCCGCCATCATGTGACCTCGTCCCTGCTTGTCGGAGCACGAGCGCCCGAGGAGGCGCTGACACTAACACCTTGGTCTAAGAGGCTCCCGAAATAGTGCTTTAGGACGGCCGGACGCTCATGCGCATGAGCATGATTATACATGCGGAAGCGCACTCTTAAAAAGTACTCTCCAAGATGATGTCCCTTTGCGGGCTTCAGAATTATAATCACAATCAGCTTTCCTGGCTCAGTACGTTACAAGACACCCAAGGAATATGGCTGTGCTCGTCGGTTGCCACTGTAGTACAACAACAAATAGCCACTATGCACAAATGTACATCCATCTATCCATCCATCCATCCATCCATCCATTTTCTTTTGCCGCTTCTCCTCACAAGGCTCGCGGGGAGTGCTGGAGCCTATCCCAGCTGTCAACGGGCAGGAGGCACTCTGAACTGGTTGCCAGCCAATCACAGGGCATATCGAGACAAACAGTCACACTCACAATGAAACCGACGGGGCAATTTAGAGAGTCCAATTAATGTCGCATGTTTTTGGGAGGTGGGAGGAAACCGGAGTGCCCGGAGGAAACCCCCGTAGGCACGGGGAGAACATGCAAACTCCACACAGGCGGGGCCGGGATTGAACCTGCGACCTCAGAACTGTGAGGCCAACGCTTTCCAGCTGATCCACCGTGCCGGCCCTCTATCAATTTAGAGCAATTTAAAGTGACGACAAGTGCAATGATCTGGCACAGTGAATTCTCAAACATATGAATGGCCAAAAGCGATCAACAACGCAATATAAACAGTGGAACGTGATAAAATAGTGGTGCCATAATTCAAGGGATCTCTTTGTAGGGATTAAGTAGAGAATGTGTGAATAATTATGAATGCAGCACATGTCTATTGTTCTTAATATTTGGAAAAATAATCATAATTTGCTTCCAACCTGTATCACTAGCTGCTAACATTACATACATAATACATAACATTCTGTGGGTGCACATACGGAATTTTGCACATTATCTTTTCTATTAAACCATAAAATGAAAGCATAAGAGTGAAATAAAGAAGTGGATTGCAACAAAGAGTGGACGTGGGCAAGAATAGAAGAGAAGAATGGGGATATACTGAAAGGCTCCTTGCTCGCATGCATTTTGGTGACAGCGACTGCTAACTTTCATTCACAGGCGCATATGAACTGCGAATCATCCTGTGAATCATTACATGAAAGAAGTTGAAGAAACTATGATTTTTAAAAACATTTTTAGTACTCTTGTGTTTGCCAAACAAATCTGAGCGTTCATCTGAGATGTTACGCTGTGGCGACCCCTAAGAGGACAAGCGGAAAGAAACTTACTTACTTACTTACTTTGACTCTTGTGTTTGGGTCCCAACCTCAGTGGAACAGTTCGAACACAGCAATGTGACAGACCGTGATGGCTGCCAAGGTATCTATCGCACTGCTAAAATGTCATAATCTCTACTAGAACAGCTGAACTTTATTTGGAGCTAACAAGAGGGAGTTTAAATGGTGCCACATGTGTGCTGACTCTCATTTAACGTGTTTGGATGTCATGGGATAATTCTCAACACAGCCATGCCTTCACTTATAGGAGGGTGTGCACACTTGTGCAAACAATGTCACAGTTCTTCCTTTTTACTTCCGCACTCAAAAAATTCTTTTAAACTGTGTTGATAGAGAATGGTGGGAAAAGTTTTGAAACGATTTATCTGGTTCAATTTTTTATGTCCACTGAACATGGGAGATATGATGATCACTTCAGAATTGCTTCCTCCCCAGAGAAAGTACGAGACAAGATCGAGAGGAGTACAAGACAAAGAGAGGCAACGGGGACAAGTGAAAAACAACAACAACAACGAAACCTATTGTGTAAACTTCACTCGTGATCAAGTGTTTAATGATTTTCCCACAAACATACGAAATCCGTGTGGGCTACTATTGACTGGAATGAGTCACCTAATAGTATAATCATCGACTTGGTCGCAATCCAGAATCCTCAGACGGCGTCTTGAAAGGTCGCACGCGCGCTACGTCCGCAAAAGTATTGGGACACACGACTTCATCAAATCACTCATCAATCAGGGGGTTGGACTACATCCTTCGGTTACCGCTGGATCTCAATTATTCATCTCAACATGACAATTGCGTACTTCCATCTTTGCGGGAATCATTCGGAAAGGCGCCGTTACGCAAAAGGAAATCGTCATAAATGCACAAAGGCTAGGTGTCCCAATACTTTTGTCCAAAAGCCCCATACAGAACGTGGTGAGGGTTTCAATACAAGGGGCATGCAACTTATGACATAACACACTTTCTGACCACAGCATGAGGTACACGTACACGTTCTAACCACATCCAATAACGCTCAGTATTGATCGACACTGTCGGCGAGGCATCCATTCAATGTTGTTGTAATTCAATGTTATTGTGATCGTACATGGGCGCACGTTTGCAAGTGTGTGGACAACGTCGCTTCAAACTGATTGGAAAGGCAATAATTGGAACGCAGCCCTTGTGCTGAACCTCTTTAAATTGTCCAGTTATATTCAGACCACTGTTTTATAGACTTTGCCCTTCATCCTAACGGAGACTCTTCTGTCACATAATACACCAGACACCTGCGGCCAGATGTACCAACCTGCTTGGACCAGTTTCTTCACTTCCTTACCACACTCACCATTGCTCTGGATTGTTGACCCCAAGTATTTGAAGTCCTCCACCCTTGCTATCTCTTCTACCCCACCGCCCCTCTCATTCACGCACATATATTCTGTTTTACGTCAGTTAATCTTCATTCCTCTCCTTTCCAGTGCGTGCCTCCATCTTTCTAAATTGTTCCTTCACCTGCTCTCTGCTTTCACTGCAGATCACAAAATCATCTGCGAACATCATAGTCCAAAGGGATTCCAGGCTAACCTCATCTGTCAGCCTATCCATTCCCACTGCAAACAGGAAGGGGATCAGCACGGATCCCTGATGCCCTCCCACCTCCACCTTGAATTCTTCTGGCACACCTACAGCACATCTCACTTCTGTTCTGCTGCCCTCATACATGTCGTATACTATTCGAACACAGTTCTCCGCCACATCAGACTTTCGCATGCAGTACCACACTTCCACTCTTGGTACTCTGTCATAGGCTTTCTCTAGAGCCACAAAGATACAATGTAGCTCCTTCTGACCTTCTCTGTACTGATCCACGAGCATCCTCACGGCAAATAATGCATCTGTGGTACTCTTTCTAGGCATGAAACCATACTGTTGCTCGCAGATACTTACTTTGGACATGTTCAGAGGCGAGAGAGTGAGTATATTGGTGGAAGGGTGCTGAGGATGGAGCTGCCAGGCAAAAGAGCAGGAGGAAGACCATAGAAAAGGTTGGTGGATGTGGTGAGGGAGGACATGAAGACTGTGGATGTTAGTGATGAAGATGCACGAGATGGAAAAAGATGACACGCTGTGGTGACCCCTAATCGGGACAAGCCGAAAGGAAAAAAGAAAAAGAAGTGGCCGGCGAATGTTTACTGCAGAGACTTGAAATCATGACTGTTGAGCCCATTTGAACTTCATTTCTAACTCAGTTGCTAACCAAAACAGCAGCATCTCATGTCATGTCATGGAGACTTATTGCTTGTTGTAAATGACTTTAAAGGAAAGTTATTGTGCAACGAAAGCTCTTGGCAAGTCTTAATCCTTGATACTTAATACCTCTGTACTCATACTCATAAAAAACGCTCAGATATTGCTTCACCAGCCTGATGCACCTCTCGGGTAGGCGCTATGTCAGTCGAACCTCCGTGTCACACAAATCACTCCGCGCACCTCTACTGCGGGGTGTGCTGACACGACGACGTCGCCCTCACGACCGCGTGACTTTTATCTCCACCCAGTCGGGTTTTGTTTATCGCCGTTTCTCTGCGTTAGCCCGGGACTGCCATCTTCATTTTTCCCCCCACTTGACATATCTTGTGATATACCCCCACTTTTGAACAAATAAATGGCCTTCTCCCCCTCACTGTCGGTTCCTCCCCTCTGCAGTTGAGTAAATGAACATCCCCGGCGAGTGTTTGCGGAAAAATACGGTCAACGTGGTGCATGCATCCTGCATCCGGTAGGTGGGGGTCACATGCCAGGTCCTGATGGGTGTCATCATGGTTGGTGCGTTTTATTAAATAACACACACACACACACACAACACACACACACACACACACACACACACACACACACACACACACACACACACAGTATTAAGTGTTGTGCCTGAGCACTGCAGCTTCCTCATTTTATTTATTTATTTATTTATTTTTTTGGGGGGGGGGGGCTGAATACTGCAGTGCACACTCCAAATGCAACATCCCCTCATCCCTCCCATCCTCTCCATGTGCTTGAATGACAACTACATGAAGAATGGGTGCTAACAGTGGGGGTTCTTTTTCTTTTAGTGGACAAACATGCCGCAGATGAACATCATGTGGGTCATCATCAACACGACGCCCTGCAGGGGGTGGGGAGGGGGGGGGGCAAGAGGCTATGTTCTCATTCAGAAGCAGTGTACAGAGAAGGCTGCAAGCGTGCAAAGCTAGTGGATAGTGATGCAGGCTGCGGTGCATTCATTAACGGATCAGCCCCACACATACATGCATCATCACCCTGCCTGCACTGGCAACTCTTCGGGGTTGGGGGGGGGGGGGGGCGCAGGGGGCAAAATGGACGCCTGGCAGCACACAAATCACGTCAAGATTTCTATAAATGGTCGATCAAGGCACACATGAGAAATCATGACTACATCAATTACAACATGGATGCAAGACGGGAAAGAGGGAAGGAGGATGGAGGGAAAGAGGGTGAGGGGGGCTCACACTGAGCTATTATAGGGATGTTATTTGCATAATAGACGCTGCTAATTATAGTCCCGGCGCTATAGTAAATAGTCCAGAAATTATGCCACCGGGCATGTTTTTCCCACTCAAGCCGCGACGGGCTAAGTTGGAGAGCGTCAACGTGCGAGTGAAAGTGGACGATCTGCAGTGCAATCAGCTGCACGTTTTTTTTTTTTTTTTTTAAACAGCAAATTACACGCGTGCGCGCGTGGACGCAAATCGAAAAGCAACCAAAAAAACACGCTGCGGCGGTTTTAAGGCTGGAGGAGGCTTACCTGCACGTTGCTCCGGGATGTCAAATCCTCTTGTCGCACTCCACAAGAGGAAGGGAGGAGATGATGGTGAGGAGGAGGATGATGATGATGATGATGGAGGCAAGGAAGAGAGGAGTGCATGCGAGGGTGGGGGGCAGATATAGGGAACACAAGGGGACGGTGTACACGCTGGATGGGAGGAAGCTGATCCGATGCAACTGTGAAATGAAACAAGACCTTTAAGGTTGGCTCATTAGTAATTATATACAAATATATATATATTTTTTCCCAAGAAAACAGGCAGTGGGAAGGGGTACAAAGGCATGATCATGTGTCGGAGGGGGGAGGTCAAACTAATACACGTCACTGACAACGTGCGAGTTTATCAACAGCAAGCAACTTGCCCTATTTTATAAAAAGGTACCCAAAATGTCACAATTAATCACAATTGTTGCCATCACGGGTCATCACACCAGTGGTTGTCCAACTTTTTAAACAAGTGGTGTCAAACGTATGGCTTGCGAGCCAAAACCGGCCGTCAGGGGTTTCAAGCTGGCCCTTGGGAATAAAGAAGAAAATCGAGGCTATATTTCATTGAAAGTGTTTTTGCTCATTTTGCCCACTGGAGGGCCAACTAATGAGCACTTGCCATTTAAATGACATTCTGAAATTGGTTGCTTCTCACAATCTGACACCTGATACTGATGCAGTCATGAAGGTTAAAAAGGTGTCAAGATCCTGGGGCAAATCCCTCCCATTTCATTCAAAATGCTCTGGTAACTTTGCCATTCTGTGAAAATTAATACAGCCCTTGTACAAATGCTTTAAGACACTGAATATCGCAAAATGTTAATCAACTGCTTCAGGTCTAAAGGAGTCATTTTGGCGGAACCTTTTTTTTTTTTCTTCATACGGCCCCACAATTTCTATGCATTTTTAGTCACATGGAAAACTGCATGCTCTTTGGTGTGAACGGTAAATTGAAGTTGTCAACATTCCCAGATAAATTTTTATGGGACATATCGCTGGCATCAAATGAGAAATAAGTGAATTAAAAAAAATTAAAATGTTCTCAGTTTGAAGATTTGTGGTCTATGGAAGTGGTTCACATTAAAACGTGTAATTAACGACATTATAATGTGAAACATATCACGTTATAATGTGGTAGTAACCTTTTTTTTGGGTGTGGCAGCAATACGCTTCCGTAAATATGCTTCCGTACTGGTCTTTGCAAAGTGTTCTACTAAATATTAGTTGGAAAGGATTTGCAAGTCAGAATATTTGTGTTTTAATTACATTTAACACATCACAACTTCATTAGATTTAGGTTAGGGTCATTAGGTTTTTAGTTATAAACATTCTTCATTTTATGTTAAAAGAAGTGACTCCTAAAATCAATAGAAATACTACTTATATTGGCACTACATGTACCTGTAGTGACACTACTACTACTACTAATAACGGTATATTAAAAAGGATCGTTGCGCCATTCATATCATACTACAGTATTACTAACATACCTCTTCCCATCTGCGTGTGCGTGTGTGTAACTGAGTGATCAATACAGACGTATCAATACAATCTGACATCTGCCATCACAAGCGTTCAATCGAGTGACTTCACTGCTGTTGCTGGTCCAGGCTGAATTATGTCACTCTGTAGTCTTGAAAAAAAAAAAAAAAATGAAAAGTGATAATGCAGCCACTTGCTGAGCTACTGCAGAGCACACACACACAGTTAGGTTGCACAAAAGCCAGCAGACAATGACCTTCAGTAGCTTTAAAAAGGCTTTGCTGCCCAACACACACACAGTGAGATGGGAGAACCGCAGCGAGCTAATTCGGAGTGACAGTTCTTTCATGCAGTAATGGCGATGGTGAAAAGAGAGATCCACTCAGCCACACTGTACACACATGCATTCAAAAAGGGGACAGGTCACAATCGCACATGGTGAGAGAACGTTACATTATCATATCAAAAACTGGTCTCAAGTCACAATGTTAGACCGCGTGGCTTCCTTGTGTTATGCTAACTTAGGACACGATACCACATCCACAATATTGTCTTATTTGTGAGATTACTACAAATTTGTAAAGTAGGCCGAAATGTTTTCCCAAAATGAGCCAGCGCTTTAAGTCCTGAAAAATATTATTAGAAGGCAAAGTAACATTATGTAGTCTATAAAGTAACATGATGCTTCAAGGCAGGCAAATTAAAAAGTGAAAATTTAATATTTATTCAACTGAAGCATATTGCACAGAAGTTGAATGAAAATTACTGTAATTCCCGGCCTACAGGGCGCACCTGGTTATAAGCCTCACCTAGTACATTTGTAATGGAAATACCATTTGGTACATACATACGCTGCAGGTGTGTAAAACCGCAAGTGCCCACATTGAAAGACGAGATATTTACAAAGAAACACGATACACAGAGAGTTTAACGCTAGCGAAGGCGCGCTAATGCAAAGGTTAGCACAGCGCCAACTCGAGCGCCACACTAATAGGGCCCGGTTAAAAAAAATATACCGGCAAAACTCACTGCGACATGGGACTAACACGCTAGCGAAGCGCTAACAGGGCCGGACCGATAAAAGTCACTTCCTCGGCACATATATTCCACCGGTCTCAGTCTTACCTTTTCCGCTCGAGTGCCCCCTTGCGGCCGTTAGAAAAAATGCACAAAAGAGCCGCATCGCTGCATAAACCGCAGGGTTGAAGGCGTGTGAAAAAAGTCGCGGTTCATAGGCCGAAAATTACGGTACCTGATAGAATATTTGGGAAACATCAGTTTTGAAATAGTAATTGTGAATGTATTGCACTCCAAAAGTTAAATACAAGTGAACCAGTGGTGTGCAAGAGGGTGGGTGAACGGGACAGCAAATGGGAGAGGGAGCACAACGCCCGATTCTGGCCTTCCTTCACTGTCTACCTTTACAACATATGTACGAGTTCAAGTCTCCGCTCCATCCGATGTCTCCTGAGCTGGTCCATCCCCACACTGCTGACTAATTGCTGACGTTTTTTGTGTTGCTCATCCCAAGCGTTGCAATGACACCCTCCTTCTGCACATTAGACATGCACCTTCAAACACAAGTAAGGTGTGCTGCAGAATGTCAATTGGTTTGAATATTAACATTTATTTACTGTCAGTTGAGCCCCAGTGGTGTAGTGATACATGCTGCTGCCTTTTTTTTTGCACAAATTTGATGTACCGTAATTTCCGGCCTATAAACCGCGCCTTTTTTCACACGCTTGCAACCTTATGGCTTATGCGGTGATGCGGCTAATTTGTGCATTTTTTATAACGGCCACAAGGGGGCACTCGAGCAGAAAAGGTAAAAGTGAGGCTGGTGGAATATATGTGCAGAGGAAGTGACTTTTACCGGTATGTTTATTTTTTTTAACTGGCCCTGTTAGCGCTGCATTAGCGTTAGCACTGTGCCAGTGTGTTTCTGCTGTGTTACTGCCGTGTATCGGTGATTTTTACACGTATGTTTTTTTTTTTAACTGGCTCTGTTATTGATGTGGTACCGTGTTGCTACTGTGTAGCAGCTGTGGCTGTTTTGTTTTTTTTAACGGTTTGTTTTTTGTTTTAACCAGCCCTGTTTGTGCTACCATGTTGTTGTTATGTTAAACTAAGATAAGGTATTAAAACTTTGAAAACTCTTTCTGTGTACTGTCTTTCTTTGTAAATATCTCGTGCTACAAGGTGGGTTTCAATGTGGGCACTTGCGGCTTTTACACAGGTGCGGCTTATGTAATATACCAAATGGTATTTCCTTTACCAATCTATTGGGTGAGGTTTATAATCTGCTGCGCTCTCTAGGCCGGAAATGATGGTATTTTCCAATTAAAAACCTTTCAAAATCCTAATGTAGCAAATGGAACTGGGCCACAGGTCCAGTTTTATACTACTTTCCACACATGCAAACACGCGCGCTGATAAAAGAAGGCACGCAGATCAATTTTGGCTCGGGGCAGTGCTGTCACGTCACAGCTGCAGTGCAAAACGCACACTTTTACTGGTTATCTAGTCCAGCATAAAAGCATCGTGTCACATGTTCAGTGCAAAAAGGTCTCATGGTAAAATCGCGGCCAGCTTTCGCATGATAAAGTTATGCAGTGGATAGAAAAACTTGCTCAAGTTACTTTCAAAATCATGTAAATAGGAGACAGGAGACACCTGCCACCATTTAAAGTGTTTCTGATTTATTCCAATTAAATTTCCGGTGTTTCCTGACATTTTTTTTTAATTTTCTAGCAGAATCCTGAAGGTTTTGTGCCATCACTTTTACAAATGGGTCTGGCCAAAAGCACCAAACCGTAAGGAATCATAGCAGTCAATCTGAAAAAAACTTTTTGCCAGAAGAAATAAAAGTCTGGAAAAGCCTTCTAGAACATCTGAAGTTTATTTGGGGATCAGACACAATAAATGGTGGCAAGTGTCTCCTGACTCTCTTTCAAAATGTTTGAATTGATTATTCTGAACACATAAACAAAGATCCCAGGTACAAGAGGGTGTGCACACTTGTAAAACCAGCAAGTATCAGTTGCTTGGTTTTAATTCGAATCACAATTTTTTTTTTTTTTTTTAATTCAACTGCGTTGTACAGATTCCAAGTCACATTCATGTTTGAAAAGGTTTTGCAATGATTTGTCTCGCTCCCTCTTTTTTTTTTTTGTCTACATCACGAAAACCTGGCAATTGAACAGGGGTGTGTTGACTTTTTATATCCACTGTATATGTTTCCGATGTTTCTTGAAGAGAAGAACATCAGAAGACCTACAAAGTTGAAGATTTATTGATGTTTAACTGCAGAAAGTGTCACCACTCCCCTTTTCAGTCACGTAACATCGGCATAGTAGCGCATCACTTAAGTTGTAATAGCATTTTTTTTTTTTTAAGGTCAAAACGACAATGCAAAAGCAAGCACAGCTACAATATTTATACGATGTTTTCTGCGGGTAAGGAAAAAGGATTTTAAGAGGCACTGAACGGTTATCAAACGGTTTGAGAAAATGAAAACTGATTTGCACAGGAGACAAAACGCCAGAAGAAATCCTCATGCAAAATGAAAATGGCGGCGAACAGACTGGAATTTTGTATAGTCAAGCCAAAATGGCTCCAACGTGTGCGTAAGTGCATGCATGAAAAGATGTTGAACGCTCTGAGCGAAAGGTTTAATTTATGATACCTGTGGGAAACTGTGTCCTTATTCTTTTCAAATAAAAAAAAAATGAAAATTTTTTATCCTTTCAAGTCACTATAAATTTCAAGAAATAAGGCTAAATTTGACACCAAAATGAAGAGTTTTGCCAAATTCCGCACAAAATGTTGGTCCGCATCGTGGTTGCCAAGTTGGACTTTTTAAAGTAGATTTTCCAGCCACTTATCCCTCTATTGCCTTCCTGTGTGGGATGTGAATGCAATGACAGCAGACAACGAGGCGCTCTACAGCCGCCACGCCAGGCCAAAACCTTGGTGGGCACATTTCCATCTGACTTATTAAAAAAAAAAAAAAAAATCACTCCCCCTGCATACATGTCGTGCATGCACTCATGGTAAAGAATGAGGCACTCAAAAGTGCCGACACCAGCACAACTAAGTATGCTGGTATCCAAAGTGCTGGCGCAATGCATAATGTAGTTTACAGTCTTTGCGCATTTCAAATGTTACATGATATTTAAAAACAAAAAAAATGCTAATTTTGAAAGAATGGAATTTTTACATTGTAATTTAAAATATCTTACTAAGCGGACAGGTGGACAACTGGCTAGCGCATCAGCCTCACTGTGTGGACTTTGCATGTTTTCCCCGTACCGGGAGGGTTTTTCTCCGGGTACTCCGGTTTCTTCCAACATCCCAAAAACATGCACGGTAGGTTAATTGAAGCCTCTAAACTGCCCGGCGGATTGCGAATGGTTGTTTGTTTTTATGTGCCCTGCGATTGGCTGGCGACCAGTTCAGGGTGTACCACTCCTCTCGTCGCAAGATCCCTAGAAGAGGCTCCAGCACGCCTGCAACCCCAGTGAGGACAAGCAGTACAAAAAAAAAATTAATGGATGCATATCTTCACAAAAAAAAGTGTCATGGTGAAATGGTCTGCCTATTGTAAATGTAAAAAAAAAAAGTTTAGATGTTAATTAGAATGAAATAGTCATTAGTTTTCATTTTCACATTAAATAACATTTCACCTCCAAATATTGAAACTTTTCCTGTTTATAAAAAGAAATTGTGCATATGATAAATCACTTTGTTTGAAAATCTCAGTGCACAAAATGATTTTTTTTTTTGCTACTTCTTTACATAGGTAACATAATTGTAATGAGAATCTACCCTGTGCTTCTTCCATTTGTGCAGATGACTCTTGAAGACCTTCTCTGTTGGATGGAGTAAAGACAACAAATGCTCCACAAGCAGTCATTTTTGCAAAAATATCAAAAAATATTATATTGTAGTACAAGGGGTCCTTGGTTTACGACAGTGTTCCATTTATACGGCTGCTACATAGTCCAAATTTGTACATCGGTCAGATCGCTGTCCTACATAAACGGTGTAATAAAGTCAGAATGACTGTAAATATTTGTGTGGTGAAAGAAAATAAGTTAGGTCTGTTTTTTTTTCTTTCGCTAAAAACAATTCATTTCCAGGGTACTAAATGAGGTTAATAAGTAGCAGAACAAATGTTGGATTGGGGAAAACTGAAAGGAAAAGTGCTTGAGTTGTTTTTGTCATGCTAGCTTATTAGATTTCTCTAACTATCTTCCAGCCATTAATTTCTTTCACAATTCACAAATACTAGGCATATTTCATAACTGTAAGCCATGACTTATTTTTGTATTTGCTAATTTGTTGTCATTTTTAAAAAAAAAACACACTGTCAAATCTTCTTGCAGTCTATTTGAATGAGTAGCTTCAACCCTGCTTATCTTTCGTAACAATGACGTGTCTCCACTTTTGTTTGACTCTCGGTTGGCTCCAATCTTCAGATATCTTTGTTTTTTTGTTTCCCTGAAATAGCCACCTCAACCCAGAATGCACTGCAAAAGCAGCTCTGGATTTTGGGAGGTGTCGGCCATTGAGGGATCGCAATGACCACAGTGAATGTGCACATTACGCAAAAAGGCGAAGAAACGTCGAAGTGATTTGCTGACAAACTGTTATTCAATCATCATATATTGCGTTTTTACCTATTTTTACACTGCACAGAAACGTTGTTAAAACACATGATAAGGTAAATAAGGTAAATATAATATTACTCTGTGGCTGGAACAGATTAGTTTAATTTCAATTCCTTTTATGAGGCAACAAAACCTCAGTTTGCGAACATTTCAATTTGCAAAGTTCCACTGTGCTTCCTAAGTTTATATCCGAACAAGCCAAACAGATGCCGTTTGCTACATTTCAGGCTTAAGGGGACTTGATTTTTTTTTTTTTTTTTTAATACAACCCTTAAAGAAAGATATGTTATATATTGCAAAAACCTTTAACTGTGTTCATCTTAGCAAAAAAAATGCTACGTCAAATGCTTCTCTGCCGCCGGTGTGTGCAGTCAATCATTGGCGTTCAGGTGTGCAATTTGTACCCCAACCGATGACAAGTCGTTCATTGTACGCAGTTCGGAACCTCGTAAGCCAAGGACACCTAGAATCGGAAAAATAACAAGACCTTGACCAACATTAAAAATGTCACGTCAGGGTTTGCTGTTGGGATATACGCAGAGGAATATTTCTACAATTTTCTTCCTAAATGTGTCGGTCTGCAAAACAGGTCCAGGGCCATCAAGTTCCCGGCGGAGCGTGTAAACTGTCAGTTTCAGCATTTAGTGCGCGGACCTTCAAATAAGTTGAGCGGTGCACAAAAACCACAGCGGGCAGATAAAATCTGTCTGCAGGAGAGAGGGGAATCTATTTTATGGAAGAATGTTGATGATGTCACCACCAGCCTATTGCAAAGTCTCTGGGCAAAAGCCTCAGGCCCCCCTGGGCCCCACCTTTTGTCTTTTTCCTGTGTCAAAGCTCAATATAATCTATAGTACATGTACCGTATTCCAGTGTGCAACGTTACGCACAATAACTTAGACAAATATACAAAACGTAATGTCGATGATATTTAGGACCGTCGTCCGCTTGCATTTCTTTGAAAAACGGTGACAAACTTTACATACAATATTCACCAACTACTGTACTGTATTGTTGACAAAGTGAAAATAATCTTAATATATAACACACCGCTTTGAAAGGGTGACTGATAATGTAGGAAATATTAAACCACATTCCAATTTCGTAGAAAGGTACACACGTTGTCCACTTCTGGCTTGAGATCGCTACGTATAAACGTTTGTGCGTCCTCAGTCATGCGATCACTTGCTTGCCGTCGGCGCGTCCAGGAAATTCTTTTCCCCACTAACATCGTGCCCAAATTTCTCCTTGCCATAATTTGAAGGCTTTTTGCACAACTTGATCCATCTTAAATCCTGACATCACTTCTTTTAAGCCACGTTGGACATTTTGTCCTCGAAATGGAACACGGTGAAAAGGAGTCAATGCCTGTTCCTAACAGGGGGAGGCGCTCATGTGCATGTGCGTGTGGTAGTGAGGGGGGGGCACAGCCGGAGGCGGCACGGCCATAGACATCGGCTGGCCTTGGGGGTGCGGTGAGTGCGACCTGGGCAGGCTGTGCGTGGGGTACCCGGCAGAAGAGGGCGCAGGGTTGGGGTAGCTTCCCCCGGAAGAGGACCCGGACGGTGGGTTACCCGGGCCCCCCTTCTGACCGCCGCTTTTGGGCGGTGGAGGTGGGGGCTGGTTGAGCTGGATGGAGATGTCGCTGGAGGCTTCGGACATGCTGCGCCCTCGCTTCGGCAGAGGCCAGGAGGATTCCGGGTGGAGGAACTGGCCGCTGTAGTCGCTGCTGTCGGACAAGCGGGGGCGGTATAGGGCCGGGTGGGGTCGGTACATCTCCTCCTCTGCGTAGCGCTTCATGAACAGATAGACCGACAGCACCCCTGCACCCTAAAAAAAAAGAAAAAAAAATCCAAAAGCAGAGGTTAATACACACACAACCAGTATCCATCCATTCATTTTCTTTGCCACTCATCCTCACGAGGGTCGCTGGAGCCTATCCCAGCTGTCAACATTGAGACCAATAGCCGCGCCCACAATCACACATATGGGCAATTTATCTATCTATCTATCTATCTATCTATCTATCTATCTATCTATCTATCTATCTATCTATCTATCTATCTATCTATCTATCTATCTATCTATCTATCTATCTATCTATCTATCTATCTATCTATCTATCTATCTATCTATCTATCTATCTATCTATCTATCTATCTATCTATCGTATTAGTCATATAGTAGTAGTTGTAAATCTGTAATATTTCATTCACTACGTATTGGACTTTTAATCTTGTGCACCCCCTGGAGGCCACTCACGCACCCACAGGCTTTGTGCATCTGTGAGTGTCGGTGCGCCACTTAGTGGTGAAGTTGATACATTGCAGCTTTGGCAATCATTCAAGCCTTTAGAAGCTTGACAAAAAAAAGTGCTGAAGGGTTAAGCGGTCACAAAAACGCTGTATGTGCTGCCACATGTTTAACTCTCAAGCATCGTAACAGAAATAGTATTTCAAATTGAATAGTACCGTGACTTGCGAGTTTAATTGATTCCAAAAGCAAGTTTGGAACTCTTCGGAAGGATTATTACATACATTTTCATTTTTGAACCAGTCCGGATATTTGATCTCATAGGCCGTTTTTGTGTGGTGAACGTTGCGAACTGGAACAAAACAGCTTTGGAAAGGAAATTGCTTCAAAGTAACCAAATCCTTCGTGCATATTTTGTGACAGAGGGGAGTGTGGTGGATGGTGTGAATGCGATTGAAAAGGAGGGGAATTGAACACAGAGGGGAGGGGAGGGGAGAAAGAGGACACTGAACTGTACACTGCACCAAACGGGAATGCGGATGAAGGGAGGAGTCGTGGGAGGGAAGCCGGAGGACGCGGGAGCAGAGGAGGCACTTGAAACTGCACCGATGAAGGGAGCTCATAAACCGCTTCCAGTACTTGTGAATGGTGGATTTTCTCCAATCAGATTTCAGTCCCCATCTGTTGCCACGCCAATCGAATCAATATCCACCAGCACCATCCCCGGACTGACCTCTTTGAGCAGGAAGGAGGAGGCCGCGAAGGCGAAAGACCACCCGTAGTGGTAGTTGAAGAACTGTTCGGGTTCTCTGGGCCTGTTCATCACCTCGTCGTTGATGCTGGAGATGTAGAGAACCAGGCCCACGACCAAGCTTAGGCCTGCGCAACATCCAAAGTCGACACGACGAGGAGGAAGAGCACAGAATAATTTGAAACATTCGCTTGAGTGCGAGAACATTAAACATTAAAAGTTCAGTTCCAAGACGGTGAATGGATGACAGGCGACCAATCAGTATTCAAAGGGAGACGCACGCGTTGAGTAGGAATCATTTCAGCCCGTAATGCAATATTTAGAGGAACTCTAGATCTGCTATGGCCTTTACGTGTATCCATGCTCGGAAAACATTTTATTTATTTATTTTTTTAGATGGGAAAATGAGGAACTGCTGCTGCAGAGGAAGAAAATGTTGAGCTGACCTTTAAGCACATTTTCAACCTTCTACAGGATTTTTTGGGGGTCATTTTTTAGTTATACCAGATGGTCTACAGAGATATACGTTGCAGTACTCCTAAAAACTTTGGGATATTCATCATTAGAAAAACATTTTAGGACAGAACTAATATGCAGTATAAACATAACAGGTGAACATTTGAACTCGTCATATTTGAATGTACATGTCTCAGTCCTCAATTGTTTTCTCACGTTTTTGTACTTTATACCAGAACAGGATTTTGATCCAAGAACAGACCAATACCAGTTTCATTATTATATGAAGAGCTCTTGACTTTTGACTATTTTGAACAGGAAGGAGGAAGTTCGAACTGGATTCCACTTTTAACACTAAATCTTTAGTGCACTGGGCTCTTCTGTAAAGTCAGAAATGAATTAAGCATAACATTCAAGCAGTAAAGCTAATTATTCTGCTCACTAACTCCTCAAAAATCACAATAATTTGACAACTTCATAAATTGATAGACACAATAATGATGACATTTTCAGTTTTGCACAAATCCTTTAGGTTAAAAACTGTTTGTGCTGATTCAATAACCATTACAGAAATTGGCAATGCTGTTAACTTGGGCCATAAATCTTACAGTGAGTGCACGTCTCACACACACACACACACACACACACACACACACACACACACACAACACACACACACACACACACACACACACACACACACACACACACACACACACACACATTTGCAAAGCAGTATTGTAAAATCAGCACGTCTCTGTACAAGACAATCCAGAATTCAATTCGATTGATCCTCATTATTAGTTTATTATGTATCTTTAAAAAAAAAGTCTTTGATTGTAATAACACATCACATAACTGCTATTACATAATTATTATAGCCCCCCCCCCCTTGATGAGCACAGCCCCAGATCAGGTTCGATGTGTCCTGTGAGTCGAACACAGGAGTGAACGTGCCTCCATTGTGAGGCCCGACGAGTTGGGAGCGCGACAGCCGCCTGCCGTTCAAGTGCTCGAGCTACAATAATGCAGAGGAACTCACGTGACGGCGAGCTGCAGTCACGGCTTCAGCGCTCTCTGGGTTTCTTTGCTTGTGCGCAACAGCCACCATTTTCAAACGTGTCAGATGGAACACATTTTCATTTTGGTTTTGGGAGCTTTTATTGTGGAAAAACATCTATGGTAATTATTGAATTGTATATTTTGATTAGAATAACAAACGTTATTGATTTTAACAAGACTGGCTATTTTCCTGCAGGATCAAATATACTGCATTTGGAAAGCCATTCAATTTAAATGTATTATATAGTTATATATTTATTAACATATTTTGTTCAAATGTATGTTTTACTTTTTTTTTCCTAAAGAAAAACCTTGAATATCTTCGAATATATAAAAAAATAATGTTATATATTGAACACATTTGAGAACTGGTGCAAATTATTCTATATAGTAACCCCCCCCTTCCCCCCTGCTAGATTGCAGTTCACGTTTTGCCAACCTGCAGTTTCACAGGTTTTCATTGTTGCGCAATACCTTGTTTTTGGGGGGCCTTTTTTGATTAAAACATTTAAAGTGCAGGTCATAATTCTGGGATGCAATCACCCTTTTCAGTTTTTAACTCTAAGGGTTATTAATTGTGATATTTTCCTCTCCTCTTGCACTCTGTCTTTCAATCGTGTCTTGTGTTTAAATGCGTGTGTATTGTATTGTTTAAAGATTTTTTTTTTTGCTTTGGCCTTGCAAATGGACATTGGAACGGCATTGCAAAATTGCCCCCTGACAAAAAGTGTTTGCATATGCGCCTGTCTGGAGGCCTGCAACTCAACACTAACAAAAACCCGAATCAGCGCGTGATTCAGAAGGTTATAAATCTTTACCTGAACCGACTTCAGGTTGTTCAAAGGCTTCAAGTGGAGGATTGTGATGTGCAACAAGCAGTGACATCCAAAAAGCTTACAAAACGAAGGCTTAATTGCAATCGGGGACAGAAAAATTGCAACTGAAAAGCCTAAACTGTCAAATGCTGATGGCTTTGCGTCTGTCCGGAATAAACTTCAAAAAATATAGAAAAAGCAAGTGGAGTGCCTTGTAGGACACCCTGGAAATTTGTACTAAACAGCATTTAGTGGTAGTAGTGGTAGTTATCGTAATCATAACAGTAATATTGATTATTAATGAGTTGTATTACATTTAGTGAAGTTGACAGTACACCAAGTAGGTTTATTTGTCTTTACAAAATTCTGTCCTGTTATTGAAAATTTAAATTGATCTTTAACCTGCCAAGTCAAACCAACTAAGCATTTGTGACCTTGATATATAGTTGATCAAAACACGTCTTTTCTACACTGGAGGGGAAAGGAGGGATGCGAATGAGTGAGAGGCACCTGAGAGGATGAAGAAGATTCCGGAGACAAAGGCCAGGATGGTGCGCTGAGGCTGGATGTGGCCGATGTTGCTGATGACGAAGGCGGTGAAGACGAAGAGTAACGACACCATCGGGAACGGCGTCGCTGTCCGGACCATCTCTGGCAGGGGGGGACAGCAGGAATGTTATCTGTTTGTCTATCCGTTAAAAAATTTTTTATTTTTATAATTGTTATATTATTATATATTTTATTATTATTTATTTATATTTTTTTACTACTACTATAATAATAATAACAGGTATAGTAGTCGTAGTAGTAGGGATTGTAGTAGTTATAAAAGTAGTAATAGGAGATATAGTAATAGTCAGTAGAAGAAGATGTAGAATTAGCGGTAATAGTGGTAGTAGTAGTAGTAGTACTAGCAGCAGTCTTTGTAATCATAATAGTCGTAGAAGAAGAAGTTTGCAATAGTAGAAGTTACAATAGTAGAAAGAGTGGAGCTACAGTGGCTCAGCTGGTAAACTGTTCTGAGGACCCGGGTTTGATCCCGGCCCCACCTGTGTGGAGTTTGCATGTTCCCCCGTGCTTGCGAAGGTTTTCTCCGGGCACTCCAGTTTCCTCCCACATCCCCCAAAAAAACATGCAACATTAATTGGACACTCTAAATTGCCCCGAGGTGTGACTGTGAGAGCGGCTGTTTGTCTCCAAGTGCCCTGCGATTGGCTGCCCGTTGACAGCTGGGATAGGCTCCAGCACTCCCCGCGACCCTCGTGAGGATAAGCGGCAAAGAAAATGGATGCATGGGAGTGGTAGAGTCAGAGGTATATGTTGTGGTAAGTATCAGGAGTTATGGTAGTAGAGGTAGTTATAGCTGGAAAAAAGTGAAAGTTGTAGGGGCAAAAACTCCTCGTGAGACGCAGTTGTTCTTTCTAGTACACTGAATTGTGTTACTAGTGAGGACAATGAGCAACATTGGAGACGAATCTTCAAGCTCGACATCAAGGATGTGGAAGAAATGCCCAAGTGGTCGTAGTAGTAGTACTGCTTTATGTTCAAGGTGCAATGTTCGCAATCCCCCAGCAGGGGTCCTTACGACTGAAAAGCTACACAAACATACAGTATTTGGCGTTGGGACTCACTGAGGATGTTCGCAGTGTTTTCAGTGGTGATCTCGATGTCGGGTTCGGTGAAGTACTCCGATGCAACGCATCTCCCGTTTTCAGACCCTAAAAGTAGGCGTCATTATTCATAATGGCAAATTACTGCAACAGTACTGTGGTTAGATGATGCATCGACCCGGAAAAGAAGACAACACGCTGAGCTGTGCTTTTAGTCAGACACACAAAAAACAATGTGCTGAAATACGGTAATTACGGTAAGTAAAGATTACTGTAATACTGCATTGTCTCCCCCCCCCCCCCCCTTATTGGTCATCTGTGTGAATTTCATTTTTTTTTATTATGTTGGAAAAATATTGTATTCATATATCGTAGTCAATACAGTACACATATGTTTTTCAATCATATTCATACACGGTACAATGTATGCATTGTAATCATATCCAATCTTACAAAAGTATTGGGGTCACAGTAGACAATGAGTTTGAAATAAACCTATTGTGAACATCCAAAATCCTCATCCTTGCCGAAATTTCACCTTGGCACACTTTCACAACTGCACAGACGTATTTTAAACTCTCATTTTGTTTTATCACTCTATTTATAATTCGAAAATCTCGAGATTCACTGGGTATCAAATTTCATGCCATAGGTGTAATAAATTGGAACCTTGAATTTTGTGTTAAATGGGAGTCAGCCACCATTTAAAATGCACCTGAGTAACCTCAAATGAAGTTCAGATGTTCTAGAAGGCTTCGCCTGACATTATTATTTGTTGTTGTTATCACACCTTACAGAACAAAGGATGGGCTGTGGACAGCTTTCGGGGCATCATGGGGGGGAGTGGATATCGGTGTGCAAAGGTGTCAATCAGAAGAAGGGTACAAAACAATTTCATAGGTGTTAATTATTTTGTGGACCTCAGTCACCAGCGAGTGGAGAAAATAGGGCCGACCAAAACTGCTGAGCATTACAAAAGTGGAATCAGAAGACGCTTGGCTGTTTGCTGACTCCTATTTAAAGGAAGAGTCTGCAGTTAAAAAAAAAAAAAAAAAATCCTTATGTCCCAAAAGTAGAGTATTATTCAAATGAAAAATCTTTCCCATCTGACTCCATTTTATGCATCAATGCAATGTGGATTATTCAAAATTGACTTTTTTTTTTTTTTTTTTTTAAAGCAACAACAAACCAGTAACATTTTGTGTCTGGGTCAACGCCACAATGAAGCTGGGGACATTTTTGCAGGGCTGGGAGAAGCGGGGGCGCTGTCTTGGAGTGAATTCAGGTGACATTCAAATCTTGCAAGCAGTTTTAAAACTGCATATCCTAGCTACCATTTATCGTAATTCCCGGCCTCCGGCGCGCACCTGGTTATAAACCTCACCCAGTATATTTGTAAAGAAAATACCATTTGGTAGATACATACGTCGTACCTGTGTAAAAGCCGCAAGTGCCCACATTGAAACCGGAGATATTTACAAAGACGGCACACAGGGAGTTTAACCCTAGCGCCGCCGCGCTAGCGGTCACGCTAGCACGGTGCTAATGCTAACACTCACGCTACCGCCGCGCTAACAGGGCCAGTTGAAAAAAAAAAAAAAAAACATACGGGTAACTGAGACGTGGCAGTAACATGCTAGAGCAGCGCTAACAGGGCCGGGACTGGTGTGATGGTCTGAGCACCCTCAAGTGCTAAGAAGTCTCCTTGTGATGAATGCGCATGCCTTACTAACAGGGGAACTCTGGGTACGTAGCAGACGCTTACTGTGAAATTCCCCGGTCTCACAGTTCCCCTTCTTCTACACAGAGAGAGTTAACATACGTTATATCCTAACCCTAACCTAACCTTAAAACAAAAGTTGATAAAAACATATCCACATATATGTACGTTCGCTGTGTTCTTCTTTCTGAGACGTCCATAGCGAACATGAATGCTTGGCGAGAAGTTGTCGAATGGCACATGTTGAAGCACGGATGGAGATGTTTCAGACTGGCTGGAAGTTTACAAAATATATGCGCATGCGCATTCATCGGAAGGAGACTTTTCAGCACCGGGAGCACTCAGACCGCCACACCGGTAAAAGTCACTTCCTCGGCACATATATTCCACCGGTCCCACTCTTACCTTTTCCGCTCGAGTGCCCCCTTGCGGCCGTTAGGAAAAATGCACAAATTAGCCGCATCACCACATAAACCGCAGGGTTAAACGTATGTGAAAAAAGTCGCAGCTTATACGCCGGAAATTACGGAAACTTGAGTTTTTATAAGCAGATGTGAATGCGTCTTGTTTCAGTTGTGACCGTTATTGCACTGCTTTCTTAAAAAAATGTAAATTCAATTTCAGTGTCCAGGATGAACATCATATTAATGATGGGAAAAAAAAAGAAGTTTTAAAATGATTTATCTCACTGTCATTGCTTTGCAAATCACAAAAACTTGGCATTCGAACCGGGGCGTATAGACTTTTTCATGTCACATCCCTACCGGCCACAAAGCAGACCCTCCAGAGACCCGAATGCAGAGCCATCTTGACCTCCATGCTCTGGTTGTGCTGCAGGATGACGCCCTCCACCATGATGAGCCAGTAGTCGGTGGACACGGCCACCCCCACCAGCAGCAACCCGCAGGCCCCGAACACTGTGGACAGGATGGTCAACGCGCGGCTACTGCACGAACTCATCTGGAGGGCACAGAGAGGAGACTCGCAGATGTGAGTGTGTACAGCACATTTTATGAGTGGGTCACGTAAGGGAAGTTGTTCCGATTGGAGGGGGTGCATAGCAGGGGGGGGTGTAAAACAGCCACACTTGGATGCACACGGCCTCTGGCCATCCTCCTGTCTTGCCTTGTTACCGCTAAAGATGAACTCGTCACACGTTCTCCTCAACCAATCGTGTTAAAGGTTAGCATGAAGCCAACGCATGACCGCTTCATGGTAAAACACTTAAAAAGAATTAAAAAAAAAGCAAAAAAAACATAAATTGTTGAGAGCGTCCTTTCTGCCATAGGATGCGCGATCGGGCAGCTTGTGCTTCATGTCAGCGCTTCCTACTTTGCTTTGATTGAGTTTGTTGCATTTTCATGTGCGCGGCGAGAAAGAAAACTGCCGAAGCGGTGGGAAAAAAAAAATGACAAAAGATAATATTGCTTGTTTTTCGTTGACACTGAAAGACGAGCAGTGCAGCAGTGCCTTGCCTTCGAGGACACTGCACACTCCCGATATCCTTGTGAGGATAAGGGCTTCAGATAATGGATGGAAGGATGTAAGAATATATAAATTATCTTGTTCATTGTAAGCAAGAGCTGCGAGGAATGGAAAGTTCTTAATTTTGTTTCACATCGTTCCTGTGTTCGTTTGCACATTAAGGACGAAAGTCATTTTTGTTATAATTTTTCTTGATTTTCCACAGGTTTTTGAGAATGTCGCATGAAAGCTGGAACTGGCTACTTGTGCAGACAGAATGGGTGGTGAGAATGGCAAAACGAAAGGCCAGTATTTAGAGGGCAATAGCAACATATGGGTGGTGGGGGAGTTTGAATGAGTTAATTTTTGGACCGGTGAACATAGCTCACAATTTGCAACGATGAACTACCAGCTTAACTAGTTCAATTTTGGAACGATTAACTCAACTTTTAACGAATTTTCTGAGAAAATCAAGTTCCCCAAAACTGCTCCTGTATTATATCACATCGCAGGCTACACAAAAATTTATTTTAAAGTTTATCTTTTTCCAATATCATGCAGCCCTACCTGTATTGTTGTCTACATGTTTTGCTTCACCATTTGTGTTCACCTATCATTTGCCTACCACATTGGCCACATAATGCTACATGCTATTCCTTCATTTATAAGAAATAAAATAGCAATGGTTATAATCCACCTTCCCACTTAATTCGGCAAAAATAATTATTTATTTAATACAAATAGAGGCAAAATGGTTAGAGTGGTCAAATTGAGACGAGATGATCCTGTTTTTTTTCTGTAAATATACTTGTTGAGAGGCGGCACGGTGACTCAGCTGGTAAAGCATTGGCCTCACAGTTCTGAGGACCTCGGTTTAATCCCGGCCCCGCCTGTTTGGAGTTTGCATGTTCTCCCTGCGTGGGTTTTTTCCGGGCACTCCGGTTTCCTCCCACATCCCAAACCATGCAACATGAATTGGAGACTCTAAATAGCCCCTAGGTGTGATTGTGAGTGCGACCGTTTGTCTCTATGTGCCCTGCGATTGGCTGGCAACCAGTTCAGGGTGTACCCCGCCTCCTGCCCGTTGACAGCTGGGATAGGCACCAGCACTCCCCGCGACCCTCATGAGGATAAGTGCCAAAGAAAATGGATGGATATAATTATTGTGACATTTTTGTGTGGTGGTGTGCCGTGAAGTGGTTTGCATGTAAAATGTGTGCTTTAGCTCATTAAAGGTTGGGAAATACTATTTTAGAGCACGAGCTGATGGGCCGTCTAATTCATATGATCAATTAATTATTTTAACATTCAAATGAAAAATTATAATAATGGCAGTATTCAAACCTATATTAAAAACTAATTCCTGTCAGGACTCCAATCTAAAAAGAGTGTGGTGTGCTCTCGTGCGAATTCCATATATAATTTTACAGCAACATGAGCCTGCGTGAGGTCCGTGTGCATGCACATAACCTGCAGCGACACACTGCAAAAATAGCAGCAACTCACTCTACAAACATGCGGGGGATGGAATCTTTTTCCAATAAAAACTTGCTATAATTGCAGCTTTCATATACTGTAAATGGCAATGACTAGGGATTTGTGGTTCAGCTATTTTTTTTTTTTAAGTTTCTGCTTAAAACTAATAACCCTGCATCACTTTTAACCAGAAATCCTCCTAAATTATTACGACAGCCTTGTGTGCAAATTTACCCTCAGCGTCTGTCTGCTGTTTACTGTTTGACATGATTGCGAAATCCGTGCACGGTTGGAGACGGAATAGTTTTGTTGTCCTTACAGCGGGAACTAAATCTGCCGCTGATGTTACGAAGCCACACAAACATTCAAACGGAAAGCGTCTTTAATCTTCCCTTCTGTACCTCCATGCTGTGCTGTTGTTTGCAAGAATCCCATTCGTCTGTCTGTTTCACGTTGAATTATTTATCCCGAGTGTAAACTCTAATTATTTCCTACAAGGGGTCCATAGCCCAAAAATAACATTTTCTTCTTAAACACACACCCAAAAACCTCTCATGCTTGCCCCCCAAAACACTGTCATGCTCACCACAAAACCTTTTACACGCAACGACCAACACATTTAAAAGAAAAAAGTAAATATCACACACACCAGTGTTACAATCCAACTAGTTTAAGCCATATTAATTGGCTCCCGATTCCAAGAGACAATTAGCAACGATCCAAAGGAGGGGCATTGAAAATGGCTTTTACACACACGATTTCGGTATCTCACATGAAACAAAACTTAAACAAAATGAGGTCCCACAGAGCAAAAAAAAAAAACAATGTCTTTCTCAGTGTGAGGGTTTCAGTGAATAAATGAAATGTTTTGATGTGTAGGGAGCATTTTTGGGTGAGTGTGAAGGTTCTTTTTTTTTTTTTCACGTGGTGCAAGATTTTATGGTAAAATTTTTTTTCTGGTGTGTGTGGAAGACCGAGTTTGCTTTTGTGTGTGACAGAGGTTTTTATGGGGTGGGGGGTAAGTGTGGTTCTGTTACATAATTAGTTAATTATGATAATTAAATGGATAGCATGGTGGTTCAGCTGGAAAGCGTTGACCTCACAGTTCTGAGGACCCCGGTTCAATCCTGGCCCTCCCTGTGTGGAGTTAGCATGTTCTCCCCGTGCCTGTGTGGCTTTTCTCCGGGCACTCCGGCTTCCTCCCACATCCCAAAAAACATGCAACAATAATTGGACACTCTAAGATTGCCCCTCGGTGATATTGTGGGTGGGACAGTTTGTCTCTATGTGCCCTGCGATTGGGTGGGAACCACTTCAGGGTGTACCCCGCCTCCTGCCCGTTGACAGCTGGGATAGGCTCCAGCACTCCCGTGACCCTTGTGAGGATAAGCAGCTAAGAAAATGGATGGATGGATGAATGGATAAAAAAAATATCAATAATTAAATAATTGTGAATACTCGGATAATGTGATTATAAAATGTGTATGAACTATTAAAATGTGGTTTTCTACGTATTTCACTTTTGCTTTTTGAAAGCAGTTTGTTGTTTAGTGAGCAGGTGTACCTAATGTTATAGCCTGCGATTACACGGAAAAAATTTCATTAGGTGAAAAAACTTAAAGTGGAGAGTTTGCACTTGTAATGAAGCCGTGGGAGTTAAAGTTCTATCATACTGTATCGGGACAGCAAGTGTGCCGTGCAAGCACAACTTTGTGTGGATTAGAACAAAGCAGTGATCCTGCTAGTGAAGTCAAAATCTCAGAGAGATGACAAGACCGAAGCTCACAAAATACACACAGAGTTCCTAATGCACATGTCATGGGTAGAGCGAAGACCCCCTTTGTGGGACGTACAGAGAGGCAATGAAAGGGCTCCGTCCAAATCAAAGCGATCAAACGTCCAAAGTTCTAATTTGCACAAATGGCGCCGTTTGCACGAGCTCGTCTCATGCGAAGAGGAGCCACGTGACTTAAAAGCGGAGGAAGCGGCGGGATGACGGGCGGCCGAATGACCGTCTGCCGAAGAGAACAATCACGCCTCAGATGAAGGGCCCAGGTGTCAGGAATAAGTGGCGATCAATCGTGGACATCACTGGCACCGATGAAAAGAGGCCCAAAGCGGGGACAGCGATCTTGTCTCTTTTCAGCTCAGAACAGAACAACAAATCACCGCAATTTCTTTCATTGTCCTCAAACCACCCAACCAAGCAGCCAGCATTTGTAGCGATAAAGATGAAATAGTCCGGATTGAGATTGAACGGAAAGCCACTTTCCTCGTGAGACGTGTGTTAACAATGCACTCCGAGGCCTTCCGAGACCAGGCCCCGGCTCTCCGTGGCCCAGAAAGAAATGAGCCGGTTGAATTGAAGTGCGTATATTGGAGCCGCACGAGGGGCGACGAAAGGGTTTCAAATCTCTGTCGTGTGTCACAATCTCAAGGCCGACATCACCTCGAAGCTTCTCCGGGGATGGAGAGAAAGAGGCCATGATGGATAAAAAAAAAAAAGTGAGAGGCAAAGTGGTGGCAGGAAGAGAACTCATATCTGAAAATCTAAAATACAGAGACCGTATAAAATGTTTTTCATATTGCTTTATCGCTTCTGGAAGCTTCTAATAGGGATTGAAACATTTTCCAAACACAATATAAATGTTAATTTTAGAAAGCCCCACCGGTGTGGTGTTTGCATGTTCTCCCCGTGCCTGCGTGGGTAATCTCCGGGTACTCCGGTTTCCTCCCACGTCCCCAAAACACGAGTGGCAGGTGAATTGAAGATTCTAAATTGCCCGTGCATGTGAATGTAAGTGCGAATGGTTGTTTGTTTATAAGTGCCATGTGATTGGTTGGCGACAAGTTCAGGGTTTACCCCAACTCTAACCCGAAAATAGCTGGGATAGGCTCCCCACAAACCGAGTGAGGAAAAGAAGAACTGAAGATGAATGAATGAATGAAAAATTTAAATCATGAAGTTAATAAAGACTTAATGTCTTTAAGAGCTGGGGCCTGCTGTGCAATCTCTGCAACAATATTTTAAAGACCTATAAAAACAAATTCATTACAAAAAACAATAAAATGTAGCAACATTGCACACTAAAATGTTGAGGGCTTAGAGCTGACCCATGGGGAACACCTTGGTTCTATGGGTAACTTTGTACTAGTTGACATTTGCATGGTACTAGTAACAAATCCCTTGAATTTACTTATTTGGAGAATCGGTTCAAGAAGATTATGTGGTAAACTTACGTACATTAGAAGGAGGAGAGAGAGAAAAATCTAATCTGCCAAAAGTTAGATTAAGACAGTTTGCCACATTTGAATCATGTGCAACCAAAGTAAATGATCAAATTAAGGACATTTATTTCAGTATACTAGTGAAGTTCTAGGATGTTAAAGGGAGCATCTGGAGTAAAACTCAAACAGAACCTTTGTATGAAATGACAGTAGAATATTAAAATGTTTTTGGGGAAACCATCCCTCTCTTGCCTCATTTTAACAGCTCAAAATTATTTTTTTATTAAGAGTTTCAAACTTGCCAGTGACAGACTGGTCAGCACATCTTCCACACAGTTCTGAGGAAACAGGTTCTAATCTGGCCTCCCATGTGTGGAGTTTGCATGTGCTCACTGCGCCTGTGTGGCTTTACTCTGGTTTCCTCCCACATCCCCGAAACATGCAGGGCTGGTTAATTGAAGATTCCAAATTGCCCGTAGGTGTGAATATGAGTGCCAATGGTTCTTTGTTTATTCGCACTCTGTGACTCGCTGGAGAGCAGTTCAGGGTGTACCCCGCTTCTAAACCAGAGTAATCCAGTGAGCGCTGGAGCCTTTTTGCAAAGGAGACTTTTATATTTTCTTCGCCAGATCATTTAACTCCAGTTAGCGACAAGCGTTAAAAAGAAGGAATTATACTGCTCTCTCCAGAGAGTAAAACAGATATATAATGGCGGTGCATGAAACGCGAGCAGCTGTATTGCTCAGCTTGGAAAACCACCACGTTCTCACTGAGTCGTCAGGTAAGTGGATCGCCTCTTTTATATTTTAGCTCATTGTACGTTCTAAAAAACGCTTACGGCCATGCTACCCTGAGAACGCCGATCTCGTCAGATCTCCGAACCTAAGCGGGTTTTGGCCCTGGTTAGTACTTGGATGGGAGACTACCTGGGAATACCAGGTGCTGTAAGCGTCTCTCCCCGGCTAAACGCAGAGGGGTCGCGTCAGGAAGGGCATCCGGCATAAAACTGTGCCAAACAAATGTGCGTTCATCTGAGATGACACGCTGCGGCGACCCCTAACGGGACAAGCCGAAAGGAAAAGAAGAAGAGGAGTACACTCCATAAAAAAAGAAGACCATTCCGGTAACATTTCACGTAATGAGAAACCTGTCTCTTCATTGGTCTCCCCACCAAGTTTAGTGAGCTGGGGGCATTTCTTTGGGCAGAGGGATTAAGTGAGGCTACATTGAAACCTTGCTAGCAGTTTGAAAAAGACATAGCCAACTGTATCTTCAAACTAGTATAATTTTTTTTTTCACTTGTCATTCTACTTGTGCACTGAATTGTCTTAATATGAGGACAAACAGTGTACTTAGTACATTGACCTTAAGTTGTATGGAATAAAGGTTTATAAGGAGTTCACATGGCAAGTGCGTGTCTGTGTTTGTGTGCGTATGGAGGGGGGGGGGCGCGCACGATATGCCGTGATGTCATTCCCTCATCCTATTTTGCAGCAAAATTCTTAGCAAATTTCCGAGGGTGGCGTAGAAGAGACGGAGGCTCCAGTGGGCACACAAAAGTGCATGACTGCATGTACGCCGTCTATGGCAGTGCCGACGTGCGCATATGGCGAAGCCCCCCCCCCTCCCCCAGACCCCCCACCACACACACCAAACCAAGGTGCACTCTCAGGCGGAGTTTGGAGAGCCTAAACGCGGCGTGCGTCCGTGTGAATGAATCGGCACCTACGGGAAATAACATGCACACTCATTTCTGGTGCGCGTGTTAACACAACATGGGCGCCACGCCGCATCATCACACACACACGTTTTAACACCCCCAAGACGACTACAAGTCAAGATAGGAATGGCATCACCGTGGCTATTTACGGGCAAAACACACACTCACGTAGACAATATGGTTATTAGCGGAGGGGAATTACTCACCCTGCCACCACAGTCGTGCGCACACGTCACCAGCCGAGAAAACACGCACAAACACACGCACCGGGGACGCTTGGTGGGTTTTGGGTCTTCCTCCGCCCCCTCCTCTTCCTCACTCCCTCGGTGTGTTCGGCTCCAGCCCCGCGTCACATGCCTCAGCCCCGGTCGGATCCATCCTGAGCGGGCACTGCGTTGTGGATGCGCTTCTGCCCGCCACTTTGACTTCAAAAGTGTGTGCGTGTATATGTGTGTGTGTGTGTGAGAGAGAGAGAGAGAGAGAGAGAGAGAGAAAAGGAGAGAGAGAAGAGTGAGTGCATGTGGAGGGGGGAGTGAAAGAGCGAGCGCTAGTGTGTGCTTTAATGATTGCCTTCATCAAATAGTGCAGTCGGTAGCGCAAAGCTTCGTTAAGTCTGCGTAATCCACGCAACACACAGTGGGGTGTATAACGTGTGTGTGAAGAGGAGCGATGGCGCATCGAGGAGCCAAAGTCCACGTGACCCAAAGACAAAGTGAACTAAGTGCACGCGTGAGCTCATCTGGCTGTGACTCATTCAAACAACGTCAACGGAATGGCGATTGTCTATCACCTTTTTCTTTCTGACACAGCCCATTTAAAACGTTCAATGCCATTGACAGCATTTGAATTCCAATATCCATGCGAACATGGAGGCCTGACAGTGAATGATTAACATCCCGAAAAGATTCTCAAAAAGGGATAAGGAGGGACACCCTGTGAAGAAAGAGATATTTATGATGCGAGGTGGACTTGACATGACCAATGAAACACAGCACATGCAAGATTATTGGTTGTAGTACCAATACCGACCTGTGAGAGGCAGCGTGGTACCACAGGCCATCCAGACTGTCACAAAAATGTGAAAAATGAGTAGTACATTATTCTCTTGATTATGTGTCAATTTACCCAGTCATAGATTTTTTTGGGGAGACCTCTCCTCAGTAATTCATAACATGCGCTCTTTCGTTTTTTGTGCTTTATGCAATGTCTGAAGATGCCACAAGGCGGTGCCAAAGCCCAGTTTCACAGTTTCCAGTTTCCGATCATACAAGAGTATATAGAACTCCTCCTTTCACTTCAACATAGTTCCTCGACGTCCTTGTCAGATGACATGATGGAACCAAAGGTACCGGAATGCCTCAGCCCCTTAAAGAACACAAATCCATCACATAACGATGCAAAGATTTGATTTCTTTACCTTTGTTTTCAGTACCATGCCCTTTTCTATTTATTAAAATAAATGGCAATACTCTGCGTTTCTCTCTACCTTGTGTACTTATTTTCTGTCTTCCTCTGTCATCCTCTCATCTGAGGTGACTTTCTTTTCTGTTTTTCGCTTTCTTTCCTCTTTTCTTCTCCCCCCGCCTGTCTTTCCATTCCAGCTTTCCACCTGACTTGCTGCCTTTCACTTTTCTTTCTTTTTTTTGGTCCCTTCTCTTGATCTCCCTTCAGTTGCTCTCATTTCTTTCTTCCTTTTCTTCCAGTCCCCGCTTTTGTTTCTTCACCATACTTACATCCTCTTGCTTTCTTTTTCCTGATTCTTTCTGCCTTTATTTCTCTCTTCCTAACTTGTATTTCCTTTCCTCCACTCTTCCTTTTCCCCATCCTTTCTTCTCCTCTGCCTTCCTTTCTTTTTCAATTATCTATTCTCCCCTTTTTCCCCAATTTTTTTTCTTTCCAGTGTCATTCCTTTTTACTTTCTGGATTTCTCCTTTATTCTTTGCATATCTTTGTCTTTTTTTCTTCCTTTTCTTATCTCTGTCTGTCCTTCCTTTCTGTTGGCCTCTTCTGTTTCTCTGTATTCATTCCTCTTATTTTTCTTCCTAAATCCCTTCCCTTTTGTCTTTCTTCTTGCCTATTTCCCATTCTCCCCCCCCCTCTTCCTGCCTGCCATCCACTCATCTTTTCTCCCAGTTTTTGTCATCCCTTTTCCATCTTCCTTTTTGGTCCTTCTCTCTTATCTTTCGCCCTCCTTCCTACCTGTGTCTCATTCCTATCTCAACCCTCTCTTCTTCCTGTCTTTCTTCCATCCTAACTTGCTTCCTTTTGTCTCTCTTTTTGGTATTCCATCTCGCTATTTTCCTTCTCTTTCCATTTGTCGTGCTTCGCTCCCATGATTTTCTTGCTGACTCACTTGTTTTCCTTTCATCTACCATCATTCTTTACCTGTTCATCCTCCCTTTCTCCCGTACTTGTGTCACGACTTCCTGTCTGTCATCCAATTATCCTCTTTTGTCAGTGTCCCACCTGTCTTATCCTTCCATCCCGCCTATCAATCTTCTGTTCTGTTCTTCCTCTCACTCACTCTCCTCCTTCCTTTTGGTATTCCTTTCCTTTCGTGCTCACGCTGCTTGAGGCCCCCAGAGCTCTGGGTCTAAATTTAGAGTGCACTTGAGAGAATCCTCTCATTTTTGGCAAAAATATCAAAAGTCTCTCGTGTCCGCTGACCTCAGGGCACGGGGTGACATAATTGCCACGGAGAGGGGGGAGGCAGGGTGGGACGACGTAGGGTGGCGACTAAGTTTGAATAGCGGGGCAGAGAACGAGAGGACGGATGGAAATCGAGGAAGGGAGACGTGAGCGGCTTCACGGATGACAGTGAGCGATGAGCTGCGTGCACTGGAAGGGGGAGGACGAGGGGCGGGGGAAGCGGCGAGGCCTTGCTGCAGCTGCACCGCATGTCGACGCCGCCGGGTTCAACCCGCCAGCGTCAGTCATTGGCTCTTCAGATGAGGCCCCGGTATTATTCATTGCTGATGCTGGCGAGTTCCCAGCCAGACTTGTAGTCTTATCCATCCGTTCTGTTTTCTATTGTGTTTCTCTTAAGTCGCGTCAGAAGTGAGCTGAAGCCCATCCCAGTTCAATCCAGTACATGCGCAACCTTCTAATGGATTTGGTAAACCGGTCTAAGCAATTCCTCCCGGTTTAGGCAAACAGCAAAGGAGATCAGATCAAAGTAACCGCAAAAATTTTGGACATTTAAATATATTTTTAAACACAGGATTTTACCAGAGAGCCACCAAAAATTACAATATTCAATGTTCAGGCTTCGTTTGTGTTTACACGCATATCATACTCGCATAAATAAATGATATAGGCTACAAGTCCAGTGGTGCCTCAAGAGACTTTCGAGATGCGAGCCATCATTCAGACAAATTTCTGCTTTGACTTACTAAGAGCGCTTTATGACGGCAGTAAATTCTGTTCAACTCACTTGACAATATATGTAGCGCTTTTACAAATTGTGAACATTTAATCAAAAAAGAGGTTTCAAGCAGTTTGATGCCACTCACAACTGAAGTTTACAGTCAAATGAAGCTAAATATTACATGTTGTGTGTGTAAAATAACCAGATAACTTTGCTTTTAGGTTGGGTATCTTATTGTTAACAAACAATGTAACTTAGGATGAATGGAAAACACCATTAGAATGCTAACAATTAGCATCGCCAGTCGTGGTTTCAAACTCTTTAAGAAACGGATATTTGAACGCAAAACACATAGATCGGTAAGATAACGTTACTCACAGGCTTTTATTCGTCATCCTAACCACTACTCCACATTGCAGTCTTGGATCTTGTTATATTTTACTACTGTTTTGCTATTGGTATGAATAGAAATGCCATTAATGTCCCCCAAAAATTGAGAACATTTGAAACATAGCCCATTTTCTAAACAGATACAGTAATGAAATAGAATTTTAACAGTTTTCATCACACCTTCAATGTGATTGTCTTTCTCGACGGCTCATATATCGAAAAAAGTTATTAGTCGCTTCACTCTAAGGCACGACTGTATTTACTTTTGTATTGCCGGGTCAAATTTGATCCATGAGTGAGCTGTGAGTGAATTGACAGAAAAAAAGTCACTGAAGTTTGTTTAGCCGTCTGTCGAAACCAAACAATTGCAAAATAAAACATTTGCAAGGAGTACAGAGAACACGTTAATGCTGAACTAACGAGACTGTGTCTACAGATGTTCCTCACTAAGCCACGCCCCTTTAAGGCACACATGAACACACAAATGTACGCGAGCACGTGTGACTTTCAGCTTTACTACCCCTGGTGACCGGAGCCTATTGAGGCGAGGTACACCCTGAACTGGTGTGTCAGTACCTCAGAGGGCCCCGAAACAAAAAAACATATGCACACCTACGGGCCATGTACAATATGTCTTCTTCTTTTTCTTTCGGCTTGTCCCGTTAGGGGTCGCCACAACGTGTCATCTTTTTCCATATCATGCATCATCCTCTCTAACGCCCACTGTCCTCATGCACTCCCTCACAACATCCATCAACCTTCTCTTTGGTCTTCCTCTCCCTCTTTTGCTTGGCAGCACCCTTCTACCATTGTACTCACTCTCTCGCCTCTGAACATGTCCAAACCTTATGCTCTCTCTAACCTTGTCTCCAAAACCTCCAACTTTGGCTGTCCCTCTGATGAGCTAATTTCTAATCCTATCCAACCTGCTCACTCTGAGCGAGAACCTCAACATTTTCATTTCTGCCACTTCCAGTTCTGCTTCCTGTTGTTTCTTCAGTGCCACCGTCTCTAATCTGTACATCATGGCCGGCCTCACTACTGTTTTACAAACTTTGCACTTCATCCTAGCAGAGACTCTTCTGTCACATAGAACACCAGACACCTTCCGCCAAGTGTTGCAACCCGCTTGGACCCGTTTCTTCACTTCCTGACCACACTCTCCATTGCTCTGTATTGTTGACCCTAAGTATTTGAAGTCGTCCACCCTCTCTATCGCTTCTCCCTGGAGCTTCAGTCTTCCTCCTCCACCCCTCTCGTTCACGCACATCTTCTTCTTTTCCTTTCGGCTTGTCCCGTTAGGGGTCGCCACAGCGTGTCATCTTTTGCCATCTTAGCCTATCTCCTGCATCTTCCTCTCTAACCCCAACTGCCCTCATGTCTTCCCTCACCACATCCATAAACCTTCTCTTTGGTCTTCCTCTCGCTCTTTTGCCTGGCAGCTCCATCCTCAGCACCCTTCTACCAATATACTCATTCTCTCATCTCTGAACATGTCCAAAGTAAGTATCTGCGAGCAACAGTATGGTTTCATGCCTAGAAAGAGTACCACAGATGTATTATTTCCCGTGAGGATGCTAGTGGAAAAGTACGAACCCGCTTGGACCCGTTTCTTCACTTCCTTGCCACACTCACCATTGGTCTGTATTGTTCACCCCAAGTATTTGAAGTCGTCCACCCTCTCTATCTCTTCTCCCTGTAGCCTCACTCTTCCTCCTCCACCCCTCTCGTTCACGCACATATATTCTGTTTTACTTCAGCTAATCTTCATTCCTCTCCTTTCCAGTGCGTGCCTCCATCTTTCTAATTGTTCCTCTGCCTGCTCCCGGCTTTCACTGCAGATCACAATATCATCTGCGAACATCATGGTCCAAGGGGATTCCAGTCTAACCTCATCTGTCAGCCTATCCATTACTACCGCAAACAGGAAGGGGCTCAGTGCAGATCCCTGATGCGGTCCCACCTCCACCTTAAATTCAACTATGTCACATCTTACCGCTGTTCTGCTGCTCTCATACATGTCCTGTACTATTCTAACAAATTTATCCACCACACCAGACTTGCGCATGCAGTACCACAGTTCCTCTCTTGGTAGTCTGTCATAGGCCTATGAGCCATGTACAATATGCATGTCACTGTATTTAAATGAGAAGTTTGTCGAACGATTTTGAAAACCCACACTCCACGGAGGAAGGCCCAGGTTGTAATTCATTCCCAGGAACTCTTGACTGTGAGGCAAATGTAGTATATAGTATATATAACCAACAGCAACACCTTTGACGGGATGATTTAAAGCCACCAGAACAAAAAGAAAACTTTGAGGAGACACAAAGGACAGAGAAGCGATGAAGGGCAGATACAGTACAGTACACGACGTGAGCAGGGGGGAGGCGGAGGAGGAGGGAGGGAGAACTTGATGAGATTTTAATGTGAAGGTCAACTTGTTAGAATCTCTAAGGGGGTATTAGTCCCATCACCATTCTGGAAAGGAGTGGGGGGTGGGGTGGGGTGGGGGGGTGGGGTGGGGGGGGTGGGAACGTTAGCAGCCCGACAGAGGGTTTTGCTGCTTTGGCAAGTACTGTACACTACTACGGTAAATAGAGGGCTCAGCATCTTCTGTGTAGTATGTGTGTGCGTGCTTGAGGTTGCACTTTTGCGAGTATGTGTGAAAGCGGGAGGTGGCGGCAGTGGGGGCGGAGGGGGGGGTGTAACAGAGAGGCGATAAGGCGAGAAGATGTTTGCTTCACCGCTGCAATTTATTCTTCTTTACTTATCTATTTACCGCTTGTTTTCGCCCAATCAACACACAGAACCGATACACACTCACCGGGGTTGTTTGTGCTTGTCTAGAAAATAAAACGTTCAGATTTGATGTATGGTGTCAGTTAAGCTCGGCATGCTGGGATTTGTTGAGGAAATCATCATGAATATGCTGCAAAATCAATCAATCAATCAATCAAATGAAGTGGGTGACAGATTTGAATGGACGAGGTGCCAGATAACAACGACAATTTGGGAACTTAGCGGCGTCCGTATGGAAAGTTGGAGCAATTATTCAATAGCTTTGATATTCAGCTCAGGTAATGTGTAGAAGCAAACTCTTTGTCCTCACGGTAAAGGCAATTCAGTGCACTAGTAGAACAACTTGGGCACCATAGAAGAAGAAGAATGTCTCATTAGTCAAGTTTTTTTTTCTTCCATGAGTTCCTTCACTCGTGTATGACATTTCTGCACAATAGTCGGGCAACTTTGGCGTACTAGGACGAGTGAGGCAAAATTGCACTAGTTCACATCTGCATTCCACAAGGAATACTAGAGAAGTACCAGATATTAACAAGTCCACAAGGAATACTAGAGAAGTACCAGATATTAACAAGTCGAATTTTATACATCTAGTAGTGCTAGTGACATATAGTCGTCATTTCTCTTTTCTGTTTTGCCTCACTAGTAACGTTGTTTAACGAAAAGATGTAGTATACAAAGAAGGTACTAGTACTTAATATGGATATCAAATACACAATAAATGCTCAAACTCCTTCACATAATTCCATCTCAGTGTTTACTGAATAAATAATGTAATATTAAAATAATGCATGTATAAATTAATAAAACAACACAATAGAAAGATAAGAATCAACAAAACAGTCCATCCATCCATTTTCTTAGCCGTTTATCCTCACCACGGTCACGGGGAGTCCTGGAGCCTATCCCAGCTGTCAAGGGGCAGGAGGCGGGCCACACCCTGAACTGGTTGCCAGCCAATTGCAGGGCACATGGAGACAGACAACAGTTGTACTCACAATCACACCTACTCGCAATTTAGAGTGTCCAATTAATGTTGCATGTTTTTGGGATGTAGGAGGAAAGTGCCCCACTGTTGGCCACATCTTACTAGATCCACGCTTTGATCACAAGTAGACTTGACTACTGTAATGGTCTTCTGTCTGGATCCCCCCCAAAAGCATTAAACAGCTGCCGCTCATTCAGAATGCTGCAGCTCAGGTTCTGACCAGATCAAAGCTGTGCCGCTGTGGTGCCTTATTTTTATTCATTTTTTTTCCCTGTTTTAAATGTTTTACAAGCTTGCATTTCTTTGTATGTAAATGCTTTTAATTGTGCAAAACATTTTGAGTTGCCTTGTGTTTGAAATGCGCTATACGAATAAATTAGCTTTGCTTTAAAGAGGCAAACCTAATATTGGTCGTTTTGATGCTACTAGTAGGGCACAGGCGGGTACTAGTGTTTGACACATGCGTATTATTTACGAGTGAAGCTCATTTGTTTAGAGCAAAGATTAACTGCATCCTATTTGGCCAAAAGTGTCATGAGTAATGGGGAAAAAATATTAGTGCATATAAGCAGAGCGTATACTAGTACACGGACTTTAAGATGGGTATCATGGATATTGAATAAACGCTCCACGGGCTTTCCATATGAGCCACCTGGCCAGGCTGTGATAGCACCCGATGACAGTTGATGCTATTACTTGCTGGCCATATTGAACTGTTTCCACAGAGCTGCGCTTTTTAATTACATGTAATCGATGATGCTGCCAGGACGTCACAACGCACCAGAAAACCTCTGCACAAGCTCACGCACCTGGAGTTGACGTCTCCTGCAAAATTCATTTAGGCTTTATGCAGTGTATGTGTTTCTTTCCTTTAAAGTATACAAAACGAAATAGTGACACAATTTGTGGTAGTGAAGACTGATGACGAGGGACAGAATGGAAGATTGTGCTTGAAGCCAGTATCTATCGTAAGCGTGGTGTCTGAGTGGGTTGCGGCAGGTTAGCGCTTGTGTGCGCGACCTTGAGTTTGGAGGTCAATTGAGCCCACAGGAAGATGACTGAGTGCAGTTCATTCATTCGCTCATTGATGTTCTGAGCTGCTTATCCTCACGAGGGTCATGGGAGTGCCAGGGCCTATCCCAGCTGCCATCAGGCAGGAAGCAGTGAACACCCTGAACTGGTCGCCAGCCAATTGCAGCACACATGGAGACAGGCAAGTCACACTCATAATCACACCTAGGGGCAATTTAGAGTCTCCAATTGATGTTGCATGTTTTTTGGGATGTGGGAGGAAACCGGAGTGCCCGGAGGAAACCCACAGACACGGGGAGAACATGCAAACTCCACACAGGTGGGACTAAGATCTGAACCCCGGTCTGCAGGAGTGTGAGGCCAACGATCTAACCAGTTGCGCCACGGTGCTGCTGGAAGTTAAAATAAAATACTAAAATACATTTAAAAAAGTATTTAAAATGGAACCAAATGAAAAAAATATAACATGTTCATGCAATTGAATTTCACAATTAATAAATCTAATGTATAATACATATTAAAATAAAAAATAAATGTACGATAAAAGGAAATCAAATTCTCATAACTTACAAAAAATGAAAAATTATTAATAAATGTAAATTAAAATAAAATTCAATAACAAAATGATTAAAACAAAGTGAAAAACAAAGCATTTAAAAATAAAATGAATAAAATAAAAATTGTATATTCTCATTAGAAATAATGAAATAATAAATGAATAGAATTAAATGAGTCTACCAAATAGCGTTTAAGTTCGCTAGGGTCACGGGCATGTAGGAAGCTAACCCACCTGACACCGGGTGAGAGGTGGGCTCCACCCGAACTGGTCACCTCCCAATCGCAGGACAGACAAACAACCATTCGCAGTCACAGTCACACTTACAGATAACATTACATTATATTTTTGGGAATAAACACAATCTTCACATCGAGTATAGTGAAGTGTCCACCACTAGATTTGTTGTTTTCATAATCATTTCACCGCAAAACAAAGACTGATTTTTAAAAAAAAAAAACACACACACACAAAACTGATTGTTGTGAAACAGACCAAAGAAAAACATAATACGTTGGTTTTAAAATATGGATAAATGTTTAGAAATGTACTTTTATGTTCATCGTCATTCATGAATTCAGAGGGACAACTCCTGTAAGTACATTTGAGTTGCATATTTGGTCACACTAGTGCTAAAACAACAAATATAATAGCGGCCCAATACTTTGTGCACCAGTGTAATGTACTGTATTCTCGAATTAAAGGATTTTTATTGAAATACATCTGCAGCCCAAATATAACATCTCTATGTAGTGTATTTCTGGGAACCTCTAAGGAAATGGACTGAAATAGATTCGATATAATTTGCATGCAAAATGACAAAAAGTGATTCTGCTATTATTCCCCAAAACAACTCTTACACGGCGCTCCACAACAATATTGCAACATATTTAAATCTGTTGAGCAGGATTAAATTCATGAGAGTCCTGCTGTCGAAGTGTGTTGTGACAGATCGCAGTATAAAACTAGACTATTTGCACGATAGGGGAGGTTATTTTTAAACTGCAGTTAGGGGGGACGGAGCAAACTCTGGGTTGACAAAGGAGAAACCCTGGAAATCCTCCTGGTTGACGGCTGCCAGCACGTCCGGGTCTGAGGGAGTGAGCGCCGATGGGGCCGCCGTGAAGAACTTGTCGAAGTTTTCCCCTTTCCTCCCGCCCTGTTGGAAGTGAACAGGATGAATTACTTCTCTTCATTTCATAGTATTCCTCTCGGCTGCATGCTTCTACCCCATGTACTGAATATGTGAGATTTTTTTTCCATGTACGATCACGATCATGTATGTAGGAGAATGGACCCAGGTGTTGGACTCACTGATCTGGGGATGAAGGGCGGCGGGATTTCCAGCCTCTCCAGACGGTCCCAGTCTATCCAGCGGAAGAACGGGTGCTCCCTGATCTCACGTTCGGCGTCCTCTCCTCCACCGAGGCGCTTGCTGGGGTGCTTTGTCAGGAGCTTCATTTGAAAAAAAAAAAAGATAAGATTCAAAAACAGTGTGGCACAGCAAGGATATCTTTTTCGACTTTTGATCTCATAAACTCCAGCTATGCATTTTTGGTGGTTTCCTGTACAAATTAGAGTTGCCTCGAGCTACAGCGTAGCCCAGCAAAAGGTGGGGTGCAACAATTCAGGGTGTTTCCCACCTCCTGCCCGAAAAGAGCTGGGATAGGCTCCAGCACTCCTGCAACACTCAACACTCGATTAACTACCAAATTAATTGATGGAGACGTGTTCCAACTCTATTGAGCATCCATCCAACCATCCATCAAATTTCTTTGCCGCTTATCCTCACAAGGGCCGCAGGAAAGCTGGAGCCTATCCCAGCTGTCAACAGGCATGAGACGGGGTACACCCTGAACTGGATGCCAGCCAATCGCAGGACACGTCGAGACAAACAACAGTCACACTCACCATCACACCTACGGGCAATTTAGAGTGTCCAATTAATGTTGCGTGTTTTTGGGATGTGGGAGGAAACCGGAGTGCCCGGAGGAAACCTACGCAGGCACGGGGAGAACATGCAAATTCCTTACAGGCGGGTCTGGGATCGAACCCGGGACCTCAGAACTGTGAGGCCAACGCTTTTCAGCAGATCTACTGTGCCGTGGAGACGTGTTCCAACTCTATTGAGCATCCATCCAACCATCCATCAATTTTCGCAGGAGTGCTGGAGCCTATCCCAGTTGTCAACGGCCATGAGGCGGGGTAGACCCTGAACTGGTCGCCAGCCAATCGCAGGGGACATAGAGACAAACAGCCACACTCTCAATCACATAGCTGTTCCACTATGCCACCCTCTTTTGAGCAGTGTATAGTAATTCTCAATGTGGCACAAGTACCACTAGTAGCACACGGGCTCCCTCTAGTGGTAGGCAAAGTAATAATTTCTCAAGGACAGTTCAGTTGTATTTAACTCTCTAGTACAATTAAGAACTTAAGTAGAACTGCACTTAATATACATGTGTTTCAGTACAATCAAATCAACATTTAATATATTGATACTTGGAGAGCTCCATTTTTTATTTTTTTTTTTGTGAGGTGGCAAGTTTGAAAAGCACCGCTATCGTGCGTCTCCGTACGTACTCCCTTGCAGATGGCGACAGCTTCACGGGAGAGACTCTTGGGGTAGGAAACGCACTGCTCCATGATGGACTGGAAAAGCTCCTCCTCGTCGATGCCGTCAAAAGGAGGCTGGAAAAAAAAAAAAAAAAAAAAAAAAAGAAAGCAAACAACTACACAACCGACAGAAACTTGGGAGTCTTAACAATGTTGTGTGTCATACCTGTCCTGCCAACATTTCATAGAGCAACACTCCAAAAGACCACCAGTCCACCGCTTTATTGTAGGCCTGATAGGCCACAATCTGCAAATAAGAAGAATTGGTCATTAGGTCCACTTTCTATTATTTTCAGACTTGTACGCAAGTTTTGGCTTTCAATTGCGGTTTTAGATCCATAAATAAAAGAACAGGATTGGTCGCAAACAAGACCGCTCTTCCTGTTCATTTTCAGGCACTTCTGACACACAGACACTTGATTTTCTTAGCCGCTTATCTGCACAAGGGTTATAGGAGTGCTTTAGGCATTCCTAGCTGTCATCAGGGAAGAGGCTGAACTGGTTACCAATCAATTGCATGGCACATGGAGACAGGCAATCACACCTAGGGGCAATTTAGAGTGTCCAATTAATGTTGCATGTTTTTGGTATGTGGGAGGAAACCGGAGTGCCCGGAGGAAACCCACGCAGGCATGGGGAGAACATGCAAACTCCACACAGGCGGGGATGGGATTTGAACCCGGGTCCTTAGAACTATGAAGCTAACGATCTATCTAACCTGCTGCCCCATTGTGCCACCACCAATTATACTTTCCTAAATATTTTTAACACTGAAATGTTTAAGTAACTACTATTACAGCCTACATGAAAATAAAGACGTAGAAATAAAAGAAAAAACAACAAGAAAAGTTCGGGTTATTCATGTATAGGATACTATATGAATAAGAGTTAGCTTTGTGTTTAATGAAAGTAATACATTTGCAAATATCCGACTTTACTTTGGGAAACAACGGTCAACATTTCAACCTCTTTTTCTGACTGAAACATTTGCTGAATCATCATCAGTTTATGCTTGTGCATTTTTCCCACTGCACTTGGAAATAATACTTTGTTTTAAAATAAAGTAATGGAAATATTTTTTCCCCACGCTATTCAATGATTAATCCAAAAAATAATGGCCAGATTTATAGATTGTTGAATTAATGATAAGTTCCAGTCGTACTTGAGTATTAATTTTTCCGATGACTTTTTGTTTTACTCCATTTGAAAACAGATATGTATCTTCTAATCATTACTCTACTGAAAAGGTTTTGTCACTTGTAACCTCATTAAATGATGATAGTGCAGAAAACACAGTTTTTAAATTTTTCCCCGTTACTTTTGTACGAATCTTTTCATTCTTTTGTACTTTTGTACCCGTTTTTTTTTCTTCCAAGTACATAATTAAGTACTTTTGCCACCTTTGGATACAAAGTGTGAGATTAGTGAGAGTGATTGTATGAATGAGTATAGAAATCTGTGAAAAAAAATATGACTGTTCACAAGCCTGTATGTGTGTGTGTGTGTGTTTCTCACAAGGGAACCAGCCCACAACCCCCTGGGGAGAGCATATTGTATCGCATCCAAAATGTCAAACGCAAGAGAATCAATGGGTGTTTACGTAAGAGCGTCAATACTCAGGGGCCCCCCATGTTCATCAAAGATGTGCACAACAACAGTCACGTCCTCTCTTTTGTCTCTCGCAATTGTTCATGTCTGCTACTCCTTCAATTACCACAAACACACGCACGCACGCACACGTGCGCGTACTGTAAACACGATTCATCACATGGCTCAAACACTTTTTTGTTTGGCGTTTGCAGGCAAGCTGGATTAATTTGTTTGTGATTTTTCCGATAGTTTTCGCACTTTCTCAATCATACATACATGCGCGGGGGACTTCATCAGTCACTCTTGTCAAGTGTGGTACTAAGAGAGCACCCGGGGTGATACAAGGAATGTGGTGGTTTTGCGGCAGTTGTGCTGCAAGCCCACGCTGTGCTAATTGAATCGGCTAATCACCGATGGAAAAAAAACAACAACAATTGACAAGATCACAAGGGATGAACAAAAGGGAGACTGTGGTGACGAACTGCAGGTAAAAGAAGAACAAGAGAGGAAAGCAGCCCAAGCGGTGCGGTTCAGTATGTTTGGGTTGGTTAGGCTTGATCTGGCTCAAGTGGGAAGGACGGCCATTACTTTGCAGGCCGGTGCTGAGCGGGCAGCGTCTGTGACCAAACAGTTTAAAACTGCTACAAGACGGCCGTTAACCACAATTGGGTTTTTTTTTCTAAATGACGGTCCTCAACTAACTTCAACATACCGTAATTTCCGGCCTACAAGACGTGACTTTTTTCACACGCTTTCAACCCTGCGGTTTATGCGGTGATGCGGCTAATTTGTGCATTTATTCTAACGGCCGCAAGGGGGCACTCGAGCGGAAAAGGTAAGCGTGAGATCGGAATATATGTGCCGAGGAAGTGATTTTACTGGCCATGTTAGTGCTGCGCTAGTGTTAGCACTGTGCTAGCGGGTTGCTGCTGTGTTACTGGCGTGTCTCAGTGATTTTTCCCGGTAAGTTTTATTTTAACCAGCCCTGTCAGTGCCGCGCTAGCGTTAGTGCTGCGCTAGCATTAGTGCCACACTTGTGTTCGTGCCGCGATAGCGTTAAACTTTCTGTGTACCGTCTTTCTTTGTAAATATCTTGTGTTTCAATGTGGGTGTCAATGTGGGCACTTGCGGCTTTTACACAGCTGCGGCGTATGTATGTACCAAAAGTATTTCCTTTACAAATGTACTGGGTGAGGCTTATAACCAGGTGTGCTGTGTAGGCCGGAAATCATGGTAATTCCTTGCCACCAGGACTGTAGCAGATGGCGGTAAAGCACTACTTTGGTCTAAATAAAGCTCTCAACTCAGTTCAACAGTGTTTGCGCAATGACGTTACAAGATGGCGGCAAAACACTGCTTCTGTTTAAATGGAGCTCCTCAAATCACTTCACAATAGTTCCTTGGTGTAAGGATGATGCAAGGTGGTGGCAGGGCCCTACTTTTGCCTAAATGAAGCTTCTCAACTTACTGCAAAATATTTCCTTCAAAACAGGATGTGAAGAGATGGCGACAAAACAATATATTTTTGTCAAAAAAAGGCTCCTCAACTTACTTCAACATACCGTATTTTTTGCACTGAAGAGCCTTTAATTTTTTCAAAAGCTGACAGTGAGCCTTATAATCCGGTGGGCCTTATATATGGATCAATATTATAATAATATCCATCTAATGGATGCATAACGTAACCCCAGCCTCAACTGTAGCGTCTATTCTACACACCTTATAAGGCGGTGTGCCTTATACATGAAAAAAAATTAAAATAGGTCAGTCATTGAAGGTGCGCCTTATAATGCGTTGCGCCTTATAGTGCAGAAAATACGGACCTTCTTTGGTTCAAGGCCACAAAGCACTACTTTTTCAGTTGAGCACAAAAACAGCACATGTGAGTTTAGGTGCGAACGGAGGACAGCCCGCCTGCGCAAAAATGTGTGAAAGCTGAATTTGCAAATATGTGAGGGTTCACTTTACTTTAGCCTCATAAATGTTTGTCAAAACTTGGCACTGAGTAGTTAATTTGGCACCTATCACAACTTTTGTCAATGAAAACGAAGCACCAAATAGACCTTCTTGGCGTTTCCAAAAGGAGTGTGTGGGCCTACCTCAGGGGCAATGTAGTCTGGGGTTCCACAGAACGTGTGCGTGGTGTCGCCTTGGAACATTCCCTCCCTGCACATCCCAAAGTCGGCAATCTTAATGTGGCCCTCGCTGTCCAGCAGCACATTGTCCAGCTTTAGATCCCTGATGAAAGGTGGGACGACACGCTCTATGACTCATTTTGATGGATACCGGCTTTAAAAAGAGTCGTTTGCCAAGAAAGACAAGAGCGATGTGGCTTTTGCTCGCTGCACTGCGGAGGAACGACTCGGTCTCCCGAACGTGACATAAATCAGCTTTTACCTGTATATGATCCCTTTGCTGTGGAGGAAGAACAGGCCCACCGCTATCTCTGCCGCGTAAAACCTGCAGGTGGGGAGAAAGTCAGAAAGAGAGAGAGCTTGCTTTAGTGCATGTACCAGGAAATAAATGTAAATCAAAAGAGGAAGCATGACAAGAAGAGGCAGCAGGGTGATGAAAGGCGGTGCAAGCAACTAGATGAAAGGCACATAAAAAAATAAATTGAGCAACAGGGTGAGAATTAGTTTTGGATGATTGATCAAAGATTATTGGATGACGCAGATGAGAAGACAAGATTAGTGGGAGGAGGCAGCCGCTCCTCCAGCTGAGGACTTTTTCAAGAGTCGCCAGGAATAATGAACAAAGAGGCGAGATAAGTGCGTGCGGCCAAGACGAACGTTGAATCGCTGCGAAAAAACGCCATGGAGATAAGAGCACATACGCTGCGTGAGGCTCTTTGAACTTCCCGATGATCTGAATGTGGAACATCAGGTCTCCCCCGTTGACGTATTCCATGACATAGTACAGGCGGTCCTGTGGAAATGCACACATACACACACGCCGCAATGTTAAGGAGCGATTTGTTCGCAAGCCTCCCCACCCCAGGAATAGGATGCTGGTGTCTATAGCATGGGCGATGTTCCCATTCAAGCTAACGCATGGACATTAGCTTAGTGTCGCCGTAGCAAAAGGAGTGCAGTGTCTACCTATTAATTATTTCTGGCTTATTTGCACATGTCTCATTTCTCAAACATGCTACACTGATTTTGGTACAGTATACAGTTTGTGTTTTTGTCATGACCTTCTCTACGCCATCTAATTGCAGCAGAAGTGAAAAAAGTATGCGCGCTAACCTCGTGGGTCATGAAAGAGACCGCGTCACCTCAAAGCAAAGCACCAGTAAGGTTGGTTTTGACAAACTTTCAAACATATTTACGCCGTTTTATTTCTGTTTACAACACTTTTTTTTTTATTACTGTACTGGAGATTTTTAGGCTATGAAAAAAATGGCTTCAATTTATTGGACAACTGGCTTGAATGGATCCCCACTACCACCATCACCACTCAATTTGTCCATTAAATCAAGATTTCACCATATTATTGTAAATCCAATAATCCCATAAAGGACCTTGTGGCCCAAAATGTCAGGCAGGCTTCTGAAGTGGATGTTCTCAATTTTGTGCGACATTTGGGACCATCTGGAGCCTCAACACAAGAAGCGGGGACAAATTTGATCCAGCCCTGCCAAGCATTTATTATCAAGAGTCCTGTTATATTTGCTGAATTGGCCTAGCCCACACCCACTCAGAAAAGGGTTGATTAAAATGCAATTTATTTCACATTTAATGCATTTTATTTTTTATTGCTAAGTACAGTAGTAACCCAGTTAATTAACTTCCATCCATCCATTTTCTCTGCCGCTTATCCTCACAAGGGTCGCAGGTTGTGCTAGAGCCTCTCCCAGCTGTCAACGGGCAGGAGGCAGGGTACACCCTGAACTGGTTGCCAGCCAATTGTAGGACACACAGTTGCATTCAAAATCACATCTAGGGGCAATTTAGTCTGTCCAATTAATGTTGCATGTTTTCCCGGATGTGAGAGGAAACCGGAAAGCCCGGAGGAAACCCACGCAAACACCGCGAGAACATGGAAACTCCACACAGGCGGGCCAGGGATCGAACCCGGGACCTCAAAACTATGAGGCCAACGCTTTCCAGCTGAACCACCGTGCCGCCAAGTTAATTAAATACATTTTTTAATGTATTTATATTGTCTTTTACTCTATTTTATTTTTATAGAGTACAATACTATTCGAAATGTGTTTATGTAGAACTTTAAGGGCTTAACAGATTTTAATGGGGAAACACGATTTTCTACATTAGCAAATTAAACTCATCTCGTAAGTCAAGGTACCACTGCATTTGATTATATTTATTGTAAACAATAAATTTAAAGTTTTGTTTATTTAAATAATTATACGTAATTAGTTAATTAAAATTCAACTATCCATCCATCCATTTTCGATACTGCTAATCCTCACTTGAGTCACGATAAATAATACAACTAAAAGGACAAGAAAGAATGATTAGTCTACTATGAAAGAACACTTTTTTTCTGTATTTTAGATATAAATTTTAAGGCTCATCCCATCTGTCTGTTTACAAACTAAATGTGTCACTTGAGTAAAACTGTGAGCTTTTAAGTGCCGCACAGGCGCACACACCTCAGTCTGGAAGGCGCAGTAGAGCGACGTGAGAAAGTGAGGACGCGCCTGCAGCGCCAGGACCCTCCTCTCCACCAGGGCGCTCTCCGTGTCCTCGTCCTGGAAGAGGACGTCCTTTTTCAGGACCTTGACGGCGAACAGACGCTCACTGCCTCGCTCCTCCGCCAGCAGGACCTGAGGGAGTCAGAAAAGTGAACTTTTTGTTTGGTGCAGGTGTGAAATCCCCCCCTCCCCCCCAAAAAAAAAAAAAAGGAAAAAAAACAATTCCAAATCAGCAGCAAATAATTTTTTATTCACGACAAATAATGCATCTTTGTTCAGCATCTGTACAATTAAATGCTCTTCGACTAAATGTGAGACGGTAAAATGGACCCGTGCAGCCGGCTGTTGGGACAAATTAATAGCTTTATGTCAAATTAAACTGGATAAGTAAGCACATTTGTGACTGCATTGAAACAAAATTATCATTCATAGTTTTTCTGACATTTTCATTTAGTGGCGTGCTGGGAAATTGTTCGAATGTGGCTCAATAAATGTCGTCAAACATTGAATCTGATGTGATGAGAGCCAATGTGTGCCATTGCATTCAAATACAGCAAAGGGGAAAAAATATGATTTCAGTACGACAATGAATTATGCATGAGAAATGATTTCTACATTTTGTTTGCAGCTATATCACATTATGATCATTTACACAACGTAATGGCATCCAACACAAGATCTACATGAAATGCATGGTTGTGGATGAATATTTTCACAAAATCTCTCTATTGTGAATTTGTCTCACTTCTTTCAATAGTGAAGATGTCATTTTTGCAGTTCACCGCCCAAATGAAATAATAATAATAATAATGATAATAATAATAAATGAGCATTATTTTGATGCAGCTCTTGTGTCGGACATCATCAGATTATGCTGCTGTCCCTAATGCTGTGACCAGTGAGTGTGTGAATTTTAAAGCGGAGTTGTAAATAAACCCAAGCGTTTATTTATAGACAAGAGCACAACAACATGACTACAGTATTTGGCTTCAAGGGGAAAATCTGAATAAATACAAAGCTTCCTTGAATGTGACTCAGAATGCGTTTCCCTGTAAGGCTCCATGTTCTTGCTTCGCTTTTGCACGTGCCAACTGTCGCGTGGTCAGTGTGTCATCAGTGATCCATGTCATCTTGTCGTGTGCATCGCGGGCATCCTAAAACCCGGGCACGTGCTGCCGCTATTAGGACGGATGCCCGTGCTTGTTGTGGCGAAACAACTGAGCGTTTAATTAATGCTCCCCATATTTCAAGGCACGTTAATGTCAAAATGGGCAAAAGGCACTTGTGCTTTTTTAATCAGAAAGCGCAGCTTGGGGTTGCTCTACAAGCTAATGACGCTAGAAATTTCTACAATGAGTGAATGCAAGATTTTAGGGAAAGAACTAGAATGGAAAGCCCTTGGCTGATCAAGAGTCTTGGCGACATTGCAGAGGCGTGTGCTAGCGTTTACTGGCTACAGAATTTTAATTCACTTTACAGTTTGTAGACTTTGTGTGTGTGTATGCTTGTGTGTGTGTACTCCATGTGCTTAAAGGGATATTGATGACCTGCCGCTCATTGACAGAAATCCTGTCCACTTGTTCCATCCAATACGGGTGTTCCCTTGTCTTGTTTCATATTTGTATTCGCCATCCATCCATTCATTTTCTTCACCGCTTATCCTCAAAAGGGTCACGGGGAGTGCTGGAGGCTATCCCAGCTGTCAAGGGGCAGGAGGCGGGGTACACACCGAATTGGATGCCAGCCAATCACAGGGCAAATAGAGGCAAACAGCCGCACTCACAATCACACCTAGGGGCAATTTAGAGTGTTCAATTAAAGTTGCATGTTTTGAGTGCCAGGAGGAAACCCACGCAGGCACGGGGAGAACATACAAACTCCACACAGGCGGGTAGGGGAATGAACATGGGACCTCAGAACTGTGAAGCCAAAGCTTTACCAGCTGATCCACCGTGCCGCCCCATTTCTATTATTGTTTTTTTTTTTTAACCTAGCTTCCGTTATTTACAAAAAAAAAAAAAATTCAAAAGATGGAACCAAAGCCCTGTCTAAAAATGGTGGCCATTCAGTCCAATCTTGTGGCATCACAGTGCTAAAGAACTAAAGATGTGAGCAAAGGGTTGTTCAAAGACCTCATTCCCCATTCCTCTCCAGTAGCTATACCGTAATTCAAGTTTGTAAATTCAAAGAAACACCCCCTAAGAACAATCACACTCTCAGAGTAGAGTGTGTCAGGGTCTCAGATAGACTTCAACTCACTTCAACATAGTTTCTTTGGACCTGGTTGTTACAAGAAGGTGCCAAAACAGTACTTCTTTCCCCCAAGTGAATCCCCTCAACTCAGGTCACTACAAGATAGCAAAGCAATACTGTTATCTCACTGAGGCTATTCTACTCACTTCAACATAGTTCATTCGCACCAAAATGTTGAAAGATAGTGGCAGAGGATTATCAATTTCCAGATGGCAGTTTTGATTAATTAGTGGAAATGTTATCTTTACTTTTTAAAAAAAACACAAATGACATTTTTAAGTGACCTCAAACATTTGAGCAATTGTGAATATTTTTAACAAAAAAAAAAGAAAATTAAAATCAAAAGTCATGGAAACTCGGGACAAGCAAATTAGCGTGTACTTGTAATCCTTGAACAAGCAAACAGAGAACAGTGAGTAGTGTCCCCCCCCCCCCCAAAAAAAAAACAACAATCAGCACAAACGAGCATTGAGTCTATGAGAGATTACATTTCATCCAATGAATTATGGATCAATTGTGCGGTCTGTACGATTTATACCATTACAATATCAAGAGAAAGAATTTTAAAGAGTATAAGAGAGAGTACTCGAGCAGTTCCCCTGGTACTTGATAATTGATTTTTCCATTTAAAAATGCAATTGGTCACACATGGAATGTTCTAAATCCCATGCGTAGTGCTCCGTCTTTCCTGCCTGCTTGTTATCCCATTTCCTCTTGGCCATTTTGTCACTTCCCGCCTCAAAGTAATCCTTTCCTTTCCTATCTGTGTGCGCCTTCCTCCCTCAACAGCCTCAAGTCTCCCTCCTTCCTTTCTCCCCCCCCCCCTACCACTTTAAACATCCATCTTACGTAAGTTGAGCTCTATTTCTCCCGTCCCCTGTTAAGAATCTCATCTCACAGTTATGAAACAGCACCGGGGAGCTGTAAGACGATGCAGAAGGACTCAAAACGCCACTCTCTTTACCACGGTTCATTTACGGGAGGGGTGAGGGAGTTCCAGAGTGAAAATGGAGAACAGAGGCTCGCCAGGAAGGAGCACCTCCACGAGGAGATTGCCGGCCAGCCAGCCTGAGCTCATGACTGCTGACAGCACAAAAGACGCGCACTTGAATTAATCATCGGCCTCTGTTGCAGGGGAGGGACGCTGCACTGAGGAGCTCACATTTTCATTTTCACACTTGAAGGTCAATCCATTGTTTGAAAAAGCAGATGTTTACCTTGCCAAAACTGCCTTTACCGAGCACCATGAGGAAGTTGAAGTCCTGGATGCCCACTCTGCCCTTGCACGGCGCGTGGGAGTCAGGGGGCAGGCAGGAGGACACAGGGGTCAGGGGCAAGGCCACGGGGAGGGGTTCGGACAGGATGGAGGTTCCGACTTGAGGCAGCGTGGGCACGGTCCCGTCTGGCTGAGGCTCCTGTGGAGTAACGCGTGATTAGATGCCGTCCGAACACTCAAGCAACTTCAACCTCAACTTCACCTCTCCGGGTTTTAATTGAGGGGAGGCAGAACAAGCCTGCACTCTGGTGGAGAGAGGAGGCAGCACAGCAGGGATCCAAAGTAATATTGTCTTACCTTGAACTATAGATACAGGTAACCCAAATCATCTTTCCCCATTGAAATGACAAGAGATGCCATTAATCTATTCCAGCCGGCCTCTTCAAATACTGAAAAAAATGTTGAAGTTTTTTTTTTTTTGTTTTTTAGAAAAGGAACATAGCCCATTGAATACTCATTTAACATATTCAGATTTTATAGCCCAGTGCAAATGCAACACGTCTCGGTTTGATGCACTGAAGCGGTCCAAAGTCCAACCCACAATAATAAACGTTGATAAATACTTCTTTGACAGTGGTAATCAAAATTGAGCATTTTTATCGTTCAGATCTTTGATCTCATTAGATTCCACAATTGTCTCCTACATGCTGTGGTATTTCTAGGAACTTGTGTTTTATTTGGTCCACTAAATTCAAAGTGGCAGCGCAAGATTCTGACTGTGTGAGTCATAGAAGCTTAGTTTTATTGGAAGTAAATATTTGTAATGAGATAAAGGCCAAGCGGAGCCTGAAGAGAAGTGGCAGCACATTAACACGGTAAGTGGGCAGCCTCACTGTCTGCTCAATGAATATAAATCCATTATTCCCCTTTTTGACCAACAGGCACTCAATAATTTAAAGCCGTATTTTTGTAGTCGTACCTGCAGGTCCGGGTCGGGCACGGGGATGTTGTAATACTCTCCCTCGTCTTGCGCCAGCAGCTTGAACCAGCCGCTGATGGGACGCCGGAAGATCTCACTGACTCCAAACGACAGCGCACCCATGAAATCGTTGCGGGACGTACGGTCCCAGTCCCAGATCTCCACAGACAGTCGCCTGTCCCACTGGTGGCCACGCACGGAACTGCACACAGAGACATCAGCAAACTACCTGAAAACCAAGCCACTTACTGCAATTTAACAGAGCAAAAGATACAGAGCTAACTTTTCCAGAGAAAAGATTTTTATAGCTAAAATTGAAAAGATGTTTTTGTTGTAGTCATAGTTTAAATGCAGATTCTTTAACAATTGAGCCAAATTATTATGAATATTGAAATGGCAATTATGCCAAATGGCCACTGCTTTGAATAAGGACACATCCCTCAGTATATACCAAGTGTACACTTATTTAATAAATTAACATTTTATTTGAAATTAATTGTTATTTATTGAAAGCTTTTTAATTAATTACGTGCATTGCTATTACTATTACAAATGTAGATTTTTTTACATTTTAATGTCCTACTAAAATAATAACAATGACAATAATAATGATGAAAACAATATTGCCATTATTATTATTATTATTATGAGTCACAGATGGTGTAGTGGTACACACGCCTGCCTTTGGTGAGGGCAGCGTGGGATCAATTTCCGCTCAGTGATGGTGTCGATATCTGCCCTGCGACTGACTGGGGACCAGTTCAGGGTGTAGTCCGCCTTTTGCCCAAAGCTAGCTGGGATAGACTCCATCTTACCCTTGTGAAGATAAGCGGCTCAGATAATGGATGGAATTATTATTATCATTATCTGATTAAGTTATACTTGATCGTGAAATAATGATTTATTCTAAAATTATTAAATCCTAGATAATTCTAAAAATGGTTTTACATAAATCTAAAATATGAAAAAAAAAATGAATTTCTGATGAACAAACATTTGACTTTGATCATTTAACTATGGTACATATACTACGTAGTGTAGGCTGGCACAGAACTCCTTCTCCACATCACATTCACGCTCTGTGGACTCACAAAGTAAAACTTTCATTCCAGACAGGGTTGAGTGTGGAGCGGATGGTCTTGGTCTTCTGTTTGCTGTGACTCTTTGGGTCGGGAATCAGTTTAAGTTTAACGTACGGGTCTGAAAGGCCATTTGGATCCATGGGCATCAGGTTACGAGCCTCCCGCACTGCAGAGAAAAAGTAGTAGAAAGTGAAGGTTTTATTCGGTGTAGGCATAGTTTGATTGCCAATTGCACTCTATACCGATTCTTTTCAGCTCATCCATGGAGGAATAAAGGAAACGCCGACAGAGCAATGTTGTGCTTTGGTGGACCTCGGCTGCTGTCTTTCTCACCTGTGACGAAGACGTCTTCCTTCTCGCCTCGAATTGTCAGGTGGATCCGGCCCCGCTTCTCCGTGTGGTCTTGGCCACAAAGACTGGGAACGCTGGTCTCGCATCGCCGGTGGACGTTCATGTCACAACCTACAAGGATTACAAGTATATGGATCAATGCAAGACAAAGTAGAAGATATTCATTGAAGTGTGTTAATTAATATACAGCGTTCCTTTAGGATGTGGACCGTTGCTTGTCGTACATCTCAAGGCAATGTCTATCCATCCATATTCTGTACCACTAATACTTTTTGAGTGTGCTGGAGCCTATCCCAGCTATCTTTGGGAAAGAGGCGGAGTACACCCTGAACTGGTCAGCAACCAATCGCAGTGCAGACGGAAACAACAATTCACACTCGCAATCACAACTAAGCGCAAATTATGCACGTTTTTGGGATCTGGGAGGAAACCGGAGTGCCCGGAGAAAACCCACTCAAGCACTGCGAGAACATGCAAACTCCACAGAGCTCATTCTTTCACACTTAGAGTGAAGAAAATAAGTATTTGAACACCCTGCTATATTGCAAGTTCTCCCACCTACAAATCATGGAGGGGTCTGAAATATTTATCATAGGTGCATGTCCACTGTGAGAGAGATAATCTAAAAAGAGAAACCCAGAAATCACATTGTATGATTTTTTACCGATTTATTTGTGTAATACAGCTGCAAATAACTATTTGAGTACCTGAGAAAACCAATGTTAATATTTGGTACAGTAGCCTTTGTTTGCAATTACAGAGTGGGAGAACTTGCAATATAGCAGGGTGTTAAAAATACTTATTTTCTTCACTAGCTACAGATGCACGTATTACATGTATTTTCATATAGTATCGGGACGCATTGTTAACCGTGTGTACCCCCCTTTGTTATTTTCTGCTTCACTGGGATCATTTGGTACAATCTGGCAGCTCATCTACGCTTGCAGGATGTAGGGGTACATAAAACTTGCTCTACAAAGAAACACGTCACAAGCAGTTAGCTCCCGTGACACTGCAGGCCATCTGACGGTCTTTATCCAATGCGGCTCATCAATCTGTTTGGCAAGTCCTCATTGAGGCTCGTGGCGGTGCACGATCTCGCCAAAAAACGTAGCCGGATTCATCCCCATCAATAGTTAGCTGTGGAAACAACTGATTGATCAGCCTGTCCCAGTAGCTGTGACCAGAAGCAACAGGTGATCTCTCAAAGAAGAAAAAAATCATCACGTGTTTTCAGGTCTTAAGTGTCATAAGCTTAACTATGTTAAGCATCTCTTTAATGACAGATTTTACCTACATTCACCTACACCTATATTCAGAATAATCCTAAATTGTGATTTTTTTCATTTTGTTTCCATACCGGTTTTGCGATGTGTCTTCACGTGGAGTGGGTTCGAGGCACAAAAAAGGTTATAGACTGCCATATTGTACGATAATCAACTTCGACTCGAGTTTAATCACATTATAATCGACTGCAAAAATTCTTTACTCATTCACACCCAACCACGTGCTCCACAATACAGCCGACCAATAAAAAATTTTTTTTTTTTCTTCCGGTTTCTATGTTTCCAACTGTCACTGAACAAACTGTGGCATGGCCACCTTCCCAAATTGTTATATTTTTGCATTGTTTCACATATTTAAGATTATCAAACAAATGTAAATATCAGACAATATAACCCAAGTGAAATTGAAAAGCTGTTTAGTTACCTCGCCCTGTCTGAAAAAGTAATTATCAAACAATTTTGGTTAATTTATATTAACTTATCAGTACAGCACCTCTTTTTTTGTATTTGAGGTTTAAAGTGAGAATGATGATGAATCTGTTATATGACTGTACACATCCTCATAGACTCATAAAGAGGAAGTTGTACCTACAGGCACATTTCATGCCCTGATGTATGAGGCCGTAGAGCAGCGAGCCACAGTGGTCACAGAAGGTGGGGCTGGCGTACGTGTGGATCTTAAACGTGTGGTGACTTCTCAGGTCCTGAAAGGTAACAAAAAGAACATCGCCGCCTCCAAACGCATGACAACAGCAAAGACCCGTGTTTACATGCATGTCGGCGCGATGCAGGCATTCGGATCGGAATGCTCATGAATAAACCAGATGAGATAAGGACGGGGGTAAAAATGAGATCTCGGAAAGTGTGTGCATTTGTGTATATGCGCGTGTGGTACTGAGAGCCATGATTCATTTTTATCTGTCATCATCAGTGCCCTCATTCTTTTCACCTTCCTCTCCTCTCGTGTATAGTTTAAAATCCTCCACTCTGCTGTGCGTGCACTTTTCACTCTGTTATCATTTCTCAGTTACACACACACATACAGATACAAACACACACACATACGAGCACACTCCCCTTGACCCCATTCATGCGGCTGTTTGTTTGGACGGCCCAACAACAAAGATACAAAACATGAAGACAAATTGTTCCTTCAGGTTTAAAAACGCAACAAGAGGAGGATGAAGGAGTTTGTTTTTCTTTTGCTTTCAAAGTCTTATCAGCTGCCTGACACCCTCCTTCTCCTCCTCCTACCTCCATACATGCCCACCTCCTCCCGGTGTTTGATTGGACGTCACAAGGATGCGTCTGGATTAATGAGTGTGCCAGTGAGTCATGCGAGCGTGTGAATATGATGACTGGTGAGCTATGAGCGGAAGGCGTCTCACGTCTGGTCTGGGGGCCGTCACCGAGCCGGGACAGGTGAAGGTCACAAATTCGTGACATCTTTTGTGCACCACAAAACTGCAAACTATAAAGAGAGGGAGAGAGAGAGAGAGAGAGAGAGAGAGAGAGAGAGAGAGAGAGAGAGAGAGAGAGAGAGAAGAGAGAGAGAGAGAGAGAGAGACTGAAGTTAGCAACCTCATCTCAGAAGATGAATGCCTTAGCTAAATATTGATTCGTGTTTACCTTGACATTGGAATCCCTGTTTGCCGATGCCCCTGAGAGGGAGTGAGTGAGCAAGAGAGGCGCACAGATTAGGACAGCGAAACCATTAAGACACAAACACAATCTTTTCCACTAATTAACAGAACATATATAGAGGGGCAGAACCTCTGCAAAGTCACAAGGGAGACAAAGCACAGTTATGCCCGAATAGCCGGCTGAATAGTTGGCTTCTTTCCAACATCTTCTTAATGCTTTAATTGAAAAATTAAAGCCATTGATTGACTAAAGAGTCCACTCAGCACCCGGCCTGCAGTGAATCAAGCACTTTTAAGGGGGGTGGGGGTGGTGGAGATAGTCACGTTAACGTCAACAAGAGGTTGAAGGGTGTTTGTAGAGGGAAGTGACCTTAATCATTGGAAGATGAGGTTGCATGTGATGCTGCGTGAAGTGCGTCCATGCGCGGATGGATGCGGAAAGGCGTGTGAGGGCTATTCTGCTTTTGACCAGCAGAGAGCATGAGAGAATCAGCCTTGACGCAGCAATTAATCTTGATCGGCTCAGTTTGATTGAATCTTTTATGTAATTGTGCTCTCCACCCATCCATGACATATCTCAACTGGTGGCCACTGTCATATACTTTTGGTAGTTGTGTGCTCTGCCACCTCTTAAAACGACCACTATCATGTCAGAGCAATTAATATAACAGCCACAACTCTCCCGAGTTCATCATCTGGAGCAGCTCAGAATGATCTATTCATCCATTTTTTTAGATGCTTATCCTCACAAGGGTGGCAGGGAGTGCTGGAGCCTATCGCAGCTTTCAACGGGCAGGAGGCGGGGTACACCCTGAACTAGTTGCCGGCCAATCACAGGGCACATCAAGACAAACAGCCGCACTCACAATCACACCAAACACACAATTTAGAGTGTCCAATTAATGTTGCATGTTTTGGGGATGTGGGAGGAAACCGGAGTGCCCAGAGGAAATCCACGCAGGCATGGGAGAACATGAAAACTCCACACAGGGAGGGCTGGATTGAACCCAGGTCCTCAGAACTGTGAGGCCAATGCTTACCAGCTGCGCCACCATGCCACGCCCTCAGAATTAGTATTTATCAATTCAAATGTCAAGAACGTTAAACAATTAGATATCATGCATCATATTGATGAGACATGAAGTTGTTTAAATGTGTGTAGACTGTGTTTTGTCAAAGCTTTGTTAAAGAAGCAGTCTGATGTCGTTTCGTTCAGCTAATATAGTTTAAGTTACATCGGCCAGTGCCAGACTTTTTTCTTTTAAAGTATATTATCAATGTTATGAAATGAAGAATGTTGTTGTTTACAAAATTCCATGGAACAAATATTAGAAATGGGGGGTTGTAAATGTAAGTGCCTATGGTCATGTTCAAGCCAACAGGGAAAAATTGTGTCTGCTGCATGCGCCACATGCACGGATCCACACAGTAATTGACAATTGTTGCTTCCACAAGTGAAAATACAAATTAAAAATATTTTTTTTTTTTTCGAGGTGGCTTGTTTTTTCTTCTCAGAGTTGGCTGAGAAAAATTCGTGGCTTGTCTCATTGCAACACCCTGGTTTGGCTCCTGGTAACCATAGTAACGAAAGCTGTAACTCCACTGGCTTTGGAGTAAAACAGAGGTGCATGGTGAGCAATTGCTAATTTGCATGATAAAGAACTGCCGTACAAAAACAAATAACTTCAATTTAAATATGACAAGTGGATGTCAAGTGTACTAAGGTCTTAATTCTGTATCTTTGGTTTATTTTAACTGAAGAACATCCAAGAAAAAAAAAAACATACTGTGGTTGCTACACAGGTCCTTTTTATATTCTTGGTAAATTTTTAGTATAAATACATTTTTAGTAGGCTTGTATATTTTTTGCTGCTTAGTCTTTACTGAATATTTATGTTTCATCATTTGTATTATCAACATGATGTTTTTCTTTGCTGTGACAAATCAACCAGGTCTATAAGGTGTGTTCAGAATCACACCCTATTCACTGTTTAGTGCCGTACGTAGTGAGTTTGGCATTTGTACTACTGTTAGAATGTGAATTGCGTATAGGTTATCCTCTATTTGGTCCCTTCCACGTATCCCACAATGCAAGCTGCATACAAAACATCCCATGTGAATGTGCAATTTTATTTAAGGGTTTTTTGTTGTTGTTGAGTGAGCATTGCCACACATGTTCCTTTGAAGCTTTAAAAGTTTTTGGAACCTTATTCATTAGGGTGTGATAGACTGATTGAGTCTGATATTTTAGCGTTGTTTTTTCTCTATAAGAGTTATTTTTGTTATTTCTGGCTGTCACGTTAACTGAATTCACATTACTTGCTATGCGAACTTATGGAAGTAAATGAGTGCCATCAGGATTTGAATTTGAAATGTAAAGTGATCACATTTTCAATAGTTGTATTTCAGTGTAACTTTTAGATATTAACAATTCAACTGGCTACAATTCGCTGTCTGAAATTCAACCGGCTTCAATTCGCTGTCTAAAATTCACCGTCTGTGCCACCAGGCAGAACACCCAGCCAATCGCAATTACCCTTTCTTAGTCACGTGACGTCACATACTATGAAAGCGTAACTGGATTGGCTGGGTGTTTGGCTCTGACCTGAAGTAACCCTGCCTGGTGGCACTGACAGTGAATTTTCGACAGTGAATTGCAGCCGGTTGAATTGTTAATATTGAAAAGTTACACTGAAATACAAAATGTGATCACTTTTCATTTCACATTCAAATCATGTTTACTGTGGCATTCCAAATTCAAAATCCTATTTCACTTTACATTTCAAATTCAAATCCTGGTGGCACTAATCTACTTCCATAAAAACTATCAGTTTTTGTACAATTTGGTCTTAGTCAGATTTGTTGAAACAGATTAGTACCTCCAACCGAATAATATTTAGGCATCTAGCGTCCATTTTGAGTAAAGGTAACCACTTAAGTTCCCAATTTTGTTGGGCTAATAAGGGGCTACTAAACAATATTTGATGGTTCCTTGTTGAATTTTCTTTTTGTAATTAAGCTAAAACTCTACACTGAGACTCAAACAACATCCTCCGCAGTGTGAAGAAGGGAACTGTGATACTGCAGCCAAGATGGCAGCCAACTGGAGGAATGTCCTGAAAACTGCCCAGAGGCTGCTGGCATATGCGCCAACCCTCCTCCGACACACAACCTCGCCATATGTCGCACAGCACACGCTTAACACAAATTGTTTCACACGGCTCGCGAGTAAACGTCCGCTCTTGATAGATATATAAAAAAAAAAAAAACGTCGCCGCATCGAAGTGCATTTACTCTCGTTCTAGATTTAGCATTTGCACATTTACACTGTGTGTGGAAAATATTGGGCATTAGTGACAATAACAATAATATAAAAAAAAAAAGCAGTGTACTGTATTGAACTTATACCAGACTTAGGCTAGAAGGGGTTAATACAATATATGAAAACAAAATGTATACAAAATGTAAATTAAAAAAATATCACCTTTCTACACAATAAATGTTGATGTTAACACACATGCGTGTGTGCATACACCCATATACTATTGATATGGGATATGTTGCTGCGAAAGTTTTCTTTTTACCGTTAGGGCAATGCATAAAAATGTGCGGAAAAACAAAAATTGGAAACACCCACCCTTTATGCTTACATTAATTAATTCATTATTTATTCATTTATTTGACTGAAGTACCGTTTTCAAATTGTGTATTGCATTGAGATGTGTGGTCTCCATTTTGACTCTAGTTATAACTTTGGGTTAGTGTTCTTGGTTCCCTCCCTTGCCTTCCAGAAAACCCCTTCGCTGCCACATTTTTAGCCATGAATTGTCAATAATAATAATAAAATTAATAATACAAGCGGCGCGGTGGCTCAGCTGGAAAGTGTTGGCCTCACAGTTCTGAGGTCCCGCCTGTATGGAGTTTGCATGTTCTCCTCGTGCCTGCGTGGGTTTTCTCCGGGCACTCCGGTTTCCTCCCACATCCCAAAAACATGCGACATTAATTGGACACTCTAAATTGCCCCTAGGTGTGATTGTAAGAGCGGATAGATAGATAGATAGATAGATAGATAGATAGATAGATAGATAGATAGATAGATAGATAGATAGATAGATAGATAGATAGATAGATAGATAGATAGATAGATAGATAGATAGATAGATAGATAGATAGATAGATAGATAGATAGATAGATAGATAGATAGATAGATAGATGTTATTCTGGCATTTACCAAATAGATATCCAATAATTTAGGTAATACTAATGAACCTAAAACAGGATTGATTGGGAAAAAATAAGGGTGATGGTTTTTTTTTTTTTTTTTCCAATATATAGTCATGGCTAAAAACATTGGCACCCCTGGGCTGAAAGCCAATACAAAAACAATAATGCTCAGTTTTTGATTGTATTCCTTGTAAAAGCAGCTCTAGCGTTGTATCTCATTAGACTGTGCATGTGTATCTAATGAAGTGTCTCGTGAGTTTGCTTTGAGCAGAGCGTGTTCGATTGTGTAGGCTCCAGCGTGGAGGTGAGTTTATAAGATTGGATGGGGTCAGTGTGCTGGCTGATGTGGGCTGTTTCTGTAGCCTCAAGGAAAGGGAGAAAGAGGGAGAGGGAGGGGGGGGAGAGAAAGTGAAAGAGAAAGAGAGAGAAAGAGAGAGAGTAAAAAAACAAAAGTGCAGTGAAGTGCAGTGAAAGTCAGATGTGGCAGTGGGTTGCCTGAGGAGGCGGCTTAAGAACTACCGGGGTGGTTTCTCTACAAATGCACGAATGCTTGTGTAGTATGTGTGTGTGTGTGTGTGTGTGTGTGTGCGTGCGTGTGCGCGTGCACTACCAGATGAAGTCTGTGCAGTGGCTACAGAAGGTGGGCTGCTTGAAGAAGCGGGCTGTGAACTGGTGATCTTTCACTTCGACGATCCTCTTGTGTTTGAGGGCGCCCTTCCTTTGGAACACGGGCACCCTGGGCGGAGGGGAGAGGGGCGAAGGCAGCGGGGAGGCAGCTGATGTCGGGGAGGCCAGTGTCAGTGGGGAAGGGGAAAGAGGGGTGGACATGGTGCCTGGAGGGATACAGCAGAGTAGAAGAGAGCGATTTGAGGGAGGATGGATGGTGGGGAGTCAGTGAGGATGCTATTGAGTTCCACATCAGGGAAAAGACCTTGGATGTGGGAGGAGGAGGGGGAAGTACGCAAGGACAGGGAGGCCGAGCTGCAGGACAAGGGATGGAAAGTGCGACAATGGAAACGAATTTGTATTGATGGCGCAAAGAGGTTGCAGTTAGTAGTGGTGTAGAAGGGCACGGCATCATGCTGAGAGCTGTTTCTAAGATTTAGTAGAGGTGAAGCGGAGTGCAGTATTGTTACCCAAGTGTGAAATCATTATTACATACAGTAAGTACTTTATGATGATTTTGACCTCTCACTATCCTCCTCCATGTACTCCCATCACGATGTCTCCAGAAGACCAATGACCACATTTATTCTGCGGAAGTTAATAACTAAAAACAACAACAAAACAAGTCATTCAAACATCTACTACTGAATCTGTCTAATAACTTGTTTTTTGTCAAAATGGATGTCTCGCCTTAATTATAGATTAGAATCATATCTTTTAAAGACAGCGGTTTTCCCCACAATGTTATTGCCATCATTTGCAAAATAGTACAGCCTCATGATTTACTCTGCTATTCTGTATTTAGCTATATACAGTCCCATGTGAAAGGATTCAGCCCCCTTGAACTTTTCAACCTTTCGCCACATTTCAGGCTCCCAACATTAAAATGTAAAATTAAATTTCTTTTGCCAAGAAGCAGCAACAAGTAGGACACAATCGTGAAGTTGAATGAAATTTATTGGATATTTTATACTTTTTTAACAAATAAAAAACTGAAAAGTGGGGCGTGCAATATTATTCGGGCCCTTTATTTTCAGTGCAGCAAACTCACTCCAGAGGTTCAGTGAAGACCTCTGAATGATCCAATGTTGACTGATGACGATAAACAGAATCCACTTGTGTGTAATCAAGTCTATATATAAATGCACCTGCCCTATGATAGTCTCAGGGTTCTGTTTAAAGTACAGAGAGCATCATGAAGACCAAGGAACACACCAGGCATACTGTTGTGAAGAAGTTTAAAGCCGGATTGGGATACAAAAAGATTTCCTAAGCTTTAAACATCTCATGGAGCACTGTGCAAGCAATCATATTGAAAGTACCAGACCACTGCAAATTTACCAAGACCCGGCCGTCCCTCTAAACTTTCACCTTGAACAAGGATAAGACTGATCAGAGATGCAGCCAAGAGGCCCATGATCACTCTGGATGAACTGCAGAGATCTAAAGCTGAAGCGCGAGACTCTGTCCATAGGACAACAATCAGTCGTACACCGCACAAATCTGGCCTTTATGGAAGAGTGGCAAGAAGAGAGCCATTTCCCAAAGATATCCATAAAAAGTCTCATTTAAAGTTTGCCATGAGCCACCAAACATGTGGAAGAAGGTGGTCTGGTCAGATGAAACCAAAATAGAACTTTTTGGCCACGATGCAAAGCGATATGTTTGGGATAAAAGCAACACAGCTCATCACCCTGAACACACCATCCCAACTGTCAAACATGGTGGTGGCAGCCTCGTGGTTTGGGTCTGCTTTTCTTCAGCAGGGACAGGGAAGATGAATGGAGCCAAATACAGGAGCATTCTGGAAGAAAACTTGTTGGAGTCTGCAAAAGACCTGAGACTGTGACAGAGATTTATCTTCCAACAGGACAATCATCCAAAACATAAAGCCAAATCCACAATGGAATGGTTCCCAAATAAATGTATCCAGGTGTTAGAATGGCCAAGTCAAAGTCCAGACCTGAATTCAATCGAGAATCTGTGGGCAGAGCTAAAGACTGCCGTTCACAAATGGTCTCCATTCAACCTCACTGAGCTTGAGCTGTTTTGCAAGGAAGAATGGGCAAGAACTTCATCCCCTCGATGTGTAAAACTGATAAGACATACCCAAAGCGACTTGCAGCTGTAATTGCAGCAAAAAGTGGCGCTACAAAGTATCAATGCAAGGGAGCCGAATAATATTGCACTCTCCACTTTTCAGTTTTTTATTTGTTGGAAAAGTTTAAAATATCCAATAAATTTCACTCCAGTTCACGATTGTGTCCCACCTGTTGATTCTTGACAAAAACATTTTAATTGTATATCTTTATTTTTGAAATGTGGAGAAAGGTTTAGTAATAATTGATAGAAACTGATATGGGTGTCATTGTTGGCAAACAAGTATAGGTGAGTAGCCAAATTTTAATGCATAACTTTGCACTTAAAATTTGTTTCATGTTAATTATAACCCCGTATACCTTTTGTTTTTATGTGAGGATAAAGTACAAAGTAGACCTTTTTCCAGTTTCTCTCTCGGAGATTATATTATCCCTTTTTTTTACGACAAAGTCAGATGTGTGGAACGGCCTGTTCTTGTTTGCATATGTGATGTCGCATAAGGAGAATTGGACAGATACTTAGAGAAGCCATCAGGTTGTATTTTTTGTATATTCTGGCACCAAATGAACACTAATAAATAGTTTGAAAATCTGAGTCTCATCCCTTTGGAACACGTTTTCAGTTCCTCCAATTGGATGAAAAATACATTTGTGTAATGACGGGCTGATTATTTGCACTGGCCATTGCAAAATGTGCCAAATCCTTGCTACGCCAGCGCCAATAGTGTAACACTTTTAGTTGGGGGCGGTGTGATAATGTGGGACGGCATCTACGTCGCTGGAGAAGTGAGGCTTGCCAACATTGAAGGCACTCTCCTATCGCCACAGTCTGGGACTGAATTCCCTCTTCCAAGATGACATCGCTCACCTCTGCAGAGATGTGTTTAGCAGATAAAACCCTTCACAGTTTGGAGTACAAAGCACGGAATGGCCTGCCAACAGTCCTGACCTCAAACCAATGAACACCTCCGTCACGCTGTTTGTGCTGGAGTGACCCACACGGGCACGTCGTTGTGACGAGTCTGATTGAGGAGTGGAATGTCATCGCACAGCGGTGTGTGACCAGCCTGCAGATGAGGTGACAGGCTGTTGTCGCTGTGGATATGGTTCTTCCGCACACTACTGAGGCTCCTTACCGTTTGTCCAAAATAACACATTGTAAGATTCTTCCCTTTATCTTTTCATACTTTCAATATGTTATGGATGTTGGGGTTTTGAGGGAAATTTCAGGATGTACCTAAAATGCACTAGAAAACCTTAACAGGTAAACTTGAATTCTTCTTCTTTGCCTTTCGGCTTGCCCCGTTAGGGGTCGCCACAGCATGTCTTCTTAGATGAACGCCTATTTGTCTGGCAGAGTTTTATGTTGGATGCCTTTCCTGACGCAACCCGTCTGCATTAAACCGGGGAGAGAAGCTTACAGCACCTGGTGTTCCCGGGCGGTCTCCCATCCAAGTACGAACCAGGGCCAAACCCGCTTAGCTTCCGAGATCTGATGAGATCGGGCGTTCTCAGGGTAGCCTGGCTGTAAGCCAAGTGAACTTGAATTAAATTCTTTAAATGTTTCTATGCACCTTTCATTACTTTTGAAATAACTTGTTGCTGTGTAACAAGGTGCAAAATGGCAAAATTCACAAGATACGGAATGAACCAATAAATCTTGGTTCAATGGACCTTGCGCCGCAATGCATGAAGCATTTCCGATAGTAAGGGCATCTGGCCTAACAGTTTTCACTCCGAATAGCTACTGGTCTGCCATCTGACTGGAAAATAACTTCTCTCCTCCAAGGTGAGGTAACCTAGGGTTGTTATGTACTGGATGTAGTATGGTGGATATATCTTGGGAGTTTCGATATGGTATCAAGTGTTTGTACTTTTCAAAGACAAAGGTTGTCCACTGACCATAGAGTGGTTTCAGTTCCAACTGTCTGCTGTTGAAGGGCCGTTGGACAAGACACTGAGCCCTTAATTGCCTCCAGAGTGGCATTGTAAACTATAAAATGGTCTCAATTGCCTTACCTGATGTTCAGCCTCAACTCAGTTTTGAGTTTCAACACGTTTTCCATGTAACTACCCATTTACATGACAGTCAGAAGTTAATAGTATCAATTTATGTCGAAGCGTCCATTAATTGCAATTAGAATAGTCATTTTCCTAGTCACTTCTTTACATCACGAGACAATGACACCTAACAAATGAACATCAGTACCTTACCCTTGCGAGATTGTATAGAATGATTTCTGTGATAAGTGAGTGTCAAAGAATGTCATGAGCAATTTACAACAGACATATAGGCAGAATCAGGATCATATTTACAGTATTGGCCAAGTATATAAAACAGTAGTCGGAGCCACTCTATTACAACAATCAAACACCCACAATGACAAAATACGACTTTGGATTTAAAGACATGAGTACCCAGCGTCATTAAGCATTGAAAGGTTACAACTAAGACGTGAAGAAAAAAAGTATGGCTTCCATATTAGAGAACAGCAAGTTAATCAGAAAGTACTGAAATATTTAACAGCGGTACATTCAAAATTCAAATTAAGTTCACCCATCGGGGTTACAGTGAATTTTACATTCATCATGAAATTTTACCCAAAAGCCAAATGTGCCCAAGATTTTGTGAGTAGCATACTGTTAAAACTTTAATCTTCAAATATATCAAAAGCACATCAAACAAGAGTCACTTGCGAGAGCAGAATAAGATGACTGTATGGATTCATTTTCAGTCATCCATGTCGTGGTAGGCAGCAAAGGTTGAATTGAGGCAAGTGGACCCTTCTGAAGATGTTTCACCTTCAACCCAAAAGGCTTCAGTTCTAATTTGAATAAAGTCCTTCGTATTTGTCTCTGGTGGGGTGTGTCCCTTGGAGGTGGTCTTGCACAATAACAACAACAAATCACCAGAGACGGATTGCGAGAACCCACTCTTACAAATTAGAGCTGAAGAAGCCTTTGGATTCAAGGTGAAACACCCTAAGCGAACAACAAGAGTCCAGTTGCTTCGATTCAACACTTGCGGAGGAGAACACCACGCATACTGCTTTGTGCTATTTACTGCACAAATGCATGTTTCCTTGAAATGGGCCGTCATTTGAAAGGGAAACAAACTGTCCCTGTATATTTTTAACTGTAAAGTGACAGGCATGGAGGGAACGAGAGGACATAATGAAGGAGACAGAGGTTAATTCACACGCAGTGGCAAAGCTCTCTTAAGAGACTTTGGGTCGCTAAACAATTAACACAACTGTCCCACATACTGCCTGTCCGGTCTGCCATCCCTCTCTCTCTCTCTCTCTCTCTCTCACACACACACACACACACACACACACACACACACACACACACACACACACACACACACACACACGCTCTCATGGCATCCCTAACATCTCCGTCTCCCCACCCCTCGGCCCGGTCGCCATGTCAACGTTACCTCTTGTTGCCATGTCAACAACACCCTCACCACCTGCTCCAATATTAGAATCCGGATCCTCTCATCCACTTCCTGCCATGCCCTTATTAACAGTTAGTCTCATTTTAGGAGGAGAAGTTTTGACTGAAATAGTCTGTTGTGTGTCTGCGGGGACGGAGAGGAAGCTACTTTGGAAAATATAGAACGGAAACTGAGAGTTATGCCTGCATTACAAATGGGAGCTGGGGAAAAAAAACATTGAGAAATTAGATCATAGCACTAAGCCATGTCTGGAAATGTGATGGCATGCTGGAGGAAAGATGGAATGAGACAGCGCTATTACATGTTTAATAATGCAAAATATGTTTGGACAATACCTGAAAATATGAGTATTTTTGAAGAAAGGCTTGAGCGACGGGTTTCTTCACTTGCTCGACCCTCACCTCACCAGCGAGGCCCCTCTAGATAGTCACTTCAGAGATAAGAAAAACGTAAGAGGAGACACGGGAAAAAAAGACGAAAAGGGGAAAGGAAATGAGCCAGCATAAATTAAAATAAGGAGGAAGCTTTCTCAACAAGACAGCGGCGAACGACCGTGATTCGAGCTTTCCCGAAACCAAAGACAGGAGTTGTAAATATCCGTTAACCCAGAGGCAGGGTGAGGAGGAGGACGAGATGGAGAGGTGGTGCTCTCTTTCCAAGATTGGTCCTGTTTTTACAAAGAGGAGGATGAAAAGATGGTGAGAGAGAGAGAAAGAAAGAGAGAGAGGAGAGGGAAAGATTGAGGGGAATAGGAGGCGATTCATTTTGAAATCTGGGTTACTTCTCTCAAGAGGCGGCCGAGGGAGGTGGAGAAAGGGGGACGGCGAAGGCAAAAGCTGCCATTTTTGCCACCATCCATGATCCAGTGCGGACCCATTGCCAAATGCCTCTCACTCTTTCTTGGAGTGGCAGAAGGAGGAAGGAAAAGAAAAGGCAGAAGGGAGGAGTGGCTGGAGTGGAGGAGCCAGATTGGAAGAAAAGAGCAGTGAGCTGGAGTGCTGGAGACTCGCAGAAATAACTCAAGGATGGCAAAAAACGCCCGGTGAAGCTTGAAGCAGATGAGCGGAGGATCAACAGGCCCGTGAAATAAGCAAGGCTGTTAAACATCTGCAAGACGGCAGTTAATTAAAAAAAAAGACAACCCCCCCCCAAAAAACAGTTCAAGTTTTCTGAGAGATCAAGTTTCATCATGCATTGAAAGCAAGCCTGGTAGGGAGTGGAGTTCTACTACAATGGCAGTCTGGGATTCATTTCAATCCACATACGTGGCATGTTGATCAAAAATAGATCACCGTTGACTCCACAAATACTGCAGTGTGTACTGTCTCAAATTATCCATCCATCCATTTTCTTAGCTGCTTATCCTCACAAGGATCACAGGAATGCTGGAGCCTATCCCAGGTGTCAACGGGCAGGAGGCAGGGTAGACCCTGAACTGGTTGCCAGCCAATCGCAGGCCACATAGAGACAAACAGCCGCATTCACAATAACACCTATGGGCAATTTAGATTCCAGTTAACCAATATACAAATCTAGAGCAGTGAATGAGCTATTTGCTGTATTGTTTTTGTTTTTAAATCTTTATTGATAATATCCATCCATCCACTTTCTTAGCCGCATATCCTCATAAGGGTCATGGGAGTTGCTGGAGCCCATCCCAGCTGTCAACAGGTTGGAGGCGGGGTACACCCTGAACTGGTTGCCAGCCAATTGCAGGGCACATAGAGACAAACAGCTGCACTCACAATCACAGCTAGGGGCAATCTACAGTGTCAAATTAATGTTGCATGTTTTTTGGGATGTGGAAGGAAACCGGAGTGCCTAGATATTACCCACGCAGTCAGGGGGGGAACATGCAATCTCCACAAAAGCGGGTCCGGGATTGAACCCGGGACCTCAGAATTGTGAGGCCAATGCTTTCCAGATGATCCACCGTGGCGACTGTCTCAGATTAATTTAGAGCTAATCGCTCCGGGATGGTGGTCACTTTTTCGATTCCAAATACTACAAGCACATTGCACATAATGGATGGTAGCGTTCAAATAAAAAAATGGACAAAGACATTGATGAGTTTAAAAACTCTATAATATCCATCCATTTTCTTCACCGCTTATCCTCACAAAGGGTGCAGGGAGTGCTGGAGCCTCTCTATTCCAGCTATCATTTTATATATATATATATATATATATCCCTGTGTGGAGTTTGCATGTTCTCCCCGTGCCCGCGTGGGTTTTCTCTAGGCACTCCAGTTTCCTCCCACATCCCAAAAACGTGCAACATTAATTGGACACTCTAAATTGTACCCCGTGTGATTGTGAGTGTGGCTGTTTGTCTCGATGTGCCCTGCGATTGGCTGGCAACCAGTTCATAGTGTACACTGCCTGGCTCTTCCCCGATGACAGCTGGGATTGGCTTCAGCACCCCTGCAGCCCTCGTGAGGATAAGCAGCTAAGAAAATTGATGTATGGATGCATGGATGGATGGAGAAACATTATAACTTGCAGATCTCGAAGCTATGGCTCCGCTCGCAGCCCCCAGCTTGAGAACTATTGTTTGGTGTCACCAAGTGGTACTGCCTCACCGCAACAAATAAAATCAAGTTTTGCCATGGTGAGCAGCCAATAGACCAGACTGTCAACCAAGACATCTAGTCGCAATTAATTACACTGCGCGTGTGACGACTGCTCAACCTGGGAGGAACAAGACGTAGGCAGGGATGAGGGCGGTAATGAGGGCAGGGCTGAGAGCAGGGATTCGAGCAGGCAGGCAGGGACAAAGGTCCGAATTGGAGAGGGACAGAGAGACTGCGAGAGTGAGCAAAGGGCTGAAGGTCTAATTAATGGAAATGTAGGCTATTAGTCTCCTGATGAGGACACTGGCAGAGAATTAATTAACAATTATAATTAGCAAGATTGTTAGAGAGCAAAATGGTGTCAGCAAACCAGATAAGAAAGCGCCAGCGTGCATGAAACGTGTGTTTGTATGTGGAGTCATCAGTATGCCAGTCAGTGTGAACATGTGCTGTCTGACAATGATATATGTCATTTCAGCATTAATCATGTGGAACCGCCAGCTGATCGGACTTGATATGAGATTTGCCTCTGCTCAAAAAAAAAAAAAAAAAAAAAAACTATCATCGACTTCATTTTGTGTCTGGGTAGACTTAAACTTTTCATTTGTCTGATCACGGATGAACGGTCTCCGACTACCGTCAAAAATAACTGAAAAATGAGTAAAATGTGCAAGTGACATATGTGTGCCCCTGGTAGTAAAGAGCCTTATTTAAAATTTTTTTTTTTTCACTTTTAAGATGCAATATCACATTATGTGGCCCACAAAAGCAAATGAAGAGTGTGTACTTCATGTTTCTTGCGAAATTGATTGCTTCTTTTTATCTTGGTAAAAAATCTGTACCAAAATTTTGTAATTTTTCTTCGCTTTTAACAGTTATGAGAAACATGTTTTCGTTTCACCAAATCCCTTATTTGTGTAAAATGAATAAAAGTCATGGCGCATTTTTTTTTTCATTTGTTTTTCTTCGGTTACGGTGGTTTGTTGCAAATTATAGTCACTCAATGGAGGCAGGGACAAATTCTGTCTTCTTGCAAATGTTTGTGGTCATGTACTTCTGTCAGGTCACACAGAGGGTTTTCATGAATCAGAGTGCAATTTTTTTCCTTTTTTTTGACATTTGAAACCTCCCACCTGAAGTCAAATATACTCCTGTTAATATCTTAGAGAGTGATCAATTTCGGTAAAACATTGTAAATGTTCCACACTTCTGGTAAAACAATTAGCAATGCACGTTCAGAACAGCATTAGTGTGGAGTAAATAGAGTTACACACCTCAGAAGTCTTCCGTGATGAGGAGGTGACACCGCCTCACCTTAAAATGCCTTTTTGAAGCAGGTTTTGATCCCAGGTCCTAAAATGAGAAAAATATGATTTATTTAATACAAATATGTATATATATATATATATATCTTTGTATACCTACGCCAGCAAACTATAGCGACAGGCAGAAGAATTAACAACTCTTCAACTACACAGCAGAAGGTACAATGAACCCTTGTCTATACAACAGATTAATACATGTGATGTCACTTCCCGTGAGTATATTAATTTGTAGAATCATTAGGCAGACTCAGATTTCACACCAAGTACATTTGTGAGTAAAGTGAAAAGAGATTATCATTATCTAAATATATATGCTTTTTGTGAAATTGTTTTTGATGGCGTGATTGTAAAACAAATCATAGGTGGGCATACAGAATTACTGTAATGGAGAAAAGATCATTTATGAATGACATTGAAAACCTACTTCAAGCAGTGAATGGTGCAGTCAATGACACTAACAGCTCGCCCCACCACCCACCCTCGCCCCTCTCTCTCTCTCTCTACAGAATGCAAACCTATTATTTCTGAACACAGATTAATGGAACAGAAAATTCTCCTCTGATGGAATCCTTTTTTTTTGTGTGTGTAAGGTGAAGCGATCAGCACTTCACCAATTACACGCATCCATTATTACCTAACAAGCGCTCCCTCCAACCCGGCTTCTACCTGGGTGTCTGGCGGTGTCGTCTCCAGTGGAATTAAGCAAATCTGACTTTTTCTCTTGGTGGAATCGAGGGTGACGCGGCGGCCGGGTTAATCATATCTGCCTGGGAAACGTGTCTCCTCCAAAGATGCTCTTAATTTGTATTTGTTTTCTGTTGGGACGCGCTTCAATTTGCATCATCTTAAATGGAGGATGGTCTGCTGTGCTTTTTTGGCAGAATACCGATAAACGTCCGTGACGGTGAGTGGAGACATTTGGCAGGCGATTAGGCGAGCGTCAACACGAGCCACTAACTAAGTGTGAACAACCACTCGGCGTGTAATTATTTCATTGTTGGTCATCAAACCTCTACAACAAATAGTGCTAAAAAGGACTGAGTTGCAATCACAACATGGGACATTGCAGGACAAGGGCACAGTACTTTTAAACGAAACCAGAACATTATTATCTTTGGCGAGGAGGCTTGTATTTACATTACGCCAAAACTTCAGAACCAATTTCAACAAGATTTAAACTGTTTAAACAATGTGGAAAGATACAAAATAAGGATAGAAAGCTGCATTCGTTGGGCCAGTGAGAGATCATCAGGTGTACCATGGAAAATCAATTTATCTAAAAAGACACTTAGCATACTGTAATTTCCGGCCTATAAACTGTGACTTTTTTCACATGCTTTCAACCCTACGGTTCATGCGGTGATGCAGCTAATTTGTGCATTTTTTCTAACGGCCGCGAGGTGAATTCGAGCGGAAAAGGTAAGACGAGCGGAAAAGGTAAGAGTGAGACCAAATATATGTGCCGAGGAAATTACTTTTACTGGTCCAGCCCTGTTAGCGCTGCACTAGTGTGTTACTGCCATGTCTCAGTCATTTTTACCAGTTTGCTTTTTTTAACTGGCCCTGTTAGCGCCGTGGCGCTAGGATTCGTGCAGCAGTGCTACCGTTATTTAGCGTTAGCACGGCGGCGCTAGCGTTAAACTCTCTGTGTACCTCTTTCTTGTGGGTTTCAATGTGGGCACTTGCGGCTTTTACACGACTGCGGCCTATGCATGTACCAAATGGTATTCCCTTTACAAATGTACTGGGTGAAACTTATAACCAGGTGCGCTCTGTAGGCCAGGAATTACGGTATTGTCATGATCCTGCCGCTTCAGCACGAGCTGTGCGGGTGCCCGTGCGGCTGCACTAATTGGGAGGCACACACCTGTGCCTCGCCGCCTTCTCAAGTTGCTGTCCAGGAGGGGGCGATGGCGTCGCCGGCTTCTCACGTTGCTGTCCAGGAGGGGGCGATGGCGTCGCCGCCTTCTCACGTTCCTGTCCAGGAGGGGGCGGTACTGGCGCCGCCTTCTCAAGTTGCTGTCCAGGAGGGGGCGGTACTGGCGCCGCCTTCTCAAGTTGCTGTCCAGGAGGGGGCGGCGACGGGGTCGCTGCCTTCTCAAGTTGCTGTCCAGGAGGGGGCGGCGACGGGGTCGCTGCCTTCTCAAGTTGCTGTCCAGGAGGGGGCGATGGCGTCGCCGCCTTCTCAAGTTGCTGTCCAGGAGGGGGGCGGTACTGGCGCCGCCTTCTCAAGTTGCTGTCCAGGAGGGGGTGGTACTGGCGCCGCCTTCTCAAGTTGCTGTCCAGGAGGGGGCGGTACTGGCGCCGCCTTCTAGAGTTGCTGTCCAGGAGGGGGCGGTACTGGCGCCGCCTTCTAGAGTTGCTGTCCAGGAGGGGGCGGTACTGGCGCCACCTTCTCACGTTGCTGTCCAGGAGGGGGCGGCACTGGCGCCGCCTTCTCAAGTTGCTGTCCAGGAGGGGGCGGCACTGGCGCCGCCTTCTCAAGTTGCTGTCCAGGAGGGGGCGGCACTGGCGCCGCCTTCTCAAGTTGCTGTCCAGGAGGGGGCGGTACTGGCGCCGCCTTCTCAAGTTGCTGTCCAGGAGGGGGCGGTACTGGCGCCGCCTTCTCATGTTCCTGTCCAGGAGGAGCTGGGGAGTTCTGTGGAGCCACCCTGGAGCTGGAGAGACTACGGGAGGGTGGTGGTCATTGCTCTGGTCCTTCTCTCCATCATCCTATTCGCTCCAGATGGCTCCCAGCCGCTTCCTGACCAAGCCTCGGTGGCGACCAGTCCATGGTCGTCTCGCAACCACGGCGTGGGAGGTTCTCATCCAGAGCAGTTGCCTGCCTCGTTCTGGTTCCTGCCTCGCCGTTTGGCTCCTCACAGAGGTCGTCCGCCCGGATCGCCCCGTGGGGACCCTGGTGCTTGGCATCCGGGTCGTCCTCCTGACCTGTCCACTCGGATGCCTCGTGTTTGGTGGCCTGGATGGCCACCAGTCTGGGGTTCAGGGGGGGGGGTGCCCTCCTACGGACCCCCTTCCGCCCACCCCTGCCTGTGTTAATTAGTGTCAGTTTTTTCATTTAGGCACGTCTGGGAGCCGTGCCTTTGGGGGGGGGGGGGTACTGTCATGATCCTGCCGCTTCAGCACGAGCTGTGCGGGTGCCCGTGCGGCTGCACTAATTGGGAGGCACACACCTGTGCCTCATGCGGGCTGATCATCCCCCGTATATATAGGACCCGGTGACGACTGGTCCTCCGACAGTTCGTTGAGCTTTATGTCCCGTTCCAGCACTCTCGTATTCCTGATTGAACCTGTGTGTACCGACCTTCGTCCGTTCTCCGACCAACCTTGTAAGCCTGACTCCTTGATACTTCTGCCTGCGTTGATTGTTTCCCTGTGTACCGACTCCTGCCTGTCCGCTCATCTGTTGTCTTCGCCCGACGTCACAACTACCGCTGCTGCACCGGACTGCCTGCTCGATCCCCGACCCCTGCATACAATAAACGTGTCTCTTCGTGAACTACCTTGCGTCTTCCGAGTTCCTGCATTTGGGTCCTACTCTCGTTCCGATGGGACGTGACAGGTATATATAGTGTGTCAGTGGCAGCAAACCATTAGATTCCAGTTAACCAATGTACAAATCTAGAGCAGTGAATGAGCTATTTTCTGTATTGTTTTGTTTTAAATCTTTATTGCTATCATCCATCCATCCATTTTCTTAGCCGCTTATCCTCACAAGGGTCACAGGAGTGCTGGAGCCTATCTCAGATGTCAACGGGCAGGAGGCGTTGTACACTATGAACTGGTTGCCAGCCAATTGCAGGGCACATCGAGACAAACAGCTGCACTCACAATCACAGCTAGGGGCAATTTAGAGTGTCAAATTAATGCTGCATATTTTTGGGATGTGGGAGGAAACCAGAGTGCCCAGAGAAAACCCACCCAGGTACGGGGAGAACATGCAAACTCCACACAGGCGGGGCTGGGATCGAACCCTGGACCTCAGAACTGTTTGGCCAACACAGCTGAACCACCGTTCTGCCTAATTTATATCCCTATATTTTACTTCTAATATCAGGATAAAATAGTACAAATTGCTTCATTACTACCCAAATCCAGCATAACTTGATGAAAAGGTGCTTTTTTAGTGCATAATGTAGGACTCTAAGGATGTAATCGAAGGACCAGAAGAAGCATTACATTGCCCTTGGTAGAAAAATACACCAAAATTAAATGTACATAACAGATTATTATTATTTAGATAAATTAATACTTGTCTTTGGGTGATCATGTCCCCGCTGAGTTCACTGAGATTTAGGTCACATCCAAAACCAATAAACAAAATGCGAGCTGAAAGGCGCACTCACATCTAGAATGCTAATAAGAAGTCAAATCCTCAGATGAGGATGACAGAGCGGTGTCGGCACCGCCGCTGTGGCGAAAAAAGAGATTGTGAACAAAATGGGCTTGAGGGAACGGTCGACGTAGGGAGGGGCCCAGGTTGAAGCCAGGAGAGCTGATTGGCTAATGAGGTGATGGGAGAACAAGGTAAAGACGGAAGATATCTTAATCTTCTTTCCTGTGTTCTAGGATGAATTCCCTTGGGGGGGTCTGTGGCATTAAGCAAATGCACACACACACGCACGCTCACAATTGACTTTCTGTCACCTCACAGCACATTACATTACATTTCATTTATTTTCCCGAGAGTAGCGTTAACCAAATGCTAATTTTAACCCTCACATTGACCTTTACCTTCAACTGAGTCCCTCAAATGTAAAGATTTTTACCTACCAGGTCATCCATGGTTGGTCGTAAGGAGGGCGAGCTGGGACGTGTGACTGTGTAAAGACATTTAGATAGGGATTTAGATGATTGTGCATTAGTGTTTGCACACACAAAGGCAAACAAGGATGTAGCATGCATAATCAATGTGTCCTCGGCCTGACGTGATGTTGAACATACTGTCTACAGCAAATGTTCATATTTCCATGAAATCTTCATGAACGATCATGTGAGCATGAAAAGAGCAGAGTGGTGTCTTGAGATACGGACCACAATCGTAACTCAAAACACGCATGTCTCAAATCATCTTTCCACTTTGAAATGAATGGAAGTTATATCAATTCCTTCCACCTGCACAGAATCACCAAAAAAAACAAAAAAGTTTGTATTAGTAAAGTACAGTGTATTTTTTTAATTAAGAAAACAGCACTCCATATTATTGTTTTGTATAAAAACAGAATAATAGCATAATTTAAGAGAACATAAAGAATTAAACATTAAAAGCTTATGCATCATGATTTAATGTTCCAATTCATTGGGCTACTCCTTCAGGCTTGCCAGCCTTGGCCACCGGGGGCAGTATAATACTGTAGTACTGTACAGTCCTACATACAAAAGAAAAGGCCCTGTTATTCAAAAGAATATAAGCCTTATTATATTGTCTCTGTATGTGCTGCTCCACTGTTTGCATTCAAATAGCTGTTGCTTAGTGGGTAACAACACAGCACCTATCGATGCTAATAATCAGCACGTCAACCTCCATTTTTATTACATGTTAGGATTAAGCTAGTGGCCCATTTTTAGGGCAAGGTAGTTCAATTATTTTGAATTCCTAACATGTAATTATATTGCTTGATGTTTATTTTGACCGTAATCCTGAAATGGGAGTAAACAGCTGGAAGCCTCATTTATGACGAATTGTTCTCTATTTGGTATTTACAGTTCACTGCCTGCATGCAGCTCCTGAAAACAAGTCAAAACAAACAAAAACGTCCTCTCAACAATAGCTCATATCTCAAGGCACCATTTTACATACCATCCAAATGAAATATTGTACACACATTTGACATACAGTGGAATGAAACAAGTACTCATGCAAAGACCAAACTTTTAGTTGTCAGGGAAATTCAGTCATACACGTTTGCAGTCATGCCACAATCATTATTATACTATTACATATACTGTATACGCGTACAAAGAGTCATTGATTATGTATGCTAATATCCATTGCCCACACAAGACACGTTTGTGCAAACAGTTTTCTTCCAACTTACCCTTAATTGCCATTCTCTATAACACAAACAAACACACACACACACACACACACACACACACACACACACACACACACACACACACACACAGAGTGTGGTGGGTCATTTAGCTCATTTGCTTGTGTTCGTGGCCATGTGGGGTTTGTGTGGAAAGAGAGGACGCGAGAGGTCATCTGTGTGACGGGAAAATAAAAAACAAAACAAAACAAAAAAAAAAACACCAGAAGAAAGGACCTCAGAGATCAAGCCGATAAGTTGTAGAACCCTGCGGCACTGCACGCATGATAAAAGCCAAAACGGTCCTGTTTTCTTCTGCAATGTATTGTATTCATGTGCATGACTGGCTGATCACTTTCAATCCCTGAAAACTATTTGACTTCTGTTTGTGATTTTCTTACGTTCAGAGTCTTTGGGGATTCCACTTTGTGAAATACCTCTAGGGACTAAGAAACGGGTCTATATTTTGTGTCACGCAGACACAAAAATCTCTTGCTCACTAAAAAAAAAACATACCGGCACACCCAAAATCCTCTCACTTACACCAAGAAACCCCTCACAGTAAAAATAAATAAATAAATAAAAATAAACCTGTCAAAAGTCTGACACACATAATCCCCCCCCCCCAAAAAAAATGCTCTTACTCGCATATCCCCCACCTTCCCACACAAACAAAACAAAAACTTCTCACGCACATTTAAGTCTGGCATGCTCACACCGGTGTGTCCACTTTAGATCAGCTCCCGCTGTGGAAAAGCCACGAGATGAATCTGTGTGCTATATTCCAGCCACCAAAGACCTTAAAGAGATATATTTTTGCAGCTAAAACCTGCAGTTATGTGTAGCTATAGAACAAGGGTGCCCAGACTTTTTCACCCCAAGATCTACTTTTCAAGCAGCAAGCCTCTCGCAAGCTACCGAGGACATGGGGGGTGATGATGCTTCCAAACCGTTTTAAGGTTAATGTTATGTTGCCTCCTATATTTAAAATACAGAATTAGCTTTTTGTGCACTGTATTGTCTGTGCTTTCATTCCGGATCAGGCTGTGACAAGGTGGCATTTTAAAATTACATATCATCTCATCCTGCACTTTCTACTTTGGCTTCAGACCAGACCTTTCCCAATCAGAAAAGAGAAAATCTCGTCCAGTTTAACCACTTTTGCTTCAATTATTCACACATTCCGACAGTCATAGCATGTTAAAACAACAGCATTTATTTTTTAACTTTCACCATTAATATCGAAAGTAAACATAAGCAGCATGTCTAGCTCGTGTTTACTCTACGTTGCCTAGACTGTGTTGCTAACTAAAGCACCAGTGGTGGATGCTGTCATTATAAAACAGATTGATGGGCTGCATAAGTACTGTAACATTGGTAATTATGAGTGTACGTCTTTAACAGTGGGGGGTGGTAATGCAAGGTAAAGAGTGTGGCGGAGCATCAGTCGTTGTTAGAGAAAGTTCCGTGTGCTGCCTAAAAGAAAGCAGGGGCTTCTTTTTTTCATTTTTACAGTACGTATGTGAATTGTGCCATTGGATGTAATAACCAGTCATCCCAGACTCATTGAATCACATTGCAAAATGCCGCAAACTGAATAGCTGTATGTTATACTTTCAATTTCCATTAGATTTAGAAAAATATGCATCTTCTTTTTGCGCGCAACGCAGAATATTTGCAAAGACTGCGCACGCGCGCAGTTTAGAGGTAACATTGGCTGACGTCTTTTTTTTTTTTCTGGCCACGCCGTCCCGCGATCGACCAAGACTGCCTCGCGATCCATCGACGCATTGAGCACCCTGCTACAGAGAGATGCTAAACGAAGTAACACCATTTTTCCAGCTAAAAGCAGTGGTGTTAGATCAACAGTTAACAGTTGAGCAGGACATAGTTTAAGCAAATTCCGAGGGCATGCTGGGCATTCTTTCCTTTCATGTGTCAAATTTTAGAGACATTTATCTTCACTTTACAGGGACTTTATTTTTAAAAGTCACGTCTCTTATTAGCCTTCGGAGAGCAAACGTGTAGCACTGACCTCATGTCAGTGTTCGGGACAATGCTATCTAAACGTCTGTAACTCAACCTTATTAGAGCGTGAAGTCATTAGTGGGTGTACAGTCAAAGGCATCACAATGCAATTAGCCATTAGCCCATCATAGTGACAAAACGTGTAATTAGCAGATCACAGAACCGCGGGATTGAGGGTGGTGGGTAGAGCGTTGCATAATAGCCTTGCCAGTCAAGTGTCTGTAGGGGTTCATGTGTCAGGCGCTTTTTAGGTGTTGTTTCACAATTGGCGGTCTGTTTATGAAGTTGTACGAGCCCATGTGTTTGTTGTCATGGCGATGGAGCCGATCACAGAGCCGATGTTGGCTGAAGAATCTGAGGCAGAGTGTTTTTTTAGAATGAAGGAGTTGGTTTGTGTTTGGTCAGACTACATCAAATCAAAGTATGACAGACAGGACATGAAAGCCTCGCCGAAATTGAGCTGATCATCCTGCATCCTGAAAAAAAAATGCACCCCACTAAGTGAGTGAAATGTCAGTTTAGCGGACTCACCAGTATCGACGATCATACCATCCCTGACCCCCACATACACACTGAATGTTTTCAAGTCCACCACTTCCAGTTGCACTCAAGACACACAGATCGAAGGAAACACAGCACCACAGGTGGTAATTAAAGAGAATCATATTTTATGAAGCAATTCTCAAGAAGTAAGTGCAGCACTGACCCTCCAGCCCCACCCCAGAAAGACAATGTCAAATAAACTAACACATTTGAATTAGGGCACAGACCAGACTAGTCTGGGCTCGGAGCAACATCATTCCTCCACTAGAAACCTGCCTTAGCAACCCAAGTAGGCCCTTAGCCTCAGAGAGATTACTAGACCAGAAATGTGTACATTGCTGCAAACACATACACGCGCTGGTTTCTGTGGGTAAAAGTACTGGGAAAGAGAAACTCTGAATGGTGTAAGATGTACATAACACCCTCGACCTGGTGAGTGCTACCAGTGGTGCTCCTATATTTCCTAGATATAATTCACGGCCGATTCAGCCAATGAGGACCCTGTTTGAATTCCGGAGCACCACTTGTATCGCTTGCGAGGTCTCAGGCCAAAAGATAGGGGATTAGGTGGCGAGGCTGCACTAAGGATTGCTTTCAAAGTCAGGCAGTCGACAAGCCTAATGTGCTAGGCTGGACTGGACTGTGCAAACGACGGTAAATCTGATAAATCACTGCGAATTAGGAAGACGGGGTAAATCAAAAGAGGGGCAAGTCAGTAAAGGATACAAATTGAAGGGGACGTGCCTAAACGGAAAGTGACTGAGAGTGACAGGCAGGACAGTGCGAAGCCAAACAGACTGCAAACACGAGCGACAGACAGCAGAAAACAAGCAGAACAGATGTCGTTCATGCCCTGGAGACAAAAATCTCCTAAGAAAATACACAAAGACATTGTCTCGGCTGACTGAGGTGCAGGTTTATTGCCTCCTAAATTATGAAAGCCAAGTGCGCGGCATAGTCAGACCACTTGAGGTGATGCTTTGGATGGCGGCTCAACGATGAGGATCATTGGCTGAGTGCGGTCTGCGTTGTGTGTTAAATATGCATGCGGGCCAAAGCTTTTGTCTGCATTTCACACAGCAATGGAGAGGGAGAAATATACGACGAAAACATGCCGCAGATGGCTTTTACATGAGACTGGAGCACATGCAATATGCATAAATGGCATGAAACCTCTCAGCACTCCATGATAGCCACACACTGAGACACACTGCTCTGCTGACTGCCTATCAGTGATATGAGATGAAACACACTGAAAATCTAAGAATTAGAAGATGAGAACGATAAAAACAAATGTCATCTCCACCAGTCCAGTCCAGATCAGATGAGCCGAGACAGCGGCCGTGTCGACGCCCTTCTAGCATGAGCTACTTTCTTTTCCACCTCGCGTCCAGGACTGAACTGAGCAGAGCACGGTGGATCTTTGATCAGTGCTTCGGGGGAAGTAAAGGAATTCATGGTATATTACCCAGCAGGCACCAGGTCGTGGTGGTGCAGGGGACACCATGGCAACGCCATGAAAGATGCCATGACAACACCATAGCAACTGTGGCCTCGTTTGCTCGCTGGTGGTGTGGTTACAGCCCAGACTTGCTACAGTGGCGTGGTCATCAGATACACACACTTCAGTCACGTCATTAATAGTAACAATGTTCAAAGGTTATTCCATATCGCAATGAATTGATCATCATTAACAATCAGTCAAAAGTAGCAAGAACACAGTATCTAGTGGTCTCTGTTTTTGCTAGGTGAGAGATGGCGGGATGGTAAGGAAAAGGCAAGTTGCTAATGTCAACTGATGGTCTGATTAACATGAGATACGCTCACTTTCTGCCGTAACCCAAACGAGTAGAGAATGACCACGACTCGCTAATAGAAAAAGAAGAAGAAATAGCAAAAAGAGACCACAGACTGTGCCAAGGAACATAGCAGTGTTTGGGGAGGAGGGATGGGGGGAATCAAGTGTAGCTGTAGTAGATACAGATGAATAGCGAGTTAAGACTTTTACTTGTCTTTTTTTTGTCACAGGCACTAATGTCTTCACAGTCATATAGGAGGAATCAAAATTCAAAAAGGATTTCAATTTCTAGTTTTGCTACAAAGCTAAAACATTTAAAACTAGCTCATCTAACACTTCCTCCAGATATACCAAACTTAACTAATATATATACCTGTGTGTGTTTGTATATATATATATATATATATATGTATATATTTTTTGTACATATATATTTCTTGATAAATGATAAAATTCAAATGATCTGAATACAATAAAATATCTCAGTTAAATCACAGTATAACATGGTACATTCTCAAAAACATAGTATATTTAATATATTCTTTTTTTTTTTCTTCAGCATAAAAGAAAATAAAAAAAGGAGCAAAATATTTTAAGAGACACTTTCTGTTCATGCAGTCACAGACTTAAGAATTAGCGCCTCAATTGAAATCAATACCGCTCAATGTCACAGCAGGTTTAAGCCCTGTTGGTTGTTTGAAAATGTTGCTGTGGTTATTTGCATTGGTACGAAGCGGAAAGTAAGCTCAATACCAAATTGCAAAAGGCGGCTTCCTTTGCTCCCAATTGAACAACATAACCCTCCCACCACAAATCTTTGAGATTTATTTCAGTTCAACATGCACTTATTCGGGGACTTTTTAAAGGGTGGAAATGGAAAAAGGAGCTCGATGTTATGATGACAGATTTTTTTTTTTCTTTTAAATTCCCCCACGCAGACAGGAAAAAAAAAGCAATCCAAGTGCAAGTAAAAAAGATAGTCTGCCCTAAGTGAAAGGCAAAGGAGTTCATGGGGAAATTGAGAAGGTCAACTAAGCCTTCAATCTGTGACAACATGCACAAACGTAACGCACAGTCCCTCATACAGCAAGTCATCCCACGTAACCATTATCAACAGCATCCCAAAAGCTACAAAGACTAAAAGTAGATGTTATTTTGCTACATTGTGATAAAGCTACATTCAACTGGAGTAGAAGAAGAGCTCGGCTGTGGCTTGTCTTAGTGTGAGAGATTAGGCGAACGCCTTGGCCCGATGAAAATGGAATCTGTCAATTGCAATGCTGGCAACACTGCCGCCGTTAACACAGTGGATGGCTTCTGGAGCGACTCGCGACGAGACAGTGCTACACAAAGCACTTCCAAGGTGTACTGCTCAGTTGGAGCCACGCGCCGCCGCCTCTATGTCGTTAAAAATCACACCCGACAAAATTGGATTGAACCCGTTGAAAGTAAATCAGAGATGCAGAATGTCTGAGCCCAGCTGATAAAAATATCCCATTTTAAACACAAATTTTCAGCTGTTGTGTCCTCTCACTTTGAAGGTGGGAATATTGCTCAGTCATACAGTCTGTCCTAAATATAGTTATTACTGAATGTATTCGGTGACGCGTCAGTCACTGAATGTGTGCCTCAAACCATTCACAGTATATCTTGTTGAATTTTTCCAAACTGAAGATAAACTCTACTGTAAGTAAATGTTCAACAAAATCTGCATCTTCTAATTCGATCCTTAAAAAATTACTCTCAATGAAAAACAAGTGACGCTTTTAAACATGCAGGCAAATAACGTGACCTGTGGATTGTGCAGTTAGAACTGTTGCACATACGCCTGAAAAGTACAATGAATAACTGTGCTTAATGTAAACCACCTCCAAAATCTGTCTGGATAACAGTGTTGTTGTGGAAAATAATATCTTTTTTTTTCCAATGCATTGCACTTTCCCAGTCTTCATCATCCCAACGGCCACCTTTGTAAAATCAATAAGCAGCGGCACACCTCCAGCTGTCTATTATGTAAATTCAAATATTAAACAGAGCATAATTCCACAATTGTCTCCAAAGCTTACTTGAATATTATGCAGCCATCTAGTGCCAATTACACATACTGCACCAATCATCCCCTTGATCCGATTATAGGGTGGTGTGTTGTGGAATAATAACTTAGCACTTTCTCTGTGAAATAAATGATGTGAAAACTAATCTCACTTATAAGCTTTAGTGGGGATAGTTGGCACAACAATTGAATAAATCCCACTTCCATCACGAGCCACATCCAGCCTCCTCTTTCTTAAAACACTAACCAAGTGATAGAAACACATTCATAACATCAAACAAGGTCGGAGATAAGAGATGAAGTTAACCAAAAACATTAGAAAGAAAGAAATGAAGATGCTAATGTCTTTTTTGTTCTTCAAATTTCCCTTGGACCAAAAACTCCAACATGGAGGAGTGGATCCTGTTCCGTCCGACTGGTTTCTAATAAAACATGACATCACATAGAGTAGGTGGTGGTAGGGGTAGAGCTAGATGAGTCTTATGGTGTCGCTAAGTCAAAGAGTATATAAGTAGCATTGTCTCCACTTCCTCAGTGAAAGGTGATCAGGCTGACTGAGTGCATGAGAGAGGTGACTGAATTACTTTTCGTATCAACTGATTTACAAAAGCAAAGAAGGGGCCCACCTCTTCATCTTCTAGAACCAGTCCACTATTCTTGCTAAAAGGTGCCATAAGGGAAAAGGGGTGTTCTCTTGTACCCACCAAATTGTTCTCAACGCCAGAGGGAGGGAGACGTTTTGAGCAAATGACACATTTTGTGAGCGTGTAGAAATATGACATCATTACTCACAGATTGGAGAGTTAACTTATCCATTAGCTGTGACCCGGTGAGGGGAGGAGAACCGAAGATGACATCACAAAGCTCAACTCTGAGCGGTGGAGAAGTTCTGGAGCTATTGTCCCTGGTAATGGGCCCTTGACTTCACTCTCGTCCTCCTGGGAACCATCCAAGGGGGGATAGCTTAACCTGGTGTGGTGTCTCACCGTCGCCCTGACTACAACGTGTACAAGGGAGCGGGTGGCGGTGGTGTTGCTCTCGTGTAAAGCAAAGACAGCATTGGAACCACTGTCCAAATTAGTGCCCGCTGTGATGGCCGTCAATCGCTTACTTATGGTTACCAAGGCAGCCATGTCTATGGGTCCAGCAAGCACGGCACCATGGTGCTCTATCACAGAGGTGCTCGTTTCTACGTCTCCCTCTCTCATCTCCCCCTGTCATACCTCACTTTCCAGGCTGGAGAAGTGGGCTGACCCTCGACGCGAGCACAGACTCTTGGCTTTAAGTGGCAGGTGAGGTGAGTAGAACCTTCGTGGCTGTGGCACAGAACGGAGTCTCTGGTACTGGAGTTTGGCACTGGCTGAAGCCTGAATCTGGCTTGAGCCAGCCATCCCCACTCCTGCTGGAGGTGAGACTGAAGATGAGGAGGGCGGAGGCGGGATAGGCATTGGGAGGGTAGTAGGAGAAAGAGATGGCTGCTGAGGTGGTGACGGTGGAGGTTGAGGTGATAAGTCAGTGGGTTGTGTGCTGAGGTTGGATTGGCTGCCTGATTTGGCCTGACTGGAATCTGCTTTGGGAGGAAGAGGTTGGGGCCGAGAGCCCCCGCTGAAACTTTGGCAGTGGGGGAGAAGCTCTTCCTGGCTCTGCGATAGTGACTGCCTTTTGGAATGGGAGGAGTGTGAGCGGCTGTGTGGGTGTGGGTAGGGATGGGGATGTGGGTAAAGGCTACAAGAACACATTGTGGCCCTTCGAGCTTCCTCCACTCTGTCCCTTGCTTGCCTCTTACTTTTCTTACTTCCGGTCTTCCACTTTTTCTCTCCTTTAATAGGAATCTTGTCCATAGACCAGTATCTCCTTGGTAGTGGGAATGCTGAGGGGGGTGGTGGCAACTGTGTGCCCAGTCCTCCACTCCCTCCCCCTGATTCCCAACCTACACCGGCCCCGGAACTCCAAAAATCAGTACCAAACCAGCCCTCTGTCCTAATTCCAAGGAAGGAATCATCCCGACTATTAATACTGCCTCCTCTCTCTCTCGAGGGGTATGTGCCAAAGAACCACCCTCCGCCACCTATACCCCCTATCCCAGAGCTGTTCCCGCCACCTCCCTCCCAATACCTTTCAAAATGGCCAAACTCCCCTGATGAGCCTTCATCTGAGTAACTGTCCTCTCCCCTTCTTTCTATCCTGTCCCTCCCTGTTTCAGACAGTGTTCCCTGCTTCAGACCTGTCCCCCTTCCTCGCTGCCCCGCCCGATCCCTATCTCTTTCCCTACCCTCATCTTCCTCATCGTCATCATCCCCATCATCATCAGAGTCCCACTCATGTAAGGAAAGCCCCTCTCTGGTCTGTGCTTTTTCTTTTTCATAAGGCATCAACAAAGGACGCCTCTCTCCTCCCCTGCCACTGTCATCTCTATCTATGCCACCACTTCTTCGTCGCCTGCTGGATGGGAGGAAGGGGTGCAGGGATGAGGGGGGAGTATTTGAGTCATCTCCCCTTCCGTTAACCCAAAATTTGACTGAGGCTGGGAGTTTGTTCAGGTTGGTGTAACGCTTGCTGGGGGCACGATGTCTGGAATGAGTGTGTGATGATTTGGAATGCCTTTCTCTACTTCTCCCACTGTCCTCCCCTTCCCTGTCATTGCCCTCCTCACCTCCATCTCTTCCCACTCTCCCCCGCTCTCCATCCCATGAATCTCGCCGCTTCTCTCCAAATGTACTCCGATACTGAGCAGAAAAGGAAGAGTAGTCCTGGATACCCACTTCCCTCTCTCCTTCCACCTCACCTTCCCTCTCTGGCTCCATGTCTCCATCTTCTGGCTCTGATCTTTTCCCCCCAGTAGATTTCTTCCTTTTCTTTGTCTTGAGTGCCTTTTTCTTCTTCTTTTTCACTTTTCTTCTTTTCCTTTCTCTCTCACGTTCTCTTTCCCTTTCTTCCCTTTTCTTTCTCTTTTTGTTCCTTTTCTTTTTCTTCTTCTCTTTTCTCCTCTTCTTTTCACGTTTTTGCCTCTCAGCATCTGCCCCACCTCCACTTTTCTCTCTCTCACTCCAGCTTGCCCACCACTCTTGAAGTTGAGACAGTTGGCTGCCCCCCCTCTCTCGCTCACGTTCTCTGTCACCCCAGGATGTGCGTGGTTTCCTCGGTGGTATAGGTGGAGGCAAGCGCCCATGGCTCAAGGAACGAGGCCGAATGATTGAGCGTTCCCGCTCTCGGCCCCTGCCAAGGAGAAGGCTCGACTCTTCTGTGAGCTCCTCATCGTCATCATCATCATCATCCTCTTCATCGAGTCCTCCGGCCCTGTCCCGTGTGCTCCTGGAGGAGCTATAAGAGTATGTGGGGGAGGTGGAACGAGAAGATGAGCCAGATAAGGAAGTGGACGTTGAAGATGTAGTCGATGAAGAAGATGAGGATGTATAGTCCAAGGATGCAGACGGTGAGGGAGGGGTATAGGATGGGCTGAGGGGTACTGGTACAGGGAGTGAGAGTGGGGGAGAGAGGGGGCATGCTCTTCTTCCTCCTCCCTCCCTCACTCCATCTTGTGCCTCTACCCTCCGCCCTAGGGGCAGAATGTTCTCGTATAGTGGTCCTCCAGGTTCTTTGGGCTTCTTGGGCCTTCGTCTTCTCCAAAAAGATGAGGGAAGAGGAGGAGAGGGGTGTGGCAGTGGAGGTGTAGGAGGCAGAGGGGCTTGACTCTTTGGAGGCAGTCTCGGGGTTCCAAGAGGTTTAACAGCCACTTTCCCCTGACCTCCACTGCCACCACCCACCAACCTCTTCCCTACCCCATGGTCCATGCTCTTTTCAGAGTAGAAGGCCACAGTGGCTGGAGGGGGCTGGGGGTGGCCCCTTGGCATAGTCTTGGGGGTCTGGGACCCTGCCTGCTGCTCCATGCAGGGCCCCAGTCCCTCAGGGTCAATGGGACCATAGTATCTCTTATAACCATCAAGTCCCCCACCTCCTCCAGCAGTTGTAGCCCGGTTTGGTGGTACTTTTTGAGCAAAAGGCCCCATATCAGGAAGACCACCCCTTACAGCCCTTGGGTTGGTAGTTGTTGCAGATTTGGGCAGTCTCCAGCGATCCACCACAGCCAATCTCCGATCTGGCCGGGGCAGGAAAGTGGAGCAAGGGAGAGGTGCACCAGCAATGGGCGTGCTGGAGGGACCCACTGCTGTTCCTGAATGCAACACGGTGGGAGGAGAACCAGGTAGAGGTGACTTGTAAACCGACTGTGATTGCTGTTGTGGCGGTTGCTGTTGCTGTGCTATAGCAATAGCTGGACTCGTCATTGACGTTGAGATAACATGTGGTTGAGATGGAACAGGAACCATAGTAGTGTGGTGATGAGAAGTCAAAGATTTAGCACCCCCTGGCGCTGTTTCATTTTCAAAGCTACAGCAGCTATACATGCCCTGAGGAGAAGAGAAAACAAATATTAGATACAGTCAAAAAAAATCTTAGTTCAGTGAAAAAAAAACAAAAAAACTGTTGGCATATGACAATGATGGAGAGACTCAAAAAAAGGTGTCAAGAGATACCTAAATTCCTATTAAATAAGCAGCTGTTGCCATTTGGTTGTTGATTAACGATCGTTTATGTAAATACAAAAAATATAATAATTACAACTTGGCAAGAATATTTCATCTCTGAGGATATAATCACATGCACATGGTGGGAGATAGCTCTGCCAAGGTCACTGTCAAAGGAACAGGATAGCCAGGCTGTGAGCAGAATTGAATTTCAATTAATCTCCTCAATTGACTGAGTAGAATTGAATTGACCCCGGGGGTCACACTTTCAAACGCTCACCCTCTGTAACAGATGTGAGCATGATCAAACACTCGTATGCATAGAATTATTTTGAAATATTTGGTTGTGTATTTGGCGTCCTGACATTAAGAGAAAAATTTTAGAGACTAATTCATTGGTTGGATTCAGAGATATAACTCTCACAGGCAATCAGCTCAGGCAACGTAGATTTAAAACGATAAAAAAAATGAATGTGATGATTGCTAATAGGTAAAAATATGACGTAAAACTAAAAAAAACTTACCCTGCTGATAGCTAGGAGGAAGTCAAGTTTGCCTGAGCTAGTGGCCATGCAATGGCGTAACTTCCAGTAGACCAAGTGTTCCCAGGCAAACACCAGTAGGCTGAGGCCCATAGCCACCAGAAGCATATAGAAGACCCCAGCCATGTTGTCAATATCTAGCTTACTGCTCATCACCTCAATTTTGTCATTATGGCAGATACCTGACAGCCAAAGGCGCTCCAGCATTTCAATTTCATCTGCAAAGGGGACAAGTAGGGATGGGGAAAAAACAAAGATGAGTAGGGAAAATACGTGAGGCTGAAAAAGATGGGTAGGTGGGTAGGTAGGTAGATAGATAGATAGATAGATAGATAGATAGATAGATAGATAGATAGATAGATAAAGACACAATAGGTTAATACTAAGCAATGTTTCCACAGTATTTCTTTCTCTTTAGTTTCTTATCCACTGCAGCTTCTTGAGGTCAGGGTTCATGAATACAAAACAAGGTATGCCCAAAAATAACAAAGAGGAAGGTCACTTGGAGACACTCCAAAACAATGAAGTGGCTCGGGAAGTTAAATGACACCGACAACCTAATCTCAACATAGTGAGCCAGAGAAAATGAGGAGCGGATGAGAAAGGGAGGCCAGGGACCCCCACAGCGATGACTGGATGGGTAAAACAAGCATGGAATAGAAGCCAAGGTGTACGGGAGAGTTCAAAAGAATGTTTATTAAGGTGCCAACCGAGCAGCATTGTTTCTCGGTACACGCAGGCATCAGGAGAAATGAGACAAACAGACGCAGAGGACAAGAAGCTGAGATTGTGTCATAATGACAAACAGCAGGAACACACCACAAGGCTGAAGGCGATGAGTGCAAAAGGAGGAGGGTGAACGCGAAGAAAGAGCAGATAGGGACTGACAGAAACAGGCAGAAGGGGAAGATCATAATCATTTAATTGTGACGGTGGATGGTCAGAATCACCATCAAGGTGCGAAACTTTGAGGAATCCCAGATTTCCATCAGTTAACCTGCCAGTAATCAGGCAAGACCGCTTTACCAGGGACACTGAATTTTCATTAATGAGCTCAGCGACCTAACAAATCTTAACTCCCAACCTATGATTGACTGCTCGGGTTGCTGGTGTAACCATAGCAATGGCTCACCAGAAGAAGCAGCTTATGATTCATGATGGAAACAAAGGGGCGTTCTGACCAACGTAGCTCGTAATGAGAGCTTTCTGTACCACTAATAGCAGTGGCACTTAAAACAAAAATAAAACAACACAGCATAAGGTTGCATTTTGATGTACATTACAGGTCCCTTGCACAATTCCAAGTCCAATGGCTAAGTCATGCTCCTGCTTTGAACACTACACTGGCCTGTGAACAGCTTTCTAATGGTACCATCATTATCCGTGCTTGCGTGGCTTACATGAAGCAGGGCTCAGTCATCTGAGTGATCTGGGAAACGCATTTCCCGTAGAACATCATTAGCACACCAACAGATGGACACATTACAGCTCAATGGCAGGTAACAAGTCACCATTTTCAGAGTCGCCTCATAAAGTCATTCTGTACGTTCCAAAACACCAACATCTCACTTTGACTTTACATTTTATTCCTGGTGGAGGAAATGAAGCTCGTTCACTGACCTTCAACGTGACTATGTCCAAACATGAACCCATTGTGGGAAAACAATATGTGCCTTAGCAAAGTTTACAGTTAGAAAGAAAAGCCTTCACGTCCTACGCCTCGAAGGACCGCAGCTGAATGCTTTCGGTAAGCTCTAATTCTCATCCCCCGGATTCCCTACCGTTTGACTTCCAGTGATTCATCTTGTGGGTCTTTGTTACTGTTTTTTCTCTTGCCTTGCCTGCTAGTTGCCACCCTTGGACCTTCATGATGGCAATTGTTTCTACCTTTCAATCAAAGTCAGCTCAGGTCCGCCAATTCCAGCACGTGTGTCAAATTCACACACCACCTTCGTCGTTGGTGGCAGCTCAGGTTGTGTGGTGCTTGCACACGCCACAAAACTGGGTTGCACTGAAGAAGGATTCATAAAGGATGAATTTACAGACTTTTTGCACATCAGGTGGCAACCTCTGGGATGTGCAATGTGTGAGGCTGCACAGAGCACCATTTTTTTTAAAGTGGAACCACCATCCTCCCCCATATAAAATAGTTTACCATTAGCTTTAGGGCTTGAAAATCATTGGCTTTAGTATAGCAAATATGGGTAACCTTGTTGAGTCATCGAGGTGTACATTATCGAAAAAAAAGGAAGGTAGAGGAGGTGAAAGAGCAAAAGGATGCACCTGTGAACACAGCTTTATTCATGAAGACTTTCACTTTATTTTGGGGCTAATGGGGTTTCGACATGAAATCATAGATAACTTGCATGTGACATTTACGTTATGATCTGTTTGTGTAGACTTCATTTAGTTGTGTTTCATATTCTGTCATAATTTTCCCCCTCTCTTGTTCATGTCTTGTCAATTTATGTTTTCATTTGCACCAGCTATCTCGTTAGCCTTTTTCCAGGTATGTCTCGTCAATTTGTTTGAACAGTGTAACAGTAATAAAACATACCCCAATATAAAAGATATTGAATAACATAGACGCTTGAGACTAAACTACGTGTCCAAAAAAAGTTTCCATTTGTCATTTAATTAACCTTGACAAATTCTGTTTGTTACAGAATTAGTCGGTGTTGTTAACTCGCATTGTGGCACAAGGCAGGCAGAGAACAGAACTGATTTATATCCAGGTCACAGATAAACAATATTATTAGATCCAATTTGAAAAGACATGCCTGTGTGGTGGCCATATTGAACATTCTATTGTACATAGAGCAGGAAGAGGGCGCATGACTGCAGCATTAACAAAACGGTCTAGTCTTTGGAGTCTGCAACATGCTATTTTTGGTAGAGTAATAGTTTTTTTGTCAAGCTCTTCACCTATAGCAACTTATTTGGAACTAGGAAGCGCACTAAACCCTTGCTGCTATCATTTGGTGTTACATTTTATGGTCATGTGTAACAGTGAGGGTTTTTGTTCACAAAAATCCAAATGCCTGACAGTTTATTAGGTTGTGCCTTATTAGCTTTAATTGGTGGTGGGCAAAGAAGGCTATCACACAGGGTGCCATTTCAGCTCCACATTGCACAGCAACTTATTTCCTATATTGCCAGTAGTCACTGTCGGATGACCCAAAACAACAATAGAAACACCTGGGCTGAAATATCCGGGTCTAGCCACATTTTAAGAGCTGCATGACAAAGCTGTTACCTAAATGGTAAATATACTCACAGGACTGTTTTCTTTTCCCTAAAATGAGCCATTTTGATGAGCTCGCGAATGATATGTGTGCAGCTATGTGACAGCTTTGTGTCATTTGATTGGTGAATTAGAGTCAAATAACATGAATGATTAGTAATGGCCGCCCTAAGCAAAAGTTGAAGATGAATCTAAAAATAGACATGCACACATAAGAACGGATACATTAAAGTAGCGAACAGTATATCAATCATTGTAACAAAGTAAAAGTATTGATCCTTCTCCACATATATGTTGGTTTAAAAGTAAAAAAGTACAGAGCATTTAAAGGACTCGAACAAGTACAGTTTGTTGAAAATGTTATTTGCGTAAATGTTACACGTTACTATATGTTTTATATATATTGTTTTTGTTCAAGAATGAAGGCACTGGAAACTGGATGGGTATTAGTTTTTCATGAACCAAGCACAGAAAACCTTGGACAAGGAACATATTTCTGAACTTTTGCTGCTGAGTCTAATGTACACTAGTTAACCATGCTCATAACTAAGCACAAAGTCTAACTTTGAAAACACCAACATTGGTGTAAGTCCAGTTTTAGATCATTAAATGTGAATGCACAACATTGACATCTTTTCAAATAGATATCTACATTGTCAGTCATTTGAAATGTGAAATAAATCAGACAAAAATGTTAACTTTTGCAAGAAATCTGGAGAAACCGCAGAGAACTTAAGGAGAACATCCGCGATATAGAAAAATCGCTTGCACCAAAGACCTTCTTGATCTTTGACAACACTGCACTACTGCGCTGCCCTTGTTCACACTAGTGTTCCGAAATCAATTTTCTTTTATATTGCAACCGCATGCCAGTTAGCCCTAATTATAATAACCAAACACACTCCTGTCACCCACAAAAGGACAAAAGGGTCAATGTATCTGGTCTTATTGAAATGCCCACTGTCTGATCTCTCTGGGAGAGCTAAGGCTTCGGTTTTGGTTGGGAGGTTTCAACCATTTTTTTTTTTTTTTTTGGGGGGGGGGATATATTGCATTGATCATTGCAAGTGTTTTTTATATGCTGTAATGTTGAATAAAGAATTGTAATTTCAATCCTTCAATACTTCACTCCATATGCTGACACACACACACACACACCACACACACACACACACACACACACACAGATATTCTTTTTAAAAAAGATACGCTAAGCAATTTAGGGTTTATAAAGAAAACATTGCTGAATGCCATAATTTTAAGTCAAACTGATGGTAAACGGGAACAATTATTCAGAAAGAAAACAGTTTTTCTGTCTCTATGCTTGCACACTTCGTTGCCATACACCAGATGTGGCGTGTTGCCAAACAGGTCCAGAGAGGCCAAGTTCCTCCACAGATGTGCAGAAAACCGTGACCTAAACAATTGTGTGCTATAATCACAACATGTCAGATACCTTGAGATAAAACTGCAGAAAAACAGCCAGCCAGCAAAAACACTCTAACAGCAGTTTCCCCCCGTTTTTTTAGTATCTACTTATTGGATAACATATTCTGGGAATTTAAAAAAAAAAAAAAAAAAAGAGTTTTAAAAAATGGAAATGGAGCTACCAAGAATGCAAAGTCTGCAGTTCTATCGGGAAGCGAGATGAAGTCAGATCAATAGATGATAGCAATAAGGACATCAAAACCACATTAGATTGACAAAGCGAAAGTCAATTTTTAGAATGATACACCACGCAATGGGAATGATGTAACCCATCCATCCATCCATCCATCCATGTTCTACCAGTCATTTAAAAAAAAAAATTCATTGCCAGAAGCCTGAAAGTTTACTTGCACTATTTGCCAGTTTAAACTGTTCATAAGTCAGACCAGTACACATTTTCACACTTTGTGAGAAATGTTACAGTTCAAAACCAAGCTTAATTTTTTTGTCCATAATTTTGAAAGGGTTTTTAGATCAAATAATTTATTATATTGAAAAATTAAGACATTGATGTACAAATGAAATGTCATTTTAAGGGAGCAAGATGAAAACGGTTTTGTAAAGTCTATACTTTGGCTGAACTTTTGCAAAAGCTCAGTTTTGAATTCCTCGAAACGAAAAACAAACAAAAATCCAATGAAATAATATAGACATTTTAAAACTATAATGGGCCCGAAGAGAACTAGAAGGGTCGGAATGGCAAGATAGTCGGCGCTGTTTTTTTCCTTCTCTCAGTCCAGCTTTTCAATTGCAGGCGCCAGCCTTATTTAATAGATCTTGGCAACAAATGGGCGCTATCAGTGTGTAAAAAGCTAAAGTGTCTGCATGCCAGAAACAACTAAAGGGCTTTGTCCGCAATGCCATAAGCAAAGCTGATTTTGAGCCCTTGGAAAAGCCAAGCAAGTGCCATCCAATTATGACAATAAATGCGTGTGTGGGACAATGTAAAATGACAATCAAGCCTTTGTGTGCTGATAGCAAAACGGATTTTCTCAATCACACACACAGCATGCCTCCCATAAGCCCAAATCCGGATTTTGCACCAGACAAAAAGAATTCTAATAATATTTGCCTTTGCTAATTTGCATGTATTATTTGCCTCCCTTTAACGTCAATACCAACTTAAATTATAGGTATTAGATTAAATCTTTCTGTAAATGTCTTGAACCCCAGTTCTGACACCAGTGTCATATTGAGCTGAAGAATGCTGACTGGGGGAGCTAGGTTAATATCACTATAAAGTGCCTTTGGTGTCTTTTTCAGTCACCCAGACATAATGAAAATCTAGCAGAAAAATGAAACTTTAAAGTTTTATTATAAATGGCCAAACATTTGGACACTTACCAGAACAATGACAAGTCTTTCTTCATTTGTGCCATTTTTTTTTCCATTGGATGTACATGATTTTGCCATTTACACACATTTCTCTGTGTATCCTAAGCTGTTAAATGATACTAAATCATTTTAAAAAAACATTCATTATACATTATTAGATATTCATAATATTCGATTGATGTAATTCTACTTAATTTTGCATGTGTCCACGAAATTTCTTCAGATCTTTACAGTGACATTACGGCCAACATTCTGTCTGTCTTTAAAAATAGGCTCAAGCAGCGGATACTTGCAGAATAAGTGTTAACACGTGTTGCGTAATTATCATCACATTATGTTACGTGTGTAGTTTGATATCGTCCCAAATTCAAGAGCACCACTGTTTGTTCCAACCAAGAATTGCTATCAATTTAGCCTTGACTGCCTTAAGACAGAATTAAGTAACAGTCCATCCATCTATCCATTTTCTTAGCCGCTTATCCCCACGAGGGTTGCGGGAGTGCTGGAACCTACCCCAGCTGTCAACAAGTTGGAGGCCGGGTACACCCTGAACTGGTTGCCAGCCAATCGCAGGGCACACATAGAGACAAACAGCCACACTCACAATCACACCTGGGGGCAATTGAGAGCGTTCAAGCAATGATGCATGTTTTGGGGATGTAGGAAGAAACTGGAGTGCCCGGAGAAAACCCACGCAGGCACAGGGAGAACATGCAAACTCCACACAGGCGGGTCCGGGATTGAACCCGGGACCTCAGAACTGTGAGGCCAACACTTTCCAGCTGATCCATCGTGCCGCGAAGTAACAATCCGTTTCGTGTAATTCATATTTATTTTGTATACACTCAGACTCATTCTTTGTTGGTGTGAACTCATTTCAAGTCCTTTTTGACACTGACTGACTCAGATAAACTCCGTTTTGTTTTTGTTTTTTTACCTGCTTCAGCGGGGAAAGAGTACTGAGATTCACAGCAGAAAAATAAGGGAAAGCCCTTGTTGCTGTGTAAAGAACCGTGTTACTCATGCAATCTTTTAAATGGACAATCATATTCCTCTTGGTGCCATTCCCTGTTTTTATTTCCCACTCACAGCCAGACAGTAAAGAGACCTTTTAGGCATCTCCATAACCACCATCACCTCTCCTACACACCATTATTCCCCTTGTCACGATCAAAACACCTTGCAACCATCGCTTTCCCCTAACATCCTCTCCATCATCTACCCCCCGTGTCCTCCTGTGCTCTCTTACCCGGGTCCCCAGCCAGTCATTTTGCCCACCGCCTTCCCTCTGCCCCTCAATTGACTTAATTACTTCCTCTGCGCTCTCAGCTCCTCGTTGTTGTTCTCACCATCTCCCACCAGCTGAAGAAGGGCCAAGTCAAGAGGACGTTTCCAGCGTGAGTTTTTGTGCAGGGCGATACCGTAGCCTGTGGTGGCAAAAACCTTCCCCGAGCCTATGGTCATCACCTTGGAGAAAAATAAAGGACAACGGGCACATTAAACAAAGCCGAGTATATATGTCAACTACTCTGTATTTATGTCCACAGTGCTTAAGCACTGCGTGTTTGGGAGTTGGTTCGTACCTTACAACCTTCGTCCTTCCTGGCCATATAGTTCAATACTGCAGCATCATAAATAAAAGCATCCAGTTTCCTGTAAAGAGATCAAGGGGAAATGCATTCATCATTTAATGGGAGGAGCAGCAGAGGGATTGAGCGAGTTGGGAGAGGCCAGGGAGGATGTAGGGATGAAACAGTTACTAAGAATAATCATGGTAAAAAATTCAGACATATTTCATATACCGTGGCACCAAATTGGCACTAACTAAGTAATTGCTAGTGGGTGGGGAGTTTGCGGTGCAAAAATACTCAGTAGACAAGCTTTCAGAACGACAGTAACAGAATGGTAACTTAAGTCTAAGCATGTAAAGCAAGAAGGGGTGGAATAGCAAAGCTGGTTTGCCAGAGAGGGCAAAAACAAGGAGAATAAAATGAGGCAGAGATGAGGGAAATGTACGTGTAGGAGGCAGAGGGGAGGATGGGGATTTATACTTTCTGAAGAGTGCAGCGACAAGGGGGAAAATAGAGAGAGAAGAGGAAAAAGATTTACACACTTCAGGGGGAAAAGACACCGGCTTGAGCGGTGAGGATTATAAAGTTTAAAGACAGACATGGCGAGAAAACATACTTGAAGGGAAAAATGAAAAGCCCAAAATAGAGTTAAAGAAGCACGGATGGAAGATGAATGACTGGATAAAAAGTGAGATTAGGTTGAAGGGAAAAGACGTCAGCAGCAAACAAAATGGTAGGACACCAGCTGGCAATCGGTTCAATTATTTAAAGTGTAACAACAGAGAGTTATATTTGCAGTGACACGGCTTTCAGGTGGGGCGCACCGTGACAGGGTAGTAAAGTAAAAGCAAAGTGGGATTACCCAAAACACATACACTGATGGTGGGGTTTTTTTGGTTTTGTTTTTTTGTAATTGGAAACAGAAAAGTAAGTGCTGTGCCCGTGATCCAATCTTGAAAGTGTTGGGAGTGATAGCGAAGGTGACAGAATTTGCATGTAGAAGAAGGAAAAGCGTGACCAAAGATTAAAATGAGTTGAAAAGAATGCCACGGTGAGCTTTCAAAATAACACACTGTCACACTGCAGGTGTGAGGGAAATAAGGATAAGCACCAATGCAAGAGTCCATTGGGTTCAGTGTAAAATACAGGATCTGCTGTCACAACCAAAATTCATGCTTTTGACATCATTTTTATTTCATACCCTGGTGCTGTTTCAACTCAATACTTGCTTGCATTTCTGTCATTCTCAGCTACCCAATTTGTTCTTTGTTAGTTTTGAACTCTCTCTACACCGGGCACTTTCCTTAATTATTCATTAATCTACAGGGGGACCTACAGAGCCGGCCATTTAATTTTCGTTCTCATTTAGATTGCCTTCTAAAGCCTAGCAACCGAGCTAAGTATCTCCTTTGACTTTATTTCTGTTTAAACTTGTTTGCATGTGCATGTGTTTGTTTTTTTGGCTGGAATAATAGAGATGAGTATCCCCATGTTGGCCATGACGCTCATTTCTGTGTGCTTGGCTTCTTTACCGGCTCATAATATGGTACACTAAATCTACTGGCATAAATCTACTGTTAGTTAAAGATGATGAGTAAAAAAAAAACGTCCATTTTAAGAAAGAACTGTATGAAAATAGTGCATTGTCCTTCAAAAGAATAACCTTGTGACGTCAAGAGTCTTCAACAGAGGTACAGGTTATCTATAATGTTCATTTTTCCACTTCATTAGCAATTCTTATTAATTTCTCATGTTTTTCCATCTATCTTAAAATACAGTTATTCTCTATGAAATTCATTGTTTAGGGTGTCTGGAATGGATTAATTGGATTTATATGATTTCTTTCAGGAAATATTGCTTCAGTAATCAAAGGATTCAATTTTAGCCAGACTTCTTGGAACAAATTAATCGCATAAATCGAGCTTCCACTGTAAATTAAATGAATTTGAGAAGGATGGTTGAATACAAAATGGCACAGGAGCAGGATAAGGGAAACAAACCCAGTCTTAAGGTTGATAATGGCGTCCTCGACTCCTCTCTGGTTGTATTTTCCCATGTACTGGTGCATGTCTGGGTAGTTGGAGCGGATATTTTTCTCTGTGCTCCCGTTGGGCACCGTGCCAAACTTTAGCGGTGGGTACTGCTCCTCGGGATGCTGAAACTAACGGAGATGGAAGGGACATGAGACACCTCAGGCTGTGCACCAATCTGTTTGACCTATTTCTGTTCCCTTTCCAGACTAAGTTGTTACACTTTGAACACAGTCAAATCTTTGGGGAAAAAAGGTCATGCAGCGGCCTCTATGTAGCATTTATAAACTGCCATTTATAGATTCAAGAACTGTGATAATTGAGTAATGTTAAATGAGATTTCATCCTTTTCTTCAAACCATCCACTGTAATCAATTTTAACACTTAAATCCATGCGATTCGACCCCCTTAAAACTTCAATTCGCCTTTTTGCCATTGCAGATTGTTAGCATTCAAGCAATAAAGTACCTTTTTGTCTGACAGCCCTGACACCGTGTCAATGTACTCCTCCTGGATCATGAAGGCCGCCAGGTTAGCAGTGTACGAGGCCAGGAAGATGACGGCGAAGAAGGCCCAGATCAGCACCATGATCTTGCTCGTCGTTCCTCTGGGGTTTTCCACGGGAACAGAGTTATTGAAGACAATGGCCCATAAAAGCCACACAGACTTTCCTATAGTGAAAGTAGACCCTCCAGCCTCTGTCCAGAGAGATGAGAGTGGGAAGGAAAATGGTTAGTGGTTGTAAAATTGCTGTGAACGAGCATGTGGCTTCGCAAAAGTATTCAAATGAAACCTCGTGAATTATGTGTGTAATGGGTTCGCTGTATATAAAAATCTATCAAGCATATTGACACCAAAGCTCATAAGTCACTGACTGTACATTCTGAGCATAGCAGCTACATAATGTTAGAAATAATGCAACCTCATGGTGCAAATAATTGAAGCTCTTCGAATGCTCTACCATGATGGAAGATGAATTTAAGAGTTCAATCTATGCAAAGTGTATCAACCATGGAGTAGAAGAGACGAGAATGGTCCACGCATCAGAGACATTAAATATCACCGGAGTAGAAACTATGCTGATGAATAATAGATTGCGTCTTCAATGTTAGACATACGCCGATGAAATTCAACAACTGTCTTCATCACACTTGAAATTCAAAAGGCACCGCTTGTGGTTGATTGGAAGAAGCAGGCGATCTTTGTTGCACACTCCCGCACAGTAGGGGGCAGCATATTATGTTAAAGTTGACTACGCGTTTCAACAATCCCCTCGAGGCGGTCCTGACGCATCAAGGACCGCTCCAAAATGACACTGCTCATATTTCCCGAGCACTGGGATGCCGACCACCCTCTGCGCGCGTGCATGCTTGGTAGCATTGAGGGAGCACAACGGCGTCTTTTAACCTTAACTGTCTGTGACTGCTTACTGAGAAACTGTTGAAAAAAAAAAAACAACAATAGTGGTACATGGAAACTCCGAGGAAATAACATTTTCAAAGGGACAGGTGCTATTTTTGTAACACTTGCAAATGTACACCAAGGAAGATTGTTCTTAAACTGTTCGCCTATTTTCGCACGCACTTCAACACAAATTGGTGAACCTCACCCCATCTCTGCTTGTGAATGACTGAGCAATTCAGGGAAGCTCCTTTCATAGCCAATCATGGCACCCACCTGTTCCCTATTAGCCTGATCACTTGTGGGATGTTCCAAACAGATGTTTGATTAGCATTCCTCAACTTGCCACGTGTTGCAGCCATAAAATACTAATGATTATTTGCTAAAAACAAACTTTATCATTAAATATCTTGTCTTTGTCATGTCTTCACGGAAATATAGGTCGAACTGTATTTGCTAAACATTGTATTTTGTTTACATTTATGTTCAACACAACATCCCAAATTCATTGGAATTGGGGTTGTAAATCTCTCATGTGCGGGGTTACGTCGGCAACTTGACAAGATGGTCAGCACAGGTCCATTTTGGACCAAAAAATAACAGATGCAATACTATTTATACTTAAAACACTGATTGGTAGCGATACATTACATAGTGCATGTTTTCAGCTGCAGGAATGAATGGGGAGATGGTCACTAGTTTATTTTGTTCCGGTTAGCTTGTGCATCGTGCGGTGATTTTAATTTCTTAAAAAAACAAAGATTTTATTGTGGGAAAACAAAAAATTTAATTCAACCAGTTAGTGATTAGAATTTTTCTAATGTTTGCTTCAGTTATTTTTCACCCCCCAAATGCCCTTTCTGTGGTTTAAACCCCATCCCAGTTGTGTGTTCACTATTTGCCCGTTTGATCTGTGTAGAGACAGTGATGGACTACATTCACACTCATCTATCAGGCGGGGAAAAACAGACAAGAGCGGACTCATCACTCACTCTTGCCAGTTTGCAGACTGCGGTTGTAGCCCACAGGACTGAAAAACTCGAAGATGAAGACAGTCACAGCCACGACGGTCAGGCACATGACGAACATCATCACCCACACTGCTGGGCTGTAAGGCTCTTTGGGGGCAAACAGAAGGCTCTTGTCAACACACTTGCATTATATGATATACGGAAAGCCCTTGTTTTTATGGGACCATCCCTGCTATAGACAAAATCTGCAAAGTAGAGACCAAAAAATGTATTACTTGTATGTATTTTAAAGCTTAATGCATACTTTGCTTACTTACTAACAATCAGTATATGCATGTGAGGGTCAAGTATTATTTTTGTCAACTTGGGCATGGCATCAACATATTCTACACTACAGTCGCAGTGATGTTCAACATGTACCTGTCTTTAAAAGAAGGGTCTGGTCTGGTAGGTGACATGGAAGTAAACGTATAAAAACATACAGATGGCTAGATGTTTACTGTCTTTAGTTTTAGCCACTTTGTGTGGAGGCAGGTCAACAAAGAATAGGATTGTCTTTACTGTACTGCCTTAAGTTTATTCAATAAAGCGATTGAAACAGCACCAGCAGCTGTTTGCATCCTCTCTTTATCCAGACCACCAGTTATGGATGTGTTCTAACAAGCTGTGGTAGGCTAGACTCAATTAGCTAAGTTCACTTTACCGCAGACATGCGGTTGTGTAACTTAAAATAGCTTTACTTTCCAATAGGCCGATTTCACTTTAGATAATTTTTTTTAAGTGTGAAATGATTGCAAACTTTGTTCATTTTCTGTCTTTAAAACACTCTTTTCTCATTGCTTGCACTTATTTGTATGTAAGTCAGCAGTAAACAGTTTGTGTAGAAAAATAATCACCACACTTTCAGCAATATAGTGAGTATAATCTGCAATATAAGTACAATACAATAGTACGTGATCACTCCACCAGGTCATGTGGGGAAACATTTAAAGGGGAAAAAAAAAACAATGTCCAGAAGGCTACAATCTTTTTTGTTTTGTTGTTTTTTTGTTTAAACAATCTTCAGTGGCGTCTACTGTGACTGTCTACTCGTAACTGTGACTTGAACTGTGACAGATTGAACTTTCAGTATGCTACAAAGAAGGAATAACAGTTGCAGTGTTTTTATTTTATATTTTTCGCGAACTTAACACTACATACATAACATTTGTTTCCGTACATCACATTGACTAGGCCTCTTACCAAGGAAAGCAGATGGTGATACAGTTCCGTTGCTACGGGAGACCATGACACTGATCCCCGTTTCCACAAAAGGGACAGAGAAATCCACAACCTCTGATCTCTCTTCATTGATAGTCAGAGAGCCAATGGCCATGTCTGCCCGCTTGTATACCACCTAAAAAGGGACAGGAACCAGCAACAGGAGAGAAATCCAATTATCTTAGCCCTTTTAATTAGGATTCGAAAGTCTGACCACTTACAGAACTGTAAAATGTATTTAGGGCGCAATATGGTATAAAAGTAAAATGTGATTCCTCTGTATCTCTTTCACATACAGAATGAGCCCATGCCTGTCTCCACCCTACCACCAGTTTGAAAAAAAAAATGTGAAAAGTCAGCTGATTGGAGAAGTGAAATGTTAATCTACATTAGACGTGGCACATTCACTCTTCTGAGCAAATCAGCAGAAAAATGAAGCGAAGCAGAATGCAGACCGCTCTCCTCTCAAGTTTGCCAAATCTGGATTACCTGATCAAAGAATGGCAGGCTTTGGAACATCTGATCAAAAGGTGCACGCCAGTCTGAGACAACATTTGCTCGGCCCTTTGCGTGTGAAAATAGATTTGACAGACAGCTCTGGCTGGGGTTCATATCATAAATGACGGTGCGGAAGAAAAGCACAGTGGAAACTGTATTATATCAGTGACAATTGGGGTTCAAACATAGAGGAAAAAGCTGGGTACCGCAATGAAACATAAATCTTAAAGAAAAAGGTGAAGTTTCTGACCACAATTGCATCCCTTAGTGACGTGCATGAGGATGATTCTCAAACTTGGCCATTTATAATGAAATGCGATTATGAAAAGGCAGGTTTGTGATTGTCACAGAAAATGCTGTCGAGCTTTTAGAAAGTAGCACTAATCTCAAAGTACTCTAGCATCAAAAGCACTGGAAATACAATGATGTTAGCGACGGATACTATGCTGATAGCATGATTTGTTCTGTTATTTGTAATGGATTGTAACTAGAACACTATTTTATCAGTTTGAAGTCATATGTTTTGGAAATCTACAATCGATTTAAGGATCAAGGTTCAGATTGCTTTCTTTGATATGCGTAATACATGCATAGGATTGAAATTACGATACTCGATGCCCTGCAGTGCGACAAAAGTAAGATAAAAAATAACAATATAAAAAGCTAAATACAACTATGGTGTACTATACAGTATAAAAATTGAACTCAAAAAGGGCAATAAACATCCTGTCACGCATAAAAGCTGTGTCACTTCTGAATCCTCAACCACCTGATGTCCCTTAATCTACTCCTTTTTGAGTAATTCCCAGTTGTTAGCAGATGAGGAATGGGCATTTTAAAAATCTAAGTATATTTCATATTCATATTCTGACATATTTTCAGCAAAGCCCTCAAGCCAAAGCCAAGTGCAAGGCAAATTTGACACTTCGTCGGTCATGCCTTCTGTCTTTGACTCGGGCATGTGGTTTTTAAAAATCAAATTAGAGGTACAAGATGGGGCAGGATAGTGACGATTATTATTGTTTTTTTTTGTTTGTTTTTGTTTTGATTTTTGACTGAAATGGATTTGTGCGAGCTGTTTTTATTATTTTGGAATGGACATTTCTGTGCCTTGCCTTATCATGAAGCTGGTTTCCATCCATCCATTCATCCATTCCTTTATCCATCCATCAATTTTTAACTCGCTTATCCAGTTCACGGTCGCGGGTGTGCTGGAGCCAATCCCAGCTGACTTCGGCGAAAAGGTGGACTACACCCTGGACTGGTCAGTCACAAAGCACATCTTGAGACAAACAACCATTCACTTTCAAATTCACACCGTCACTAAGAAGGAACTGAACCGACATGTACACATACGCAACTAAATTAAGGTGGTATTCCAAAGAAAATATCAAGGACAAATCAAACTAGCCAGAAGGTCTCTGACAATGTTGATGCGAGTGTTTCATTAGATAAACACACTGGGATGTGCTTGTTTACCATCATACTTGTCCATCTAATTAGTGTAACTTTCTGCTTACCCCGTTCTCTTTCTATCCCTGTCAGTGTATTCTTGTGTTTAATGGTCACCCAGGGGGCTGACAAATGTTGCCATACGGCTTATTGACAGAAAATTCAGCGCAAGCAAACAAGCCAGCAGGCACAAATAAGCAAACAACACAACAGCAGTGCACACTCGCCTCTCCAATCATGCCGTTCCAAATGCCGTCAATTTTCTTGCCGTGCTTCCCGTTGGTCACCAGGTAAAGGTCGTAGGTGAAGCCAACTATCTTGGCCAATCTCTTGAGTATGTCGATGCAGAAACCCTTGCAGCATTGCTTCATGGGAGCCACTCCTTCATGGTTGGCGCTGGGAACAAGTCACAGGGATTAAAAAGAGAAGGTAGGTCAAATTAAAGTGAGCTTGAACTGACAAGTTTGATCGATCGGTTTGGGGTAGCTGCTGTCAGGCCTCCAGGAGCTGATGAACTATAAGGCTTCATTGTGGTCATGTGCAATTCTCAAAACTTCGGAGTCATTCCTCTCATCCCCCTTGAAAGAACTCTGACATTGATTATGGCCAAGCTCTGAGGAGACCACAGTTTAGAGAGTTGAATGATATTGGTCTCAAGCTTTTTGGCTCAGGAACAGTAAGTGCTTTAAATTATACTAGTAGTAGAAATAGCATTGCTAATGTGATTGCTTTTGCAAAGTTTTTTTTTTTGCTCAGGTTTTGGTCAACCTTTGCAGCATACATTATATTCTTTTTCATGTTTCCTCTTCTTTCTGAAACAACACTTTTTTTTCATAAACGGAATATTATATTTATCCATGAAGTGCAGACAACAACATGTTGGTTCTGAAATCTCACAGTCTAAATAAATGTAACAAGGGGCAGAGGGTCTTCTCAGTTTTGAGTATTTGGCCCCCAAACCATCCGAGTTCTAAGTGTCTACAATACTGGATTATTTACTGCTTTGTTTGTAGAAAGATCACGTCATTCAGGGAGCTCTGTTTTTCAAAAGGCATCAGACCTGGCATTGAGGGGCCGTCTGCAGGGCACTGAGTCTCGGATGCAAGTTCCAGATGCAGGGTCTGCCAGCTCCACAATGACAAAGGGTCGTTCCTCCAGCGTGACAACACGCAGGTGCTGGGCGTCGTCTGGAGGTTTAAGGAAAGGCCCATAGCGGGACCAGGCCGGGTATCGCAGCCTTAGTACGCCATTCTCCCACCAGCCTACCTGGGAAGACAGATGAGCAGAATGAAACAGAGGCACAGTTGCATCTGTTTGCATCATATTTTGAATTTCTTGAAATAGACAATAGATTTAGTTATACCATTCGCTTGGAAATTGAAACACCATAAGAATCTCACTTGTATACGAATAAAAGAATCTATTTTGATGCAAACATTGGCTAAAACAGTTTTGAATCTCACCCAGTAATATGCAATTTTGAGAAAAATAATGTTACAAATTGCTACAGAATTAAGCAATTTGGGGTCTCTAACTGAACCACTGCATCTTGAAGTTATTAAAATCTATGATTTATTTTTAAGAAATGTTCTCTTTTACATTAAAAACAGAACAGTGTTCTTATAGTGAAAGGTGGGAGAACAAAAGCAATAGTTTGTGACTCAAACAGTCCCATTCCAAGGCAGAGCACCAATTATTGTATGAGATTGGTTCATTTCATCCTCCTTATGCCTCTAAAATGAACTTGTACAGAGCAGCTACATGGCTACAAAATGACCACTGCGATTAATGACCAACTCTGTGACAGTATCAAAAAGAGAATCATCTCCATAAAGGTAGTATTTACTGCAGGCATGGCTGTTCTGGTAGTTTCCATTATAGTGTTAGGGGCCATTTGCCTTACTTGGAAACACATTGCTCTAAATTACCATTGTTATGGTGGACGGGAGAAATCATCTGGCAAATTCATGTACGTGCAAAGGCCACACTGATTGATGGCACCAGAATCATAATACAGATTTTCTGCAGTCCTCTATCGTTGATACATTGAGCCGCATACAGTGAAGAAAATAAGTTTTTGAACACCCTGCTATATTGCAAGTTCTCACACTTAGAAATCATGGAGGGGTCTGAAATTGTCATCATGGGTGCATGTCCACTCTGAGAGAGATAATCTAAGAAGAAAAACCAGAAATCACAATGTATGATTTTTTAACGCTTATTTGTGTGATACAGCTGCAAATAAGTATTTGAACACCCATCTATCAGCTAGAATTCTGAGCCTCAAAGACCTGTTAGTCCACCTTTAAAAGTCCACCGCCACTCCATGTATTATTCTGGATCAGATGCACCTGTGTGAGGTCGTTGGCTCCATAAAGACACCGATGTACCCCATACAATCAGTAAGACTTAAACTCGTAACATGTCCAAGACCAAAGAGCTGTTCAAAGACACCAGAGACAAAATTGTACAACTCCACACAGCTGGAAAGGGCTACGGAGAAATTGCCAAGCAGCTTGGTGAAAAAAGGTCCTCTGTTTGAGCAGTCATTAGAAAATGGAAGAAGTGAATCATGACGGTCAATCTCAATCGGAGTGTAGCCCCATCCAAGATATAACCTTGTGGGGTCTCAATGATCCTTAGAAAGGGGAGGAATCAACCCACGACTACACGACAGGACTTGGTCAATGACCTTAAAAGAGCTGGGACCACAGTTTCCAAGGTGAATGTTGGTAATACACTAAGACGTGATGGTTTGAAATCATGCATGGCACGGAAGGTTCCCCTGCTTAAACCAGCACATGTCAAGGCCCGTCTTACGTTGACCATTTGGATGATACAAAGGAGTCATGGGAGAAAGTTTTGTGGTCAGATGAGACCAAAATGTAACTTCTTGGTCATAATTCCACTAACCGTGTTTGAGGGAAGACAAATGATGAGTTTCATCCCAAGAACACCATCCCTACTGTGAAGCATGGGGGTGGTAGCATGATGCTTTGGAGGTGTTTTTCTGCACAAGGGACAGGACGAACACACTGTATTAAGAAGAGGATGACCGTGGCCATGTATTGTGAGATTTTGGGGACCAACCTCTTTCCCTCAGTCAAAGCATTGAAGATGGGTCATGGCTGGGTCTTTCAACATGTCAATGACCCGAAGCACACAACCAGGAAAACCAAGGAGTGGCTACGTAAGAAGCATATTATTGTTCTGGCGTGGCCTAGCCAGTCTTCAGACCTAAACCCAATACAAAATATTTGGAGGGAGGTGAAACTCCGTGTTTCTCAGCGACAGCCCAGAAACCTGCTTGATCTAGAGAAGATCTGTGTGGAGAAGTGAGCCAAAATCCCTCCTGGGCTAAAATCCCTCCTGCAGTGCGTGCAAACCTGGTGAACCACTACAGGAAATGTTTAACCTCTGTAATTGCTACAAAGGCTACTGTGCCATATATTAACATTGGTTTTCTCAGGTGTTCAAATACTTATTTGCAGTTGTATCACACATATATATCATTAAAAAAATCATACATTGTGATTTCTCTCACAGTGGACATGCACCTACGATGAAAAATTCCGACCCCTCCATGATTTCTAAGTGGGAGAACTTGTAATATAGCAGGGTGTTCAAACAGTTATTTTCTTCAAATGAAAAAATGTAATGCAGATACATGACAACACAAGAAATGCCTTACAGATGAACCATGGGGGACATATTCAAAGATGTCGGTTAAAGTGAACAATTTTCAGTTAGTTTTTGTGTCATTTTTTTGCCAAATCAAACTTCATACACGGTTTGCAAAATATTCGTTTACAATCTGTGCAAATGTGAAAATTGGATAAAACATGTATCCCCAAGCCCATGCTTCATTAAAAATGTATAATTTGCAATTAAAATCTAACACTTCAATCATAGGCTGAGCAAACGACCAACAGGGGACAACATGCGTTAAGCTCAAATCAGTCATTAGTGACCACACACCGTTTTGTGCTTTGATTCACGTGTCACTTTGTTCTTGGTCACACTTTTCCTTAAATGTTGTACACGAGAAATGGTTTTTGGCATTTGGAAGTTGGAGGAACTTTCAAGCGAATTTTTTTTTGTCATATCATGTCAGATATTTAAACTCCTCCAATTGGGGCAGGATCTCATTCCTGACAAGTAAAGTAGTTTTGTGGTTGCTGACAAAATACTGTATGAGGACCCAGTTTGGGAAGTTGCCCATAATCGCAAATTGGTCCAATAACAAGATTAAAATCCTGTACTCTGATTCTGGCATGAGCCACTGTAACATGATACAGTTTAAACATCAGCACTCTGCAAAAATACAGGGGTGGGGTTGGGGGACTGTACTTGTAGACCCTATTAACTAGGTTGATAGATTTGTTTCTAAATACATAATACGTTTAAATTATGTTGATAATTTGCAAAGACTGAGAACTTCATGTGGATTACTCAATTGAGGAGGTATAGCATGAAATTGTTTTTCACCATTGAAGTTTCCTGATAGAGTACAGTATGACTCTTCTATTATTTAAGAACTTAAGCCACTTTTTACACATCAGCAGTTGTCCGACACAACTGATATGTGCAGTTACCCAACCAGCTACGCCTACCACCCCAAAATGTACTGTGTTGCCCCTTCGGATATTCTGCCGGCATGGTCGCTTTAGAGCGCCGAGCTGTCGGCCGTGAGTGCACACAAATCACGGAGAGAAATCAGAAGTGAGAAGTGAGGGGACAAAACGATGTCAATGTAACAATAAGCATGTGGACAGGGACTTTGTGTTGGTGTGGCGGGTTTTCAGCAATCGCCTCATATAGTATTTGTGACGTGGAAAAACTTTGGAATGACCCTGTAGGTTATATTCTAGCCAATGGATGCTTTCATCAGATATACTGGATATTAAAGGCTCAAGAGTGTACTTACGTGGAGACATAAAAGTAATATGCTAGACAAAGCAATATTCATTTTTCCAGGTCATCCATCTATCCATTTTCTCCCACTTATCTGGGGTTTGGTCTCAGGAGTAGCATTGGCAGGGAAGCCCAGACCTCCCCTTCCTCAGCCACTTCACAAGTTGTCATTTTCTGACAGTTGACGATTAAACCAGGCGTTGTTTCAAGACATTCAGCAGATAGGCGCACACCTATTGAGATTTTTTTCACGATTTTAAAGCTTCATTTTATATACTGAGTTAAAAAAAATAAATAAAAAAAATAGAAAAAATTCAGGGTTGTCTCAAATTCAAAAGATACTTACTTTTTGCCTTTATGAGAACTTTAGATTAGGACCGGGGAAAGAAAATTGAACAACCCTAAGACGCAAAATTTCTACATCAAAACCCAAGCGGGACCTCAGGTTAAAAATAATAATAATAATAATAACTGAACAGACAAACAAAAAGATCCGCTCGGAACTTGGCGACTGCAGAACCAATGTTTCACACGGACATTTATTGAAGACGGATGGGCCACTAAAAAACTTTTCCAAAAATGACACAGGAATACCTGTAAGTGATTATCAACAAACTTAAACCTGAATATGTAATGTGCATATAACCTAATGCATGACATATGTGATTGGTAGTTAATATATTTTTTAACCTAAAATAAATCATAATCGCGTATGCTAACCGATTAGCAATTGCTAATTTAGGTGTTTCTGAACAGTTTATAGCATACACTCACTACCAGCATATGATATGCAGTTTAAGGGTTGAAGTCCAGCCCTCAGAAATGAGAATACAAGACATGTTATAAAACGTAATAAAACTAAACAAAGAAAATAATAAATACAAATTGGGGCAGAGTGTGGGTGCATTACTGATATACTTGATGACACATTCAGTCATTTTGGCCTCACAGTTCTGAGGACTTGTGTTAAAAAATTTCTCCCCGTGCCGTTCATTCATTTTCCATACTGCTTATCCTCACTAGGGTCACAGGCAATGGATAGGTTTCGAATTATGCCATCTTGTGTGTCAAAGAGGTGAGAGAACACAGTTGATAGGTGAAGCATGAAGTTTTTTTCTATAGTTAATATATCCGATTTGTTTAAGGACTGTGGTGACGTCATTGGAAACCTATCCATAGGATAAATCATTCTAAAAAAAAATTCTCATTTAAGATAATGATTCGTTTAAAATGTTTCACATCAAAGTTAAATAGAAATTGAACCTAAATAATTGTCAAAAGACAAAAAGTTCTGAAAGATTAAATACAAGTGACCTGCATTTCTAGAACAATTCTTTTGCATACCTCGAGTGGTGCTCATACAACACTAAGAATCACTGCTCTGCAGTATTGCCACAGCAACTTCCATTTAATGGTTTAGATCCCCGATTTTACTGTTTGTAAAGCCAAATTGTATTATTTGAATCACTGATGGCTACGGAACTGCATTAAACCCCAAGAAGTGGGGCTGAATACTTACTACTCTTACTCACTACACTGAACGGTGTAAAATACATAAGTGCCATAAATGTGGAGGACGTGAGAGAAGCGATTTTACTTCAATTAGTCCACTTCTTGCCACTACACGCTATTGAGTTGAGTTAAGCAAATGCAGTAAGCATGACTCTAATTTGGATTCATGCTATCAGTGAGAATATAGTAGAATAGTGTGTGTAATGTTAAGCATTCACCTCCGCTCAAAAAAACTAGAACCTTTTGCAACAACCTTTTGCGTGATTTGGGCGCAATGCTAAATGGTTCTTGAATAACTTTCACGTTAACTCAGACTGTATTTGACTGTTTGATAGGGCTGATTCCGAGCCGTAATCAGCTCAACAATCTGCTCTCAGCGAGTATAAATGCATGGAATTCTGCTCGACCGCTGTGCGACGGTGTGCAACGAAAATGAGTGTGGTTGAGGTGGCTCAGCGGCAGGAAGAAATCTCCATCCTTGTAAATTTGCCGCGGTCTGATGGATGTATTTTTATGCCTGCGGGTGCTGGTCTGCTCTAAATGCATATTCACCACAGACCTCGGTTTAAGATTCATTGATGCTTTGAGACAGCCTTGTTTTGTTTGCATTACTGGTTCAAAAATTTGTCCAATTTGCATTCTTGTTTTCTTTGTGTTGTCATATAAACCCGTGTGTGGACTGTTAAAAGCTATGGAACGTTAAAAGCTATGGAAAATAGCATACAGCATGGAGTCTTGCAATATCATTTGACACTTCTGCATGTTCACCTGATGATGAAAGTCACCTTAAGCGTTGTGACAAGCGTGACTAAAGCGACAATGCACAAAAAATGAGCTGTACTTACGTACAGTTGGCTTTGGGACACATACATAACAATACGTGAACATAGTGAGGACGGCGTTCACAGTGGCTGCCTAAGCCGGTTGAGAAAAGCCTGGCAGCTTTGCGCAGATTGTAAGTCAAACACTGACTGTGGGAGGAAGAGGCAGCTGCTACACTGACAGCTTGCCACTTCGACCACAGCCGTGCAGCAGGCATTGAATCAAAGCGCAGCCAGCACAGAATTCTTTGCATTTTCAGCTGTCATAAAGGAAACACAGACTGAAAATGTACAGCCAGCTAGGTATCATAAATTATAATTAGGATAGGGATAATTAGCCTATTAATTAATCATTGAGAGAGAGTCCCCCAGAATTGTGCTGAGTAGATTCCATGTTGAACGCATCTTGCTGTGATTGATGCAAAAGAAATTGGCTGCACCAAACAAAGGCGCCGTGCCATTGTGGTCCCCTTTCCAACATGCGACGGGATTACTCAAAATAAGTATACTGTAACAAAGATCCCCTTACACCAGAATCCATCCATTCATATTCTGAGCCGCTTATGCTCACGAGGGTCGCGGGAGCGCTGGTGCCTATTCCAGCTATCGTCGGGCAGGAGGCAGGGCACATCCTGAACTGGTTGCCAGCCAATTGTACGGCACATGAATACAGACAACAGTCACACTTACAATCACACCTAAGGGCAATTTCGAGTGTCCAATTAATGCAGGTTTTTGTTATGTGGGAGGAAACCAGAGTGCCCGGAGGAAACCAACGCAGACACGGGGAGAACATGCAAACTCCGCACAGGGAGGACTGGGATTGAACCCGGGTCCTCAGAACTGAGAGGCCAACGCTTTCCAGCTGAGCCACCATGCCGCCTATATATGTATAGATTTTTTTGAATTAATTGAGATGCTCCTTAATATAATGGAGTGAGAGTAACTTCCGGGGAGCTTTTGATATTTTGCGGCATAAAGAGTTAGAAACCTTAGTGTCCTCAACTTGGCATGCCAGTTTTTCGAATGTGAGGAGGCAAAGTAACATCTACAAAAAAATCATACAAAACTGGGGAGAACGAGTAAACTCCTCATATAAGAGCCTGAATTGAGATTCAAACCCAGAAACTTTTCAGGCCTTGTAAGACATATTCAGTACACGATAATTGTTGAAATAAATACATACAGTACATATGTACGTCAAAAACCTGATACTTCTGATGTCACTACATAAACTTGGCTGTAAGTAGGCTACCATGTAAAAAGCGCTGCCTTGAAAAACAACAACCGATTAATTTAGTCTTTACTTTCTCTGTTGTCAAACATAGATAATTGGTCGAAACCCCCTTTTTTTCAGGAATTTTATAATGCCAAATGTTTTGTGTTTTGTGGATGAGAATTAGTAGACCTTGGGCAGTGTTTTTTTTAACAGGCGACTGTAAATGTTAATTAATGTTGTATAAAAATCATGGAGCATCTGTGCGCATTTTCCATGGCTTCACACAGCCTGGCCCAGGCCCGACAGCCTTCAGTAGCCATGTGCGGCATTTCGGCAGCCAAGCCCGGACGCTCCTGGGCTTTAAGTTATGGTGCAGTCATTGTAAAGCAAACATTAAATATTCAGGGAGCGCCAACAGTGTGGATGTGCATAGTAGGCAAATAAAGGGCCTTATCCCCTTTTTGTGTATTTGTGTCCAGAGGGAATCCACAAAGGAGGGGAGAGGGCATACATATTTGGGCTCTCGTTTTTGTACACGCATATGGGTGTGTCTATATCAACATTCTATTTGTGTGTGTGCGTGTTTGTGAGGGTGGATACGATACCCTTGGTTTGAGTTGGAGGACCTGTGCAGGAGCATCTAATTGGAAGGGATTTCAGAGATATGCCGAGAGTCAGCAGGTGACTACAAGCAGCGACTGGGCTCTGGTGGGCTGTTCAGACCAGCAGGGCACTGAGAACCTCCAAATGTGTTTGTGTCTTTACACGTATGCTGTACAGTACAGTCTTGGGTTCCTCTTGTTATTTTGGCATTTGTAATCATGTAAAAGGTGGCTCGTGGGTGTTGATAAAACGAGAAACTTTTTTTTTTTCACGATCAGTGTAAAAACAATTGTTGGCCTCCATACTTGAAGAGAACCGCATAAAGAAACATCTTCTATGTAGAACATGCACAATGTACCATGTGAAATATGCCAGGCGCACAATATATAGGCAAAGACGCTGAGCAGCATCTGCAATTTGCTCTAAATTTGACATGTAAGAACTGAGAGTGCAGGCGACAAATGAGAACAATCAGTGTGTATTGATCAGAGCAGCTTTCTTTCATTTCTTTCAAAATGAGCCTTGAAAAAAGAAATGTGTGAGTACATATTTATGACTACCGCGCTGTAATTTGTTTCTTATGGATTAAAGAAAAGGTGCATTTTGTACCAGAATACAACTCTTGCATATACTCGTTTGCCACATTGCAAGGCTTACTGATGACGGTCATCATTCTTACACTACCAAAAGGATTAACATGACAAGGTTTGGACCGTAAATGATTTGTCAGTGCGTGAGGACAACCATTTAATTATTTTTGCTGAAGGTAATGCTACTTGTGGTTTTGAATCTTGCACCCGTAATATATTTCTCTTAATTCCTTCAGAGGACTTCAAATGTGTGAAACCTTAAAATGTCACTCCTCAAAGGTCGTACAATAGACGCACAAAAACGTTAGAGCGTCATCAATTCTGAAGTTAAACGCTACCTCAGCATACTTCACTAGAGAACTTGGTCCCACCAGCATTAAAGACCTTCAAAATTCAGAAATTATTTTTTACATACATTGTACTGTACATGATTGAAGAAAATTGCAGAAAAGATGCAAAGACTGACAACCATGTTGTACTCAATTGTGGAATTGTGGTACTCATTGAATTGTTTTTCTTTACGCTTTTTGGGTCATTGAGGGACAAGGGCCCCGGTATGATTCGCCCCTCCCCCACTATATAATAACTTTCGCACATCCAATAGTAAGCAAAAATGCAGCTTCAACTGGTGGACTTTAGAGTGCCTTATTGTTGGCCGCGAGTGTGTGTACATCATGCTGGTAAAAGTGGAAGACCAATGAGGACAGAAACGGGACAAGCCGAAAGAAACTTACTTATTCATTTTTAATATCAGACGTGACAGGTGTGATCACTTTAGCACGTTTTGTTGTAGCTGTAATGTTATCATACAGCAGGTTGTGTGTTATTGTTGTAATGTCATACAGCAGTGATTTTCAACCACTGTGCCGCGGCACACTAGTGTGCCGTGAGAGATCGTCAGGTGTGCCATGAGAAATTATCCAATATCATTTTTTTTTCATTAACATTTATTAATAATTTTCTGCAAATATTATGTCATTGTCCAGTGTCCGTGCTGTAAAGGCTGGCAGAGTAATATAATATTTGTCCGTGTGGCAACACGTAGCTGATTGCCTCGTTCCTCCAAGAGAATTAGTAATGCACCTAAGAGGCTGTGGTGACAGTCATGGAGAAGTTTTTAAAATGGACAACTGCAAACTCCGAACTGCGCCCTGGAGAAGATTCTGACCCGGATGAAGGCCCGCGTGTGAGTGGTGGGAAAAAGAAAGCAAAGACTGTGAACTCAAGGGAATATAGTGAAAGCTATCTTTTGTTTGGATTTACTTTCACCGGGGATGAGACGACACCGTTATGCCTGGTGTGTGGCGAGAAGCTATCCAACAGGGCCATGGTGCCAAGCGAGCTTAAACGCCATCTCCAAACGACACACCCGTCGCTTCAAAACAAGCCGATAGACTATTTTGTTTGCCTGCGTGTAAACACAGAGAAAGAGGCAATGTTTATGAGAAAAACCACAAAGGTAAATGAGAAAGCGCTCAAAGCTAGTTACCTAGTCGCCGAACTTGTTGCGAAATCAAAAAAGCCGCACACTGTGGCAGAGACATTAATACTACCTGCCTGTAAAGCCATTGTCAACGAGATGCTCGGCCCTGATGCAGTTAAAGACATCGCTAAAGTCCCCCTCTCTGATAACACAATGGCCAGGCGTATTGATGACATGTCTACAGACATCGAAAGCCATGTTTTGGAAAAGATACGCATCAGTAGGAAATTTGGGTTGCAAGTTGACAAGTCTACGGATATTAGTGGACATTCTCAGCTCTTGGCCAATGTGCGTTTTGTGGATGGAGATGCCATTAGAGAAAACTTCTTATTTTGCAAGGCACTGCCAGAAAAAAAAACTGGAGAGGAAATTTTTCGGGTCACATCGGAATATCTTGACCAGGGAGGACTTACGTGGGAAAACTGGACAAGTGTGTGCACTGATGGAGCTGCAGCCATGGTCGGGCGCACCAAAGGCCTCGTGAGTAGAGTGAAGGAAAGAAACCCAGATCTGATTGTTACGGACTGTTTTTTGCACCGTGAGGCCCTCGTTGCTAAGACTTTACCTTTGGTTCAGGGTTGGCTTTGTGTTCATCTAAACAGGCCCAGGTTTCACACTGACTGAGTTTAAATAAATTGAGAAATTATATTGTAATTAAATATACTATACAGAGTTTTGTAACATTTTTGGTTAGTGGTGTGCCACAAAATTTTTGCAATGTAAAAAATGTGCCATGGCTCAAAAAAGGTTGAAAAACACTGTCATACAGTAGGGCTTAACTTTTTTTTTTCTTGTGACAGTTCAAAAAGGTGACTTACTCGTCCACGCTTCTCATTTATCATTACAGATAAAAGATTAACATGTAGGTGGCACGCTGGAGCAGCTGTAGAGCGTTAGGCTCACAGTTCTAAGGACCGGGGCTCAAATCGGCTGTGTGCAGTTTCCATGTTGTCCCCATGCCTGCGTGGGTTTTCCTCCCACATCCCAAAAACGTGCATTGATCGGAGACTCTAAATTGCTCCTAGGTGTGATTGTGAGTGCGACTGTTGTCTGTCTGCATGTGCCCTGCAATTGGCTGGCAACCGGTTCAAGGTATACCCCCCCTCCTGCCCAATGACAGCTGGGATTGGCTCCAGCACTTCCGCGACCCTCGTGAGGATAAGCGGCTCAGAAAAAGGATGGATGCATTAATAGGTCAAATAGTATTTTGAAATAATAATATTACAGTGTTCTTTTTTATGCGTCTAGGCTGTTAAGAAGATTAAAACCTTTGGAATTGCCCTCAATTAATCAAGGTTTTATGGCATCAGTTTGGCCTTGGAATGAACTAAATCAATTTCTAAATTAAATTTGCACAAAATGGAGGTCAACCAGTGTCCCTAAACAGATTTAAATAAATCTTTCTAGGTTTTGCTGTCCAAAATGATCAAAATGTTAAGGTTTATGACAGCTCAAGTGCAGATACAGAAAGAGCACAGTTGAAAGATGCAGCCAGCATCTTTTTACCACCTCAGGCACTTGGAAGAATACTGAACTTTGCGTGAACATAAACCCCTGTGACCTTTCCGATCTTCGCTGTCAGGTTTATGTTTCTACATGCCAATGCTGCATGCACAGATTTGTTCCTCCAGCATGTGAGGAAATAAACACACAAGAACATCAGCACAAATTCTCCCATGATAGCTTTTATCCCCTCATAGTTACAAGAGTACACACATGCTGAAATTCATTACAACTAATGCTCTTCTCATTCTTTCTTTCTGACTCTAGAACCAGTATAGACCTTGTAAAAGTGAATCCTATATAGAGATTTGTTTTTCCAATACATTTGGCTGCACTTGCCTGAAGATAGTATTGAATTGTGTTGATAAAATGTTGAACTGTTTTTCACCTTTTCTGTATCACTGATTTTTTTCTTTTTGACATTCACAAAAACTGGTGACCAGGATGAGCGCCCATTGAGCTGAAACAACTGGATTTATATTGTACACACACACACACACTGAAAAAAGACAGGACATTCTTACATCTTCCCATCCTCTACCAGGTGTCCAGGAAATGACATCTAGGAAGGGATTGGCTAGATAGCCGTCAGCGTCGAAGGAGTAATCTCGGCCACCGAGTGTGATGTTGCTGAAGTACCTGTGTGGAGATACATGGAGTAGACAGAAAGAGACGGTAAGATTTTAAAAGCAAACACATCCTTTCTGGTGGCTGTCAGACTTGATTTGGTGATTAGATCCACGCTCAAATAATCAGACGCGCTGTGTTGTGAGGATTTGGACTGTGAAGCGGCCAATGAATTCTTTTGTCTAATAATCCCGCTGGACAGACGTTTTAATTGTCTGTCATGTCAACTCATCTGCTTCTGAGTAGCACGGTGGAGTGGCAGCGTGTAGTTGCACACAGTGAGCAGTAGATAGCAGTGCGAATAAAAATGGCAACCAGAGCATCATCTGTTAACTGGACGTAGTTCATAAGCAAATGAGAGCAATCCATTAATCATTTCCCTTTAATTGCCACCCTTTAGCTCTGATTCATTTACGAATGTCACAGCATATAAGATAATGAATTACATCTTTTCCTACCTAATATTTCCACACAATGTGGTGTTTGGAGTCTACATAAGAAGCTGGAATGATTGGCATTAAAGATGAACAGAGCTGATAAGCACAAGCACTTGGCTACCTGTTAGAGTGCAATGCTGTCTGTTTGCACAGGCTACGAAGAATATATTAAAGGGGGTCATTAATATACATGAGACATGGTCTGCTTGCTACAGATGCTGGGGTAATTTTGCCAACCAGACACAGAAGCAACATCTATTTTGCATGGATGGTAGCCAGCTCCAAAATTCAGATCTCCTCTCTGTGCCCGCATTGACTCTCTAGTCCACTAACTCCACCCATATTCCCTATAGGTTCTCCTGGAACCCCACCAGCCTGTTTCCCTGCATTCACCTTATTCTCTCTCAATTCCTTTCCGTCCTATTTCGATTGTTCTGTTTTCACCCTGCCTGATATATCTTACTTTCGACCGGACCTCCTCCTGGCCTGCTTCTCTTACCTCATCCTGCCCCGCATTCTCTGGGTCTGATTGGCATCCGTCATGCAGTTGGTGACAAAGTTCGGCCCACCCGTCGTCCCATAATCTTTGCGCATGGCCACTGCCCCGTGCGTCAGCACCGACACTCCCCGCGCTATCCTCCGGCGGGGTTCATCTCTCCATCCCTGGGGCCGCACGGCAAACAGAGCCCTTGGCAGGCTCTCCATGCCTAAACCTGAGAGAGCGGGCCCCACAGCGAACCACATGTGTGAAGCCCCAGCCTGACCGGCGGCCCAGGCCGCTCGGAAGACCAGCTCGGCCTCCTCTTGGGAGCAGTACAGCAAGCGGACCTGCAGGACACCAGGAAAGTGGGGAGGGAGCAGGGAGGAGGGGAGACATACACACACGCGCACACGCACGCACACACACGCACACACACATACACACACACACATACAAGCTAGTGAGATAGGGAGGGGACAGGGGAGACATGGAAAGAGACAGGGTTGGAGAGGTAAGGGAGAAAGACAGAGCTGGAGCAGAGGTGCACCTGAACAGGAGGTGAGGAAGAGCTGGGATAGGCAAGGCCATTTTGAGAGATAAAGATGCAGGGCGAGAAAGGGAGGAAAAGGCGGGAAAGTGATGGGCTAAGAAGGCTCAAGCAGGTGTTTATTCAGAAGCAGAGACTGAATGCAAGGAACTAATCGGAAATGGGAAAACAAGCCATTCCTTGGAGAGTGGAAATGAGGAGAAGGATTGTGGGAAAGGATAAGAAAAAGATGACATACTTGGGTCAAATCCCGGCCGAGTGAGGTAAACATAATTTGCGTAAGATGCAGTGAGATGGTGTTTGAAATGCTATGAATAAGAAGAGAAAAGGAGAGCAACAGTGGGGGAAAAAAAAAAGCATCAGCAATACCATACCACAAGCTCTAGATGGTCGGGGGGGGGGGGGTGTTTGATGGGTGGGGCTATGACCAAAAGAGATCTCTAAAAGGTTAGAAGGAGGATAGAGAGACTGAAAGTGCAGTTTGAGAATTCCACCTTCATTGAATTTTGAACTGTAATGGCTTGGCAAAACAATCATGCCTGCATGCCAATAAAGTAATGAATTAAGCAGGGGATGAGAGTGACAGGGGAGAAGGAGGAGAATATTCACTGAGATACTGAACGGCAGACTAAATTAAGAGTGGAAGGAAGGAGAGAATCTGTTATAAGCACACGCAGAAAATGGAGAAAGAGACGAGCACACAACGGCAAGCGTGAGAAATCCTGATGCGGCAGAAGCTGCTGAAGGATGGGACAAAACATATCCAGTATTGAAAGATATTCAAGTAAAAATTGATCCCGAGACCAGGCAATCTATAATATAGAGGACGTTACCATAAAATGCATGTAGCGGGAAGCAGAAGAGCAGGGAGAGAAGGGGCGAGCATGTAATCCAAACTCACACAGCATCACTAAACGATCACAAGCGTTTATTAGCCCTTTCACTGGAGAACATCTCGAAGAAAAGCTGGAGCTGCATGGAGGCAGCAAGCCGCAGGCAGTATGTGTTATATTAATGGTGACACTAGCAGAGTGCAGCCTTGGAAGTACAAAACACATGCCGTTCACAAACACACATACAAAAACACTCTGCTGCTGCAGCCATGCCGAGACATTAGCAGTGACATTGAGACCTTGACCGAAGGCATGTCGCAAGAAGGACGGCGGATGGAGCACCAGTAATAAAGAAAGGACACACGGATACATGTTGACATGGGAGTGTGTGTACTCGGCAGGAGAGGAGGGATGTGAACTTGTCTCTGGGCAAAGAACCGCACAAGGGAGTGATGAATAACAAGAGAAATAAATGTGTGTAATCTTAAAGAGGAGTAGCACAGGGTCAAAGACGGAGTTTCGGGAGTATGGATGGAGGTAACATGGAGGAAAGTGTGTAAAAGGTGGACAATAAGTTAGAAAGTGAGAAATTTGAAGACAAGAAGAGAATGAGGTACAAATACAAACTGAGTCTTTCCGGTCAAGGTTAGCGCTCAGCCAGACGGCTTTGCAAAAAAATTACTTAAACACCAATGACCTCACTTATTTTCTGTTCAACAAGGAATCCCTCACCCAGAGTGTATACATATTTTAATAAGTTAAATTATCCTACGCAAGATGATGTTGCATCTGTTTAAGCTCAACATGATCTCTGGAGAATTGATTAGCAAATCAAATGAAGCATTAAACACTGTATTTCATTTACAACTGGGCTGTACACACACCTCTCTGTGGTTGTGCAACATTTAAAAAAAAATATTTGCAGCAGCACACTCCATAAACATGCATTATGAAAACGTACATTTTTACATCCAAACACCCATTCCAAAAGACAAATTCAAAATACCGCATGTCTGTAATTAATTATGGTGCATCACTTTTTGTATAAAATCCTTCTCTCAAGAACACCAGTCTTTGTTTTACGGCTGAATTCATTCAGGATTTTCTTTCTCTTTTCTTTATTAAAGCAGGCGCAACGTACCTGTACATTTTTACATTTTCTAGTACTTGGTCAGCCATGCTTCTAAAATGTGTCTATGTTTAGCCAATTCCATCATGGTCATGTAAACCACCAGCTCATTGTCACATTTGAGAAGACAAGTGAGAAAATTAATGTGTGCTTAGCTGTGGATATTGCAGTATTGTACAATTTTTTTAAACAACATTGGATAGCTGATTGTCTGCTGCAATATCTAGGTGGATCGATCAATAGAGGTAGGCGATAGCAATCTGCATATAGATCAGTGGTATTCAAACTGTGTGGCACGTTATAACCGGGGGTGTGAGGTGGTGGCTACCATCAACATTTTTCATTAGGGCTAAAAAAAAATTGTTGTGATTCCAATTTCCTACATTTCAGAACAACAGTCGGTAGGTAGTTTTTTTTTTTTCTTTTTTTTTTTTTTTTTTACAAAATATTTTTACATTGTCCAAGTCGACATCCGACATGCATGTAACCATGAATCTGTTATGCCCTCAGTCTCTCAACCTGGCAGTGTAGCAACGTTCTATTTAAATGTATCTAAATAATGATAGACAGTCTTATTCTTTAATATTGAATACATGTTAAAAGCCGAAAAACTTCAGTGATGAAATATTGAAAAGTCAACTTTATATAATGTCACAGTTCTTAAATTTCGTGATTTACACTGATCAATGGTCCTTTTAAGATAAAGTCTCATTTTTTTCTTCCCCCAATATGGTCTTATATAGTAGCATAGATGATAAATTTTGTCACAAAGAAGGCAGAGGGTAGGACCCAGATGCAGGAAGGGGAGATGTAAGCCTGAATTTCAGGCAAAGGTTGTACACGCGAAGGCAGTCCAACAGGGCGACGGTACAAAAATCAAAAGGCTTGGTCCAAAAGACATGAAACAGTGCCAAAAACCAGACATGGCAATACATGAAAACGTAACTTCACTTGATATGGCTCAGTAACGCTATGACATGGGATGAGGCAGTTACGCTACCTCGTGAACACACATCCATATACACACAACGATCTGGCAACAAGTGTCACTAAAAGCAAAGATTAAATACACAATGTAATCAGGGCGCAACGAGGTACTGCCAAGCAGCAGCAGCGCACATGAGGAAGTGGCACACGGCCACGCCGCGGCCCGCCATGGTTGCCGTCAAACACCCTACTTAACTCTGTGCTTCCGCAGCGCACTAGCTCGCTGCGCACGGGGCTGTGGAGAACCACATCCCTAACAGGTTTATTACGTGGTGTAAAAATGTTCAGGTCAGCGGGAATTTTTAGGGTCAATCAGGAAATCAGAACCACAAGCTTTTTTTCTTTTTATGCCTTATTAAGCAGTTGAAGCAAATTTTACTACCAAGCTCAGAAGACCACACCAGCCACTGAAATTATGTCAAATGAAATGATAAAAAATGTTACATTTTAGCTGAAACATCTTGAACATTGTTTATTCCTGGTGGCTCGATAAAATTGCCACTGTAATTTTTAAATGTAAAAGTGACCACTCCTGTGATTATTGGTTGCAAATTAATCCTATACATATTGATAGAAACACTCTGTAAGGGTGTGGGGTGCTGAAAATAAATTCATCTCCAAAGGGGGGGGGGGGGGGGGGGAGATTGGGCTGCAAAAAATATTTGGGAACCACATATTGCTCGACAAATAAAACAACAGACATACAGACCTACCAGTTTTCCCAAGTTTTAAATGCAATCATGTGCAGGCTGGGCAGATGGTGTACATCACATTCCCACACACTCGGGGTTAGTTCAATGAAACAAAGAAATCTGTGTGTCTGTCTTCCACTAACACTTCCAACTCCATCACTTCAGGCTTCATTTTGCACTTGTGGCACTTTTCCGAATGTCCCATAGTGAAAACCATCAAAGCTACCTGAAGCGGAAAACCTTCTTGACGCTAATACCATGCACAATCTGTGAGAGTATTAGAGTAAGCAGTTTAGTGCATGCCATTTGGGATCTGAGTAAAAGATCGCAATATCAGGAGATCACATGCAACATGCCTATCAACAGTGTAAACACTCTCTTAGAGTAAACACTTGGCAATTAGGCACCTTCTATTTGGGATCTTAGAAAATAAGGGCCTAAATGTGTCATAAATTAGGTGAAAGAAAAACTTTGAAGATCACAGTATTATCAAAGATTCGCTAATGTCAAACTCTACAACTACGTTTTGTATAAAAGTAAGAAAATAGATACAGATCATAGAATAAGACAATTAAACCCCTCTGTGGGTTTATGTAAAGGCATAATGATCTCAAATCACAATCTTCTATGTCCAAGGCAAGGATTACATTTATTGCCTTGTCAAACTGAATTTTGAATTAGTATAAAAAAAAATCTATTTCAACGCCATGATTGTTTGAATTTCTTTGTCCCCATCTGTGTAGTTTCTAACAGGGGACAAGGGAAACACCCGTGTGTTAAATCATGAGCACAGGGTACTCCATAATTCTTGCTACAACGCCATCGCAATCCGTCAAAATGACTTATTATTTTTGTTGCACCGTTGAACATGATGTTAGATGACGAGGGGAGAGCAGAACTGAGGGATAGAGGAGAGAGGGGGGAGAGAGAGAGCGATGCGTAGGGACCGAGGGAGAGACGAAGAAGGAAGGAAAAAGCCGGGAGGCCACCTGTCACCGGGGGGGCCCCCCCTTTCAATGATACTCGCAGCACTTCCTCCCCTTTCCTCCCCCATTTTCCCCCTCGCTCCCCCCTGTCTCACCTGCGCCTCGTTCTCCTTCAGCAGCCTGCGCGTCCGCGCACCCCCGGGGTCGTCAGTCACGTTAAGGGTGACCACGCTCTTCTTTTCCCAGCCAATGAATGAGCCGTCCGTCAGGCCCTCCACCACCGACAGGAACTCCTGGTAGCCATGGTGACGTGTGGATACCACAGAGAAGGAGGTCCAGTCGTACTCTTCCAGCACCTCAAATATGACCTCCAGTTGGAGGGCCGTCGAGGAGCTGAACTGGAGAAAGATGGAACCTGATTCCTGATTTGGGGGAAGAGAGCAGCAGACTAGGTTAAAAAAATAAATAAATAAATAGACTTCACCGTGGTATAAAACTAGCTCAAACACCGCCATTACGCGCTAGGATATCACTTTAAAGAGTTTCAGCCCTCTAAAGGGGTTTATTTATGCACAACACTGAGGCATTGCAGGGCTTGAAGTTTTAATGGAGCTCGTGCAGCTGCAGGGCTAAAACATCTTGGATTGTCACACGGATTCCTGTGAAGTCCAGATGGTAGCGTTGCTAAAAAAGTATGTTCACAACAGGAAGGAGGGGGAGCAGGACGATGCAAAGCGACAGTGTTTCTTTCAAGGAAGTTCATCAAAAATGGGTTTAATTCACTTGCAAAACGCAAATGCAGGCTTTGACGGAAATTCTTTGAGTAATTATTCGATAATCTTCAGATCCATCTTAAGGTACATGTACCTGTATGCTCACTACATTTAAGCTCACCAGTAGAATGACAAGAGCACACCAGTGAAACAACTACTGCTTTTTGCTACTGTGTGACGTATCTGCACATTAGCAGGTTTTGGCATCCTATTAGGAAAACTACAAATTACTTTAGTGGCAAAACTGCACTAGCACTGTACTTCTAGTGAAGCACTATTTTCATAGCACCATTTACAAAATTGCTTTGGCAAACAGAAAAGCATACAGTGTACATATTTTAACTAGTATTACTTGTGGCAGACCCTTGACAACTAGTGCACAGTTTTGCTTCACTCGTTACACGTACAGTAGTTGTCCTACTAGCGTCATAATGTGTTTTTTCTGTGAGATGAACTGTTTCAGATTTTTTTCCCCACTCTCCTGTGCTATTGATATGGAAGCTAGCCCCCAGAATATTGTTTACTCTTTTTTTTTTTTTTTTTTTTTTTTGGGTCCATAATCAATTGTATGCTTTTTCTCCGGGTTTTTGCCTCTTTTCTCTGTTTCTCATTTAAAGAATTTAGTTTTTCCTTTATTTAACAGAGATAGAGCGAGTCAAGTCAATTGACTTGAGTTGTCTCTAGTTGCAAGTTTTATGGGTTGCCAAATATTGTATTTCAGAAAGACTTCATTTGCTTTAACTTTTGGAAGCCATGAGATTTGACTTGAATTTGAGTTGAACCACATGACTTTGACATGAGAGTTTGCCTTTTTTTTGTTCCGTCAACCTCAACCTAACTATGTTTATTAGAACATTTGTTCGACATCTCAGATGCCCAGTTATAGGATGAAAGAGGCACTGCTGGAATGAAAAAAATATAGTGAAAAATGTACGGGTGTGGTCCAGCAGTCATGCTCGCAGATATAAAATTGCGGGTGTGATTAGGGATGGAATGTCAAGACGTTGACCAGGCGTGCATTGAGGCCGGCTTGCTAGAATGCGCCTTTATGTGTGTGTGCTCGACATATTGGTGGATAATAGTCTAATGTCTTTTTTTTTTTTTTCGGGGGCACATGATCAACCAAAACTGCCTCGCGATCAACGCATTGAGCACCCCTGGTGTAACGGAATTTCCTCTGATATGGCTCGTGATGTTGATGACTTTTGACGTAAATGCGCTTGCAGTATGTGAAGCAGCTCGGAACATGTGCTCATGACATCACTTCCATACATGCTAAGTACGGTTAACTTGCATTTAAATACTGGTTGTTTAGGAGCAGGCTTGTTTTGTTAACGATTATGAAATAAACACATAAATTAATGTCAAGACTACACAAAATAAGTGACATCTTTCAATATCTATTTTTTCTATATATAACAAATTTTACGCGTGTGATTGGAAAGGCACTCCTGAGAAGGGAGAGTTTTACTTTGTAAAACAATCATTCTACTTGTACTAATTCATAGACTTTAAGTTGGCTATCAAGGTCATCAAATACATGCTAAAATGGCTTTCTGGAATTCTGTAAATGGATCTCAAGAAAGCAATCAAGAATATTGAATAACTACTCAAATTGTGTTCGGTCAACCTTCTTCTCACACTTTAGTTTTGTTGATTGGTGAGAGGAAAGTGACCCATCGGTGTGAACAGTCACGTATGCTAGACGGCTTCCTCCCACCTGAAACATGACTGCCAACGCGACAGGCCCAGTTGGTGCCATTTACAGATCAAACACTGGCGACTTACAACAAGCCTGACCTTCAGCTTCACCCTCAGCCCCTGAAGCCAACGCGTCCCCAAACCCTTGTCGTCTTTACTGAGGGCAGACACAACGTGACTTTACAAGTCGGCGTGGTTACTTAAGATGCTGTCCCTTTCTATTGTTGTTATTTGTACTCTCAAATCGCAGTGCCTCACTTTAAAACAGAAAGCTGAGCAAGGCATGACAAATAAGGTTTTATATTGATTCTGGTTGTGTTTGTAGGAAGTTACTTAGCAAGAAAAGTACTTCATCGACTAGTCCAACAAGATAGAATCTGAAGA